>NW_006408614.1:2787992-2791025 GCF_000296735.1 Chrysochloris asiatica | reverse complement strand
TTCTATCACCAATGCCATATTTTCCAACTACTGATTCTTCCTCTTTGCTCCCAACCTTTGCATTCCAATCACCGATAATGATCAATATATCTTGATTGTATGTTTGATCAATTTCAGATTGAAGGAGTTGGTAGAATTCTTCTATTTCATCCTTACTGGCTTTTAGTGGTTGGTGCATAAATTTGAATAATAGTAGTATTAACTGGTCTTCCCTGTGGGTGCATGGATATTAACCCATCACAGACAGCATTGTACCTCATGACTGATCTGGATATGTTCTTTTTGACAATGAATGCAACACCATTCCTCTTCAATGTGTCATTTCCAGCATAGTAACCATGTGGTTGTCAGATTCAGAATGGCCAACACCAGTCCATTTTAGCTCACTAATGCCTAAGAAATCAATGTTTTATGTTCCATTTCATTTTTGACAACTTCCAATTTTCTCAGATTCATACTTCGTACATTCCATGTTCCGATTTTCAATGGATGTTTATAGCTGTTTTTCTTCATTTTGATTTGTGCCCCATCAGCAAATGAAGGTCCTGAGGGCTTTACTCCCATGGGCTTTACTCCATTCACATCCTCACAGTCAGCTCTACTTTGAGGAGGCAGCTCTTCCCCAGTTGCATTTTGAGTGCCTTCCAATCTGAGGGGCTCATTTTCCAGCACTTTATCTGACAGTGTTTCTCTGCTATTCATAAGGTTTTCAGTGACTAAATATTTGGAAGTAGTTCGTCACTGCTTTCTAATCTGTCTTTGTCTGGAAGCTCATCTGAAACCTGTCCACCACAGGTGACCCTGCTGGTTTTTAATATACCGGTGGCATAGCCCTCAGAATCACAGCAACTCACAAGCCACCACAGTATGACAAACTGACAGATGAGTGGTGGTTTGCTTATCTAGCAGGTATTTACTGAGTATCAACTGTGAGCTAGGAGTACTGATGTGGCACTATAGGGTAAGCACTGGACTGCTAACCACAGGTCCGCAGTTCAAACCTAGCAGCCCCTCCCCAGAAACCCTCTGCAGGGTTGCTATGAGTTGGAATCAACTCGACAGCACTTGAGGCAGGCACTGCAGTGGGCACTGTGGATATTGCAGTCACAGAAACAATGCCCAGTCCTCCTGGAACGTCCATGGTAATGGAAAGAGAGAGACCACAATATGTGATTGTTGGTGTGAGTTGCCGTCAAGCCGATTCAATAGCAATGCCATCTGTGCAGAGAAGCTCTGTGCTCCCTAAGATTATCAAGGCTATGAGCTTTTGGAAGCAGATCGCCAGGTCTGGCTTCCAAGGTGCCTCTGAGTGGTTTGCACTGCCAAGCCTCCGACTAGTAGTTGAACACTTAGTGGTTTGTATCACTCAGGGACACCTATAAGTGCCATGAAGAGGGACAGATCAGGACAGAGGGCATCACCAGGCTCTCCACAACAAAAGCAGTTATTTGATCTGGAATCAGTAGGCATTATTTACTGAATAGTGTGACAGGGATTTGGGGGATACTTTGGGGCATAGCCTTAAAGCTTTTATTTATCAACTGGCTGGAGACAAAAAAAAACATACACACAGGAAACCGCTGGAGAACAACAGTGTTGTCCAGCAAACAGTGTGGTGTTTGGCAGTGAGCTATCAGTGAAAACCGTCAGCTGACTTGTGATCAGAGAACACCGGAAGAGCTTTCCTTCGGGGTCATCACCCACCCTTATCTGGGAAATGCTAGTTCAGACCCAGCATAAGCAAGAAGCCTTGGATGCTTGTAGACCTCTTAAATTTTTAGGACATGAATCAGAGCTTCTGGGAGTCTATCATGGCCCGAGATCAAGGCTGCTTTACACCAGGTCATGGGAATGAGAATTGATGAGAATCTCTCTCTGTCCAACTTTTTGCCAAGTCCCACTTCTGTGCAATGCCCGAGATCATTAAAGGTAATTATCTCCTCGATGCAGCTTTATTATAAACAAATGACTCACTGATTTGGAAAATACTGAGTGAATACACCACGTGAGCTGCCCAGATCCCAGCAAACAGATGGGAGCTGTCCATTACCAACAGGCTTTGTTCTAGAGGCTCTGGGCATTTGATGCATTTGTTTGGTTAATGTTTTTTGAAAGGCCATACGGGTTTTGGAGTATGGCAGAAGATACAAAGTATGGACAGAAAATGGCTGACCCTTTGGGTCAAACAAGTCCAAAAACTAAGATGAAATGGAAACAGCCTTGTAAAAATGGCTTTTCACATTGACCAGGTCACTTAACTCTTGAGTATCCTTGTGTCAAGACAGGTTAAAACCAAACCCACTGCCAGTGTGATTCTGACTCACAGTGAGTCTGCAGGACAGAATAGAACTGCTCTTTAGGGATTCTGTGGCTGTATATCTTTTTTCACAGAGTGATTGGTGGGTTTGAACTGCCAACCTTTGTTTAGCAGCCCAATGCTTAACCCACTGTACCATCAGGGCTCCTTAAGGAGGGATTGATGTTGTTGTTAAGTGCCACTGAGTTGGTACCTACTCATAGAGAGCCTGTATATGGTTTCTGAGGAGCAACTGGTGGGTTTGAACTGCCAACCTTGTGGTTCGTAGTTCAGTGCTGATCCTACAGCACCACACAAGGAGGGGTTGTAAGTGGTTAATCACTTAGCCACTAACAATCCATCCAGCAGCTCTATGGGACAAAGACAAAGACTTGACAATCTGCTTCTGTAAATATCACAGCCAAAAAAACCCTATAAGGCAGTTCTACTCTGTGTGGTGGGAGTCCTGGTGTGGTTAAGAAAGGTGTGCGACAAGGTTGTATTCTTTCACCATACTTGTTCAACCTGTATGCTGAGCAAATAATACAAGAAGCTGGGTTATTGTCGGGGTCCTGCCTCGGCATAGTTATGATGTTCACGAGTGCTTGGTTCACGAGGAGGGGAGTTCCAGCGGTGATAGGGATAGCGAAAGAATACACAGACAAACAGAAGAAGGGAGACAATGAGGCACCCCAAAGCCAGGGTGGATACATCACTGGTGGGCAGGCTTGGGACTA
>NW_006408614.1:2766114-2786662 GCF_000296735.1 Chrysochloris asiatica | reverse complement strand
AAGATGGAGGGTCAGAGAAAAAGAGGAAGACCCCTAACGAGATGGATTGTCCAGGTGGTAGCATCGATGGACTCAAGTGTTGCAACAGTAGTGAGGTTGGCCCAGGATTGGACAGTGTTTCGTTCTGCTGTGTATAAGGTTGCTATGAGTTGGTGCCGACTCGATGGCACCTAACAACAACAACAACAATTTAAGTTCATCAAATTGTATCAGATTACTCTTTTTTACCTCTTCTTTCTTCTTCTAGTTGAGTTCTGACCATCCAGTCATTGAAGCCAGGTCAAGTGGGTATTATCTGCAGGTGTGGGTATTCTTATGCATATGCCCTCTTCTTATCAGCTGGACACTTCACTCTAGTCCTCTTTGGCTATGTCACTGACTCTGGGCCCAAGAGTCCCCAGGTCTTGTCACACTGCTGGCCAACCAGGTCTCCACCTGAGTTCACAGGAGTCTATTGAACGCTATAGGTCTTAACTCGCAGCTTCATTGCTGTTTTTCCCTCCCTTCCCCTTATTGGTGGACGAACGTGGTCACCAATCAGAGTGCATGTCTGCTCGTGTATTCCCATTGGGTCTTAGTCTTAGAAGGGGGTTTGCCCTGAGGGACCTCGACCATTTTGCCTTGATGTCTCCTGGGCGAGCAACTTGCTTGTTCTTGTAGTAATCAGTCAGACTGCTGATATTGTTTTGTATTTTTCCTGTCGGTCTTTCCTTCAAGAAGTATCTTCTGTTCTCCTAGCTGTTCCAGGCTGGTCTGATTGTCCTTTCAAGTGGAAATTTCTCACCTCAGAAGTTTCTGGGTGAGGTTCAGGATTCCACCTATGGTCTTACGTAATGCAGAGGCTCCGCAGGAAGCCTCCTTCATTGGGCACGTTGTAGCCCCATTTTAGTTATTCCAATCAGTTATAGGCAGAAGACGGACTTATAAGCTTTCTATGGTGATATTTCTGGCTATTCCTTTCTCTCCCTCTCAAGTGTCTATTTTATAACGGTATACCAGGGAAACCAAGATTCAAAAGACAGCCAATCATCTTAACATTCTTTCCCCCCTTTTGTCCATTCCAACCATGTCTCAATCCCTGTATCCCAGAGCCCTGTTGTTCCAAGGTTGTGCAAACATCATTATTTACCTCTGTCCCACTTAGCCGATGCAAACCTGTTTTCCCATCTGCCTTGTTCTTCCATTCCCCTCCCCCTTTTTGTTTATTACCCTCTTCCCTAGCACCCAAACTATCCTGTTTCTATTCCCTACCCTGTGCTCCACCTTTCCCTCCCTCCTGTCACCCCACTCCCCACATGACTGTACTTCTTTCAACACAGATTTATTTGTTCTTCTAGCCATCCATGGTACATTCAATATTTTTTGTCAACACCGTAATTCAAATGCACAATACTTCAGTCTTTCTTTTTCATTGTCCAGCTTTCACATG
The DNA here is from genome assembly GCF_000296735.1 of Chrysochloris asiatica. Taxonomy (NCBI): domain Eukaryota; kingdom Metazoa; phylum Chordata; class Mammalia; order Afrosoricida; family Chrysochloridae; genus Chrysochloris; species Chrysochloris asiatica. The sequence goes on along the minus strand of NW_006408614.1, from coordinate 2,785,233 downwards.
CATATGTTGTTGTTAGGTGCTATTGAGTCAGTACCAACTCATAGGGACCTTATGCACAACAGAACAAAACACTGCCCAATCCTGGGCCAACCTCACTATCGTTGCCACGCTTGAGCCCATTGATGCAGCCACTTGGCCAATCCATTTCGCTGGGGAGTCGTCCTCTTTTTCTCTGACCCTCAACCTTACCAAACATGATATCCTTCTCCAGCGACTGGTCCCTCCTGACAAAATGTCTTAAGTATGAGAGATGACGTTTGGCCATCCTGGCCTCCAAGGAGCACTCTGGCTGCACTTCTTCCAACACAAATCTATTGGTTCTTTTGGCAGCCCATGGCACTTTCAATATTCTCCTCCAACACCATAACGCAAATGCATCAGTTCTTCTAAGGTCTTCCTTATTGTCGAGCTTTCGCATGTGTATGAGGTTATTGAAAATCCCATGGCTTGGGTCAGGCGCACCTTAGTCCTCAAGCTGACATCTTTGATCTTTAGCAGTGTAAAGAGTAGAAGATTTGCCTAATGCAACACACCGTTTGATTTCTTGACCTCTGATTTCTACTAATGTTGACAGTGGATCCAAGCAAAATGAAGTCTCTGACAACTTCAATATTTTCTCCATTTATAGTTTATTGATTATAGATTGATCCAGTGGTGAGGATTTTTGTTGTCCTTACATTGAGGTACAACCCATACCAAAGGCTGTGGTGTTTGGTCTTCATCAGTATTTTAAGTCCTCTTCACTTTCAGCAAGCAAGGCTGTATCGTCTGCATATCTCAGGTTGTTAATGAGTTTTCCTCCAATCCTGATGTCACGTTTTTCTTCATAGAACCCAAGCTTCTCGTATTATTTGCTCAGCATACAGGTTGAATAATTATGGTGAAAGAATACAACCTTGTCGCACACCTTTCTTAATTTTATTAAACCATTCAGTGTACTCATCTGTCATTTTGTCGTACTGTGGTGGCTTGTGAGCTGCTGTGATTCTGGAAGCTATGCCACCGGTATTTTAAATACCAGCAGGGTCACCCATGGTGGACAGGTTTCAGATGAGCTTCCAGATAAGATAGACTAGGAAGGAGAGACAAACTATTTCCAAATATTTAGTCACTGAAAACCTTATAAAAAGCAGAGAAACATGCATATGAGGCGATTGAAAATACCAAGGTTTACATCAAGTGGACTTTATTCTTCAACGTGACTTTTTTTTTTTTTGCTTTTTAATACTTTAAAGTCAATGGTTCAAATCCACCTTGGAAACTCTATACAAGGTTAGAACCAACTCAATGGCACTTAACCACACAAGGTGTTTTATAGCAGATTTGTGCAATGGAATATGTGGTTTGGAAAGACTATAATGAACAAGTCAAGAGGCAGAGAGACCAGAGAAATGAGAGGATGGATGATTGACTGGAGAATATTTGAAGGACTTAGCGTTGTGTCAAAGGTGATGCCTGGGTTTCTGGCATGGGTAATCAGGTGAAGGGCTCACATTAGCGTTGCGTCAAAGGTGATGCCTGGTTTCTGGTATGGGTAATCAGGTGGCGGGCTCACAACTAGTTGAAAGGAAAAGTAGAGGTTGGGTGTGGGGTTTGCTGGATATTTTAAGTCCCTGTGAGGCAGACATATGGGGATGCCTAGTGGGGGGTTCAAAGGAGCTCTGGTAGCATAGTGGTTACAAGTTGGGCTGCTACCCTCAAGGTCAGTAGTTCGAAACTACCAGCTCTTCCGTGGGAAAAAAGATGAGGCTTTCTGCTCCCATGAAGATTTTCAACCTCAGAAACCCTATTCAGGGGTCACCAGGAGTCAGAACCGACTCCCCAACACATAACCACTAGGTGGTTGGATGTCAGCTCAGATGGAAGGAACGGGCACCATGTGAATTTGGGAGTCAGTAGCACAAGGAATCCTGGTGTGGCGCTGTGGGTGAATGCGCCAGATTGCAAAGGCATTTGAACCGCAAGGTAGGCAGTTCAAGCTCACCAGCTGCTCCTTGGAAACCCTATGCAGGGTCGTTATTGACTCGATGGCACTTAACAACAAGCATAAGGGGTGAGTGAAGGCATATAATGCAACTGATGATGTTGGATTCTAGGATTCAGTATCTCTGGTTTAAGAAGCTAAGCAGTTGCTCCCGTCTGGTTTCATTGCTGCGCATCCCACTTGGTAACTCTGATGCTGTGTGCTATGGTCACATCATCCAGAAGCACCTTCTGTGAAACATGTCAATTCTAGCTTCTAGCCTGTCTTGGTGTGACCCTGTATGTTAAGCACTGGACTAACTGCAAGGTCAGCAGTTCAAACCCACCAGTCTCTCCTATATAGCATCATTCTGAGTCTGACCCAACTTAACTCACCACCACCATTCTGCCTCTCTGATTTTATTTCCAACAGGCTCTATTTCACTTGAAATTATTTTGCTCCTTAGTTATCTGCCAGGGATTAAGCATTTCCTAGAAATCTTGTAGGAAGAGTATCCAGAAAAACAGATCAAGTCTTATCATATTCTGATCCAAGTAGTCATTTTACTTAAGAGCTTACCTCATTTGACCATCACTGGGTCTCTGCACTCTCAACTGCACTGCCCAGACTGCTCCCTATGTTCAAAGGGGTTGGAGGCTAGTGACCGCCCCTCCTCCCCCATGACTCCAGTTAGAACAGACAGTGACATCAGACTTCTGTTCTTTAAACATTCCGTGTATTAAGGGAAATGTTAGCAGATAACTCAGAGACATGAGAGCGATGGTAAGAGCTTGGGCAGGAAGGGCAGAGCTAATGAGCAGCTAGGAAATGAGATCATCTCTTTTTGAAATTCATCTGCTATTAAGGACACAAAGTACAAAGGAAGGGACATGAGGAAATTAACCAATGAGCTGAGCCATCCCCTGGGACCAGTACCTTTCACACCTGGACCCAACTGTGGTGATCTAATGCATTAGGGCTGCTCTATCTAGGGCCTTGTTTCCTCTAATGAGGTTCTGGTCAGATTCACTGCAGGTAAGAGCAAAGAGCCAGTCTACTCATGTCGAAGTTTTGAAGTGACTACTTTGTTTACACACGGCTGAAAAGCAAGACAGAAGACATCACAACACAAAACCCCAAAAGGCCAGCTCTTATTCCCAAGTCCTGTGAATCTGAAAGATCCACTTCAAACACCACCACCACAGAGAACAGCTGTCAGAATGTAGCCTCTGTCTGCTTATTCTAGAAGCCCTGCATTGTGCCTGCTTTGGCAGCACGTATATTACAGGGGAATGACACAGAGCTGAGCATGGCCCTGAAAGATGACATGAAAAGTCATGACACATTAACATATATAAAAGTCTAGCACCCAAGAAAGGTTTCTAAATTAAACATTTTAAATGGTATTTGTGAAAACACATCAAATTATATACCCTTAAAATTTCTGCCTTTTATAATTGTTGTTGTTGTTAAGTGCTGTCGAGTCGGTTTCGACCCATAGCGACCCTGTACAGGGTTTCCGAGGGTGTATATCTTTATGGGAGTAGAAAGCCTCATCTTTCTCCCGCAGAGCGGCTGGTAGTTTCGAACAGCTGACCTTACGCAGCCCGCTTCGCAACCACTACGCGACCAGAGCTCCTTTTTTAATAGCATTATCAAATACCTTAATTTAAAAAATTATTTTAAAAGTAGATAAGGAGAAAGAAAAAAGTACACCATTAGATGTGACAGATAAATGAAACAAAATCATTTATCATTGTATCTATTATCCCTAGCAGGGTCAAGAGTGGAAACAAACAAGCAAAGGATACTTTAAAAAACACGATGCTTTTGCTGCCTGAACACACATTTCTCTTGAATTGTGAAAGGAATTCTTCAGGTAAGTTATGGCACCCCACCCACTTTCCCATTGGGGGCGGTGAGCCAGGGTTCATTTTGGTTTGATAATGGTCTTTTCATGAACATAAAAGTCACTCACACTCATTCTACCAAATCAAGGATGAAGCTCAATGGATCTAGGCATCACAGGCTTCGAGGGTATGGGGAAAAGGTGGTAGATCCATTTATTTAAATAAAACCCAGGCTGAATAACAAGCAAACAATCCTTGTCCATCTGGAGATTTTAATATATTTATTTGAAAACCAAGTTCTGTGAAAGAGCACACTAAATACATCTCTTCCCTTCAAGCGAAGATTCAGAGGCAGGTTTCTTCGGGGCAGCGCAGAGCTGATGATACATGCAGTAAGAAACAGGTCTCAGCTCGGATGTCCTCACAGGCGTGGCCACGGCCAGCCTGGGCGATCTGCTTCAGATAAACACATGAGTCTGGGAAAGGGGAAGAAGGAACTTGGGTTATTCTGTAATCCAAATACGCTTTTTTCTTTGATTTTTTTTAAACTACTAGTGTGGCGCCGTTGGCTAAGCATTCGACCATTGTTGTTGGTGAGTGCCACTGAATCGTTTCCAACACATAGCGACCCTATACAGGGTTTCCAAGGAGCAGATGGTGAGCTTTAATTGCCGACCTTGTGGTTCAAACAGATTTTGTAGGTCAGCTCATGAACCCACAGCAGCACAACAGGACTCCTAGCATTCATTCGCCCATAAGGTCAGTTTAAACCATAAGGTTGGCAGTTCAAACTCACCAGCTGCTCCTCAGAAATCCTATAAAGGGTTGCTATGAGTCAGAACCGAATTGATGGCACTTAACAACAGCAGTTTTTTAAATCTAAAACTAGTCTCAGTTCTGCTAATAAAAGTCCTAAAGTGCCAAGAGACTAGTTTTCAAATGCCTAATAACCTGAAAGTTTTATCTTTTTGAAAACTACCAAGAGTCCAATTTTCAATTGTAGACTTGTAAGCCTGTTTACAGTTAGTTAACTGCCTTGAAAGAGTCTTCAGGAAGAACTGTGAAAGGTTGAAGGGAGCTAGTAAGAAACAGTTCAATCCTGAGAGACTGAGTATGCATGTTATCGATACGGCACTGTGCTGACTAGGGTTAGGCAAAGCTTAGATTACCATCAAAGGCAGTGGTTCCCTGGCAGGGACCTCAGTATACATCTTCCCCTCTACTGTCCAAACTAAGATCTCCCTAAGGTGGCAATGTATCCTCTTACTAATGTCCTGCCTTGGTATTTATTATCTGAAATTTCTATAAAAGTTTTCATTGATACTCAGCCACTCTGTGGCTGCAACTAGACTTTAAAATGCAGTTTTTTTTCTGTCACAGTGTAATAAATAATAGGGTTTATATTTTATTTAAAGGGTAGAAAAAACTCATGTTTGACTGAAAATGTATTTGGACTAGGGTGGAATTAAGAGAATTTTGATTACGTAAGATTATATGCTTCAAAAAGCTTGTGAAAAAATTCCATTATCTCTTAATTATGTTTTTCCTCAAAAAAGTTCATGGAATTAAAAGATAATGGAATTTTTTCAGAATTTTTTGATGTTTCCTAATGCGCCAGACTGCAAAGCCATTTGGACTTCAAAGTTGGTGGTTCAAGCTCACCAGCTGCTCCTTGGAAACCCTGCACAGGGTCACTATGTGTCGGAATCAACTTGACGGCACTTAACAACAACAACAATATGGGAAATAAGACAATTTCATGAAAGTGGGTTATTCCAATCCTTTGTCTCTAAAGACCCCTTTCAGCATTCTTAAGATACTGGCACAGCAGTGATCTTTCGAATAGGATGAAGCTTCGTGGTACAGTCTCCACACAAAACAAACCACAACTAGTTGCTGTTGAGTAAATTACGATTCATGGAACCCCCACATGTGTCAGACTAGAACTGTGCTCTACAGGGTCTTAATGGTTGGTTTTTTCCTGAGGAGTCTCTGGGAAGACCATCAATTAGTCACCACGTGTGGTAGCCATTTGTAGCTGCAGGGACCCTGGAACAGTGTGATTGCCCCCGACCTCCTGGAAGCACCAGGAGCCCAGATGGTGCAATGGTAAAATGCTCACTGTCACCAGAAGGTTGGCAGTTTGAGGTCTGAATTCACCCAGCACCCCTGCAGCCTTCTGTAAAGATAACAGCCTTGAAAACCCCAATGAGCGCTTCTATTCTGTCATACGTGTCGGAATTGACCTTACAGCATCCAACAACAATATAGGTCTAATAGTTTCATCAATTAATGTTATAGCTTTTTGTGCCCAAAGATTCTGTGCTACTCAAAGTGTGACACCTGGAATAAGGATGAGAATCCGTCCATAGACTGACTAGAAGTGATCCGCAGCAAGCAACTTCCTTCAGAATGCAAACCAATTCTGTCACTAAGCAATAGTCAGTTCAGAAGGCTTACGTTTTCTAGGGAGCAAGACTTTGTCCAGGAAAGAACCGAGCAGATTTATGTTCTGGAGCTATGAAACCAATATGCAGCCAGTCACAGTCAACAGCGCTGGCAGGATACTAAGGGTGGAGAGTTGGTGGCTCTGTATGTAGTAGGGACAGATCAAAGCAAGGGAAATGATCACTGTGGACTGTTGTTGTTAAGTGTCATTGAGTCAGTTCTGACTCACAGAGACCCTGTAAAGGGTTCTGGGGAGCGGCTGGCAAGTTTGAACCAGATTAAACAACATAAAAAAAGTGGGGTGGTGGCCGACTGAGACAGTGTCCTTGCATAAAACCCTTGTGAAGTTCTGATGAAGAGAATTCTCTTCACATGCAACCTTAGTCCATACGCACCTCTAGCTCTTAGTCATCAATATACTCAAATGGTTCTGGGGGTTCTGGCTCCTGTTCTTCCTCCTCGATTTTTGGCCCATGGGCTGCCACAGGTTCCACCAGCTCTTCAATATCTTCACTGGTGTCCTTCAGAATGATGATGCCTCCAATGGAGAGCTGGAAATACAGATCAAGGGGTGAAGAAATACAAGTCCCACTCAAAACAGTATGTTCACTACACAATGCAAAATGCTTCCTTGTCAAATTGCATCTTCACGCTACCTAGTGTTCTCAAAGTAAAGAACTGGGTTCAGAACTATACCTTACTAGATGGGACTCAGGAAACCTGCGTACTTATGCCTGTGTAACCTTCACTAGACTGTTCCAGATACTTGAAGGGGCTAGAGTAATGTCTTCCTGATTATTCCTTCAGATATATCTGAAGACTAATGACGAACACAAAGCTAATGCCAGTTCCAGACATAAGAGACAACTGTGACTTATAAGGAGCATTTGCAAACTTCATCCACTGACTCTGGATGCTAGAACATACGATGCTGTCTAACCTTAATGATATGTCCCAAGTGAAGAGTAGTTTTTCCTCGCCTAGCTGAAATGTCAGAGGTTCTCTGACAGAGAAACACGTGGCAGTCTGCTTTCATAAAGACTGTTGTTAGGTGCTGTCAAGTTGGTACCAACTCATAATGACCTTGTGCATAACAGCACAAGGCACTGTCCAGGCCTTCACCAGTGTCACAATTGTTGCCACACTTGTGCTCATTGCTGTCGCCACTGTGTCAATCCTTCTAGTTGGGGGTCTTCCTCTTTTTCCTCCACTTTACCAAACATGATATCCTCCAGTGACTAGTCCCTCCTGATAATATGTCCAAAGTATAAGAGACGAAGTTTGGCCATCCTGGCTTCTAAGGAGCATTCTGGCTGCACTTCTCCCAACACAGATCTGTTGGTTCTTTTGGCAGCCCGTGGTACTTTCAATATTCTCCTCCAACACCATAACTCAAAAGCATCCATTCTTCTACGGTCTTCCTTATTCACTGTCCAGCTTTCACATGCATATGAGATTATTGAAAATACCATGGCTTGGGTCAGGCACACCTTAGTCCTCAAACTGACATCTTTGCTCTTCAACTCTTTAAAGAGGTTTTGTGCAGCAGATCTGCCTAATGCAATATGTTGTTTGATTTCTTGACTGCTGCTTCCATGAGTGTTGATGGTTGATCCGAGCAAAATGGAGTCTTTGACAACTTTGATCTTTTCTCCATTTATATGGGTATTATTTATTGGTGCATTGGTAAGAATTTTTGTTTTCTGTATAATGAGGTGCAACCCATACCGAAGACTGTGATCTCAGATCTTCTTCAGTAAGTATTTTAAGTCCTCTTCGCTTTCAGCAAGCAAGGTTTTATCATTAGCATATCGCAGGTTGTTAATGAGTCTTCTGCCAATCCTGATGCCATGTCTTTCTTCATAATCCAGCTTCTTGAATTATCTGTTCCATGTACAGACTGAACAAGTCTGGTGAAAGAATACAACCCTGGTACACATCTTTCCTAATTTTAAACCATTTGGTGTTCTCTTGTTTTGTTCTAACAACTGCCTCTTGGTCTATGTACATGTTCCTCGAGAGCACAGTGAAGTATTCTGGAATACTCATTCTCTGCAATGTTGTCCATAGCTTGCCATGATCCACACAACAGAAGGCCTTTCCTTGAAACAGTAAAGGATTCTATGGGCAAAACCTGCTCAGCACTTGAAGATTTACAGTCTTGGAAACTCTAATGAACATTTCTACTCTGACCTATAGGGATGGTAAGAGTTGGAATTGACTCCACACAATGGATCATTTCCCAGCCACGGTCCTGACTGGCAGTCTGTCTGACTTGAAAGAGAGAATGTCTACTGTCTGTATGTGATTTGTTTGTTGCTCAAGGGCTGGTCCTGGGCCAGTAATAATTTCAGGTGGTTAGAAATGCAAGAAACCTAGCTTCATCCTAGATCTATACAATCTGCATTTTAACAAGGTCTCCAGATGATTTGTATGCACACTGAAGTTTGAGAAAACATATTATTCTAATATAGATCATATTACTTATCAGAAGATCATCATTTTAGCCCCAAAAGCAATCTCCAGCAAGTTCAGAACACAGAAACCCCAATAAATATCCTAAATATCATAGTGTTCTTTTACATTGGTCTACAAACCCACAGATGTAAGACAATGAAGCTCTACATAAGAAACAGAAGGGAACTAGGCAGTAGGAGCAGTTCTATTAAGCCCTCTCCCTCATATATCAGCAGAAGGTAAACTCAAACACCACACGCTCCACCCAACTCTGCCATGCTAATCATATTTGATTTGCCCTCTGTAATTCAATCAGTGAACAGTAGCCGGCACATCTGGAAAAAGCATCTTCTACCAAAGTACATTACTGGCAAGGACAAGACGACCAGCATGTCAATCAGTGATTCCCACGTGGATAACCACAACTACGGTTCAAACTACCCCAACTGTCCCTCATCACAACTCTGTCCGGCCCTGCTGTAAAACTGGGACTGCCTTCACAGATTTCTAAACTAGTCCCTTCTCTCAACACACACAGTAATCTATACTTCTCTCCCTTAAAAACTGTGCTTTTCTTGAACAGAATCCATTTTATAAATGGACCCTAACTTTATTACTAATAGTCACCCAAGAATGATCACAGTGTATGGCCACTGCCCTAAAAACACCCACAACCAGATGAATGTGTGAAAATACCCATGGCTCCCCAAGAAAGAACATCCTATTTTTCCTGAAACACCCAGTGTCAGGTTATCCAGCAACATAATCAATATAGTGACCTTGGATAGGGTTTCCGAGGAGCAGAGGTGGATTTGAACCAGAGACCCTGCAGTTCAAATGGACCTTGCTTATCCTACAGGGCCACACCAGCATTCCAATCAACAGATGGGAAGGGCTTTTTAGAGCTACAGGATTTAAATTAATTAACGCTTTATATGTCAGTGATCAAGTTCACATGAAGCAGACAGTGAGATATACGAGATCCTGTTCTCAAGGAAGGCAAGTGACAAGAGATAGCAAACACTTCCTGCTACGTCTTTTCGGATGGAAAGGAAACAGTGGGATGTTAGCCATCCTTAAAAACAGGAGGTGCTTCTTTCAAGTGTAGCACCTGAGATGGGCTGCTGACCGCGCCCCTGAAAGGAGAGTGAGCCACCAGGCAGCCCTTCTTCACTGCACATACTGAGGCAGCCTTTTCGTCAACTCTTTCTCTTTTAAAAAGAGACATTAGAATTGTCATGTAGGACTGCAAAGTCAGTCTGAACCACAACATTAGCAGTTCAAACCACTGCTCCCCAGAAACGCCACATAGGGTTACAATGAGTAGGAACTGACTCAACCACACTTCATAACAATAATATAAATAAAACATACTTCTAAAGTATACAATTCTTTGTGGTGCTGTGGGCTAATGCATCAGACTGCAAAGTCGTTTGAACTACAATGTCAGTGGTTCAAGCTCACCAGGTGCTCCTTGGAAATCTATGGATTGGAATCGACTCGACGGCACTTAACAACAACAAAGTATACAATTCAGTGGATTTTAGTACAATCACAAAGTTGTGTAAACATATAATTCCAGAACATATGCATTAACCTAAAAGAAACTCTACCCATGAACAATCTGGCTCCCCTAAGAACTCACCTAGTCTAGATAGTTTTTACCTTACAACTGTGAGAAGAGTTGCCGTCTATCCACCATCAAGCTCCTGGTTGATAAGAATGTGTTTACTACACAACTATGAATGTGGTGAAGCATACAGTAGGTAAAATGATGAAAACTCCCTAGATATTATCAAACATCTTAAGGCAGTAAGTTGTTGGGCCAGGGGGCTCAGGACCATAGTTTTAGGGGACACATGCACAAGACCTTTTTAAAGTGTTGAAGAGCAAAGATGTCAGCTTGAAGACTAAGGTGCACCTGACCCAAGCCATGGTATTTTCAATAACCTCATATGCATGAGAAAGCTGGACAGTGAATAAGGAAGACCGTAGAAGAATTGATGCTTTTGAGTTATAGTGCTGGAGGAGAATATTGAAAGTGCCATGGGCTGCCAAAAGAACCAACAGATCTGTGTTGGAAGAAGTGCAGCCACAGTGCTCCTTGGAGGCCAGGATGGCCAAACTTTGTCTCTCATAATTCAGACATATTGTCAGGAGGGACCAGTCACTGGAGAAGGATATCATGTTTGGTAAGGTGGAGGGTCAGAGAAAAAGAGGAAGACCCCCAGCAAGACGGATTGGTAAAGTGACAGTGTCAATGGGCTCAAGTGTGGCAACAATAGTGAGGCTGGCCCAGGGTCAGGCAGTGTTTCGTTCTGTTGTGTATAGGGTCGCTATGAGTCGGTACCGACTCGATGACACCAAACAACAACAACATAGTCAACTGGCATAACATAGTCCACAAAGACAATGTTCTACATCCTATTTTGGTGAGTAATGTCTGGGTTCTTAAAAACGCGTAAGCAGCTCTCTAAGGTGCAGTTACTGGTCTCTCTATGTGTGGAAGATAGACAAGTGATGAGGATTGAAGAGGCTTGGAAACAGTCCAATGGATTTTAATGAAACATGTGAACGAACATCCGTTTCTACAACTCTGAGACCAGAACTAGAGGGTCTGGCTCCCACTACCACATTAGAAGGTCTCGGATAAAGCAGCAGACAATGTGGAACAAAACTCAAAACTATTAAAAAAAGACTGGACTGACTGGGCAACAAGAAACTGGAGGGTCTGGAAAGGAACTCACCCTCATGGCCCAATTTTGAGCCAAGTAGTAGGTAGGTACATAGAGGGGACACCAGCACTAGTAAGGTCTGCTCATCATGGAATGGTCAATCATTCAAAATCAAAAGGGGAACATTTACCTACAGACAAAGTTGAAAAGAGATGGAAATAGGAACCACAGGAGGAAGTGGGACAACTGGTGTTGCAGGGAGGGGATTGCAGTCATTGAGATGAAGCAAAGTGTGTGGTTTATTGCATGTAAAGCTGATGATCTGCTCTTTAAACCTACCTTCATTCAATTCACACATTAAAAAAAAAAAAAAAAAAAAAAAAAAGAATGGATTTATTCTTCTATCAGCATCTATAAATCTTGTTAATAAGAATGCCACAGACTCAGGATCTGGATGTCTTGAATGTATCTACTGATGACTCCCTAGTTTTCTATATATAAGAACCTGGGAAACAAAGGCATTATCACGCTCAAATTTCAGATCAACGTTTATTTCTAATGTAAAACTTTCTGCCTTGGAATAAACTAAATGACATTCAGATTCTTTTCTAAATCTAAAATTATATGAAAGCAAGGTAATTATAATGATGATTAACACTAAACAGTGCCAGGTCTTGTTCTAAGTGCTTATGTATTACTTTTATAAACTTGTACAATCTTTGTCATATTCCTAAGAGTTAGGGAGATAATCTCTTCCTTATACTACTAAATTAAAGCATAGAGATGTACCCACCCCAATATCATAAAATATGTAAGTGGTAAAATACAGATCCAAGCATGGGATGCTTAGGAAATGGATCTCTCTCTATTAAGAGTCCACTGGTGTATAGCCAAGAGTCATTTGTAACTTACTGGTTTGAAAGGTTGATATCTACAAGTCTCTGTCATGGTTAGGACCTTTAGCTGGGCAGGCATAACTCGGGCTGGGTTATCCAATAACTGGAAGTTTGGCTCAGGTTCTTTTTTCTTCTCTTTTTCTTCCTTTTTCTCTGCCTCATCCTAGGGAGAAAACAAAATAAAAAAGTCCTATAAGGTTCCCGTCCGTTCCCCACCACTGGGTACATTTAAGTTCCGGTGTAGCGGTAGTGGTAAACATAGTGGAAGTGTAACTAAAGTGGAGTCAGATTCAGAGGAGGGAGAGAGGAACTCTGAGGTGAGTATGGCATGAACTTAAGTTGTAATGGATGAGGCTTTCCAACCAGCAGAGTTCAGAAACAGGGTGTATTTAAGCAAATGACAAGAAAATCCTGTGGCCAAAGAGAGAAATAAAACTTGGGAAGCTAACGGACATCAGATCTTATCTGAAAGGGCTTTTTTGTTTCATTTTCTCTTCATCTTGTGAAAATCCTACTTTGCCAGTTTTGGTGGTCATTTCTTCTAGGAACTCATCTCTAACCTTCTATTCTTCCAATAAATGGGTATACAAGGATGAGTCAAAACTTTTTCGCATTCTGGTTATACTAAAATGCCAGTCCATGTCCATGACTAGCTGACGAGAACATTGAGCATGCATGCTCATGAAATGATTCTATTGAATACACAAGTGACGGGATTATGTGGCAAATCGTTTGCACATCAGCCGTGGCTCTGCCTATGAAATCATCCATGACAGACTTGGGCTTTGAAAGGTTTGTCCACCATGGGAACTGACACAACTCACCGAAGAGCATCAACAGAAGTGTTTGGACATCTGCAAATAAAATGTAGACCAATACTCAAAGGAAGGTAAACATTCTTTTTTTAAAAAATCATTACTGGTGATGAGACATGGATTCATCACTACGAGCCTGTGAGTAAACAGCAAAGTATGGAAAGGAAACATCCTCAATTGTTGACCAAGAAAAAGCACAAAAGTCAACCATCAGCTGGAAAACTGATGCTTACAGTTTTCTGGGATTCTCAAGGGCCAGTACTGGAACACTATCAGGAAAAACATTTAACAATCAGTAGCACTGTGAGTTAATGCGCCAGACTGCAAAGCTGTTTGAACTACAAGTCAGTGGTTCAAGCTCACCAGTTGCTCCTTGGAAACCCTATACAGGGTCGCTATGGGTCAGAACCGACTCGACGGCACTTCACAACAACAACAACAAGTGCTTGTTACAGTGAGATGCTCACTGAAGAGCTGAAGCCTAAACTTCAGATTAAATGCAGAGGACGGCTATCCAAGGGCATTGTGATCTTGATGACAGTGCACATCCATACACCTCTCCCCACACATTGACACGCTGCAAAAACATTCTATTGAGGTGTTAAAGCATCCTCCTTATACCCCTAATCTTGCTCCATTGGACTTTCAACTGCTTGGTCCCCTCAAAGCAAGCCTTCGAGGACCAAGACTCATCTCTGATGAAGAAGTGAAGACAGTGGTGCATTTGTAGCTCACAGCTCAGCCTAAAACATTTTAAAATAAGGGCGTATGAAAGCTTGTTGACAGATGGACAAAGTGTATTGAAAAGCAAGGAGATTATGTTGAAAAAATGATGTACATGTCTTTTCTAGAAGTTGATTATAGTCTCATTTAATTAAAATGACATGACTTTACATGCTTGAATAGTATGATGATTGAAAAGAATCCAAGAGTAAGGTAAAATAATCCTCAACAAATGAAGCATCTTGACCATTACCTCAACTCAAATGACCACCAAGTTATACCTACCACTTCCATTTTCTCCTCTTCTTTTTTCTCCTTTTCTTTTTCCTTCTTTTTAGCCTTGGCAGTAATAGATAGCACAGCGGTGGAAACCTAAAAGAAAACAACTATGGTAATCATTTAAATCCATTATCTATATATAGACAAATGTACAAAGAAGACTGTCCTCAGGTGAATCTTCAGTTTCTGAAGGCTGCTGTCTAATAGACCTCTGTATCCTTGTCTAACCTGTAGCCTGTCCTGGATGCGGATTGGCTACTGTGTACTTCCACACTAGAGAAAAGTCGGCTACCCTACCCTTCTCTTTCAAGTGTAATAAGGAAAGAACGGTAAGCATACAATTTCCTCTAGCCCTGGTGATAGAGACGTTAGATGTTCTACAACGGTAAGAGCAGTGTGAGTGGTTGGATAGCTTGGAGTTCGTTCTCCCTGTTGGATCTCATGGCACTCAAAGGTGAAACAGGGATTCTGAAAGGTTGGGCAGTATTGGTGTAAAACCCAGCTTTAATGATCAAACTAGTGATAAACTAGAATCACCTAAAATAGCTATAAAATAAAGGCACTAGTTAAATAAACAGTGGTACATCCATAAAGGGATGTAAAAGAAAAATGGAACTCACACATAATGAAAGTGGGAGATAGATTGGCTCTCTGCTCCCAAAAAGATTTAAAGCTCGGAAACCCTACACTGGATCAGTATGAGTCAGAACTGACTGGATGGCACTAAACAACAACATAGTGAAAATGTCAACAATGTATTACTGAAGTGAAAAAAACCAAGATGCAGAGCAGTATGCTGACAGCAATTCTATTTGTGTTTAAAACATTGACAGGTACAGAGAAAACATTTGGAAGGACTCATAGGCTGTTATTCTTGCGACAAAGGACTTGGATGAGTAGGAAGGACAATATTCTTTACATACTTATGATCAGGTGTTACGTTTATGGCAACTAATTTAAAACATAAAATAATAAAACACTCAGAAGCTCCGATGTAAAAGTATGAACTTAAGAACCTACCTTTTCCTTTTCTTTCTCTTTCGGTACTTCAAGAGGGGCAGGATATGCAAATGTGGAAGGTTTACAGTTGGATTTATACTGAACTTTTGGCATCTGGAAAAAAAAAATTTTTTTCCCCTGTCATTCATTGAAATAACTACAATCAGTATTTTAAATTTCTAAGCTCTTCAGCAGCATACAAATACAAAGGGAGATTAGGAGTTTCAGTGCAGACTAACTGTTCAATGCTACCTCTTTTCTCTGAAAGGCACCTGTGTCTCCTTTCATTGAGTTAGTTTTTTAACAAGAGGGGAAAAAAAAGGTGTGATGAGAACAGTTTAGGATGTGGCTTTGACTTAGTGACTAGTTTCGTTCTCTCACATTCCCCGGCTGCTCCATGTTGATTTTGTTTCTGGTCACTAACTACCAAACAGCCACCTCCTAACTCCAGGCCTCTTCCCTTTAGTATCAATCAGTCTAGTATCACATAACCTTCAATACTACCCCAGTCTCAAACCTTCACTCTTTAATATTAAGGCTTGGCTGAGGTCCTCATTCTTCCTTGCCTGGATTACTACAACAGCATTGTAAATGGATTTCCTTGCTGTCAGAAAAACCTTTCTAAAACGCAAATCTTATCAGGTCATTTATTTCTCTGAAGCTCTCCAACCACTCCCTGTCTTCAGGATTAAGCGGAACTCCTCAGAGCAGTCTCAAAGCCTGTCACAGGTATACACTGGCCTTCACTCTCATCATCTGTTCCCAGGTGGATGAAAAATTTACCCGAAGAGCTATCGGGCTGCGAACCGCAAGGACAGCAGTTCGAAACTACCAGCTGTTTCACGGGAGAAAGATAAGGTTTTCTGCTCCCGTAAAGATTTACAGCCTCGGAAACCCTGTACAGGGTCACTAAGGGTCAGATTCAACTCAATGGCACTTAACACAACAACAGTTACTAAAGTCCCTGGGTGGTTCAAAAGTTGATGTACTCAGCTGCTAACCAAAGGTTAGAGGTTCAAATTGACCCATAAGCACCTTAGAAGAAAGGCCTGGTGTTCTACTTTCAAAACACCAGCTACTGAAAACCCTGTGGAGCACAGTTCTGACACGTGGGGTTGCCACGAGCCTGTATAAATGTGATGGCAGAGTACACAGTGAGGAAGGAGACTGGATTTTCAAACCTTCCACTGCCACACAATCTGAAGGGAAAATGGTTTCTTGATGAGAAGTTACGCAAACTATGAGTAGCAAAAGAGTACTCCACGAAGCACTTATTCGTCTTGAAAATTAAATGAAGATCCAAGTGTGCTGATGAATAGGATTGTCTGAAAAAATGAAGGCTTCAAGAACATACCTTTAAGTCCTTGTTTAGGCCAATGACACAGGTAGGGGTATAAGCCAATGACAGGAAGTGTGAAAGAGGAAACCAGAACCAGAACTGGGTAAAGACAAGGACGCCAACCACAGAAGGCATATGGGTGTGCCCAGTCCTGGACTGTAAGGAGATGGTGACATTATGACCACCTGTAGAAAAGAGAAGACCATGACCACCGATACAAGTGAGCAACAGTTAACAAAGTCTCAATACTGCACTAAGGAAGCATTTGGTGAAAATCTTAGGAACACACATCATACAATCTAATATGGAGTCCTCAGAGCTAGTCAGCCAGTAACCTATCAAGGAGCTCCAAAACTGCATTTTAACTGGACTCGAGGTAAATCCTGACCTTCTTTCTATACAGGCAGACACTTGGCTAAAATAACAGAAACTTCTGCATAGTAGTATTGGTGCTTTGTGCAGCCCATGACACTTTCAATATCCTCCTCCAACACCATAACTCAAAAGCATCAATTCTTCTACGGTCTTCCCTATTCACTGTCCAGCTTTCGCATGCATATGAGGTTATTGAAAATACCATGGCTTGGGACAGGTGCACCTAACCCAATTGACTAAGGATTCGGAAGTAGTTCGTCACTCTTTTTTCCTAGTCTTTGTCTGGAAGCTCATCTGAAACCTGTCCACCAAGGGTGACCCTGCGGGTATTAAAAATACCGGTGGCATAGCTTTCAGAATCACAGCAACTCACATGCCACCACAGTACGACAAACTGACAGATGAGTGGTGGCTCTGGTAGCATAGTGGTTACAAATCGGGCTGCTAACCTTAAGGTCAGCAGTTCAAAACTACCAGCCATTCCACAGGAGACAGATGAGGCTTTCTGCTCCCATAAAGTTTTATAGCCTCGGAAACCCTGTGTAGGGTCACCATGAGTGACGGACTCCACGGTACTCAACAAGAACAATCACATATGCACACAAATATTTAACAGGAAAGAATGTTTCTTGCTTTTTTATGGTGTGGCACTGGACTGTGAACCACAGTCAGCAGTTCAAACCCACCAGCTACTCCTCAGAAACCCTACACAGGGTTGCTATGAGTCAGAACGATTTGACAACACTTAACAACAACAGCAAGCAGGCACTTAACAACAACAACAATCTACAGTAAATTATGCAGAGTCCTGGTGTGGTGCTGTAGGTTAATGCGTCAGACTGCAAAACCGTTTGAACTGCAAGGTTGGTGGTTCAAGCTCACCAGCAACAACCACAGGGTTGCTATGGGTGGGAACTGACTCGACGGCACTTAACAACAACAACATGTACAACTACTAAAAAATCTACGCAGCACTGAATGTTTACTCTATGAATTATTCAACCACTTACATTGATAGGACGCAGTTCCACCATTAACTTGTCTTGTGATTCTGGACACATTACCTGACCTCTGAGAGTCTTTTTTCCACATTGGCAGTGTTTGAAACAGAGCAGTAGTTTTCAAAAGATACATTTTAACCTCAGACCCTTGATTCAATTGAAAAATTCCAAGAACATGGGTGAAACAATGGAATTAGAGCGGATTCCACAGAATCACATGTTTACACTGTTGGCAGAGCTCAACTATGGCTTGGAACCTGACCTGTTCACATGACTCCTGCTAGGTCCCCTAAGCTATTCCTTGAGGAAGTACAGAAAAAGAGTGTTTGAAACCCAGGAAACTAGATCTCAGGTCCAAGCATCACGGGGATGACTGAATCTTTAATGGCACTTTGAAATTCAGGGAAGCTATTAAGAGTTGCAGAGTCCTGGTGTGGCGCTGTGGGCTAATGCGTCAGACTTCAAAGTTGTTTGAACTGCAAGGTCGGTGGTTCAAGCTCACCAGCTGCTCCTTGGAAACCCTATACAGGGTCACTATGGTCAGAATTGACTCAATGGCACTTAACAACAACAATTAAGGGTTGCAAACTGAAATACCTTAAAAAAACCCAGCCAGTTAACACAAATGATAAAAAAGTGTGCTAGGAGCAGTGGAGACTAAAGCAAACTAGAGAGTCCATGTCCTATTTAAATATGGTAGCTGTTACTAGGAGCAGTGGAGACTGAAACAAACTAGAGAGTCCATGTCCTATTTAAATGTGGTAGCTGTTACTAGGAATGTAGGACTGAAGTACTATGCATAATATGTTTTCCACTAGGTCACTAGATCATTTTGTTGTAAAAGTAGACCTTGATCTTGAAAGTCTTGCTTGGTAGGCAACACAAAAATCACCACTGGTCAGATGTGGCCCATGACCTACTTCGATGCATCCTCTGGTCTCTACTGTGACAGTGTTAGTGTTGAACTAAGAACTCTGAGATCCAAATTTTTAGTTTATTGAACAGATGATGGTAAGTGGGGCTTATCTATTCTGAACCAGGATCCTAACTGGAATTCTGATGTGGAATCCGTTGCTTGCTTTTCTTTCTCTCTCCTCTTGGTCTCAGGACCCCACATATACATCCACAGTCAAAAAGTATTAACTTTACAAAACAAAAAGCATTTTAATTGTTACAAAAATCAGGATTCTGAACTTCAACCAAGTAATCCAGAGTTTCTTAATACCCCACTATAGATCTTTCACCAGAGCCCTGGTGTGGCGCTGTGGGTTAATGCGCCAGACTTCAAAGTCATTTGAA
>NW_006408614.1:2749515-2764234 GCF_000296735.1 Chrysochloris asiatica | reverse complement strand
TTCTTCCCTTTTGGTTTTCTAACTCTAAATCTTTGCATATTTTATTATAGTATTTGGTTTTATCTTCTCGAGCTGATCTTTGAAATTTTCTGTTCAGCTGTTGGACCTCCTCATTTCTTCCATTTGCTTTAGCATCTCTACGCTGGAGAGCAAGTTTCAGAGTTTCCTCTGACATCCATTTTGACCTTTTCCTTCCTTCTTGTCTTCTTAATGACTTTTTGCTCTCTTCATGTAAGCTGTTTTTGATGTCATCCCACAACTCTTCTGGTCTTCGGTCTTTAGTGTTTAATGCATCAAATCTGTTCTTCAGATGATCTCTAAATTCAGGAGGAATAAATTCAAGGTCATATTTTTGCTCTCGTAGACTTGTTTTCATTTTCTTCAGCTTCAGTTTGAATTTGCATATCAGTAATTGATGGTCTGTTCCACAGTCTGCCCCTGGCCTTGTCTTTACTGATGATATGGAGCTTTTCCATCTTGTCTTTCCACAGATGTAGTCAATTTGATTTCTATGTGTTCCTTATGAAACTTACACTATGCTTCTATAATTATGGCATAATAACTATAAATTAAGAATTTTGAACAAAATACTGAAAAAGATCCTAAGAAGCTAGAAATAAGATAATTATATAATTAAAATAAGGCCTGAAAGTATTCTGATCAGTATAAACACAGGTGCTAATGGGAACATGACAAGATGTTTCCTAACCCAGGCTGGTGCCTGGGTAGGGTTGGAGAGGGGCAAAGCTGCCTACAGAGTAAAAACTTACTACCTAAGTTTTTAAGCTGAACTTCACTGGTTTCAACAAAACCTATTTTCTTCAGACTTAGGAACTAGCCTTTGTTCTAACTTTCTGAGATTTAATAACCAAAAATAAGGCTTAATCTATTGGTAGTATTTAAAGTTTTATATATTTTATTTATAAACCACCTTAATTTTTGGCTTTTCTCCCTGGAATAGACTAAAATTTTATTTCTTTCAACACCATGATGTACCTTACAAGATAAAAAAACAGACAGAGAGGGGAAAAAGTAACTTCTCCAGATTATACAGCTGGTAGCGTAGTGGTTAAGAATCAGGCTGTGAACCTTAAGGTCAGCAGTTAGAAACTACCAGCTGTTTCACAGGAGAAAGATGAGGCTTTCTGCTCCCATAAAGATTTACAGCCTCGGAAACCCTGTACAGGGGCGCTATGAGTCGGAACCAACTTCACAGTACATAACCACTACCACCAATATACAGGTAATTTTAATGCTTTCAGCAGCCTCTATGAACTGAGAGCTCCAAATTTTCACAAGAATAATTTGTCTCAGACCCTGTTCCCATTGTGTTGCATAGTTAGAGCAGACTGTTATTTCATTATTTTCAAACAAAAAGTTATTTCATTATTTTTAAAGAAAAAGTCTGTAACTCTAAAGCAAAGATGAGAAGTAAGGAAATGCAATGACTGGAAACGGGACAACTAGAAGGGAGATGATAAACATGCTGACACACTGAAAGATGTAACTAACGTCACTGAGCAATCTGTATACAAACTGCTGAACAGAACCCCAACTTCCTATATAAGCCTTCATCAAAACCACACAAAAATCCTATTTGGAAATTAAAAAGGAAAAGCCTGGAATATGTAAAACTCTTACCTGCGTCCAGTATGCCCTGGGCCAAAATAGCGCCAAACTTGGCCATGACATCATCATGTTTATCATTGATGACTTTGGAATATAGCTGTCGGAACTGAGTCACCTGAAGGAAGCAGAAAATGAATTATAATCCGAGTCACTTGCCCTGCCTTTTTAGAGCCAGGAATACATGACTCAAGTTCTGAATTTCACAAAATTTAAAAAGAGGGATTGTAAACCATATATGAATACGAAACAGTTTCATGTATCAATTCTATAGTTGAAATCATAGTGTTATGAGTTTTTATAGGAGCTTTGGTTGAGCAGGGGTTAACTGAGAGGTTTAAACTCACTAGTACGTCTGCCTCGTAAACCTTTGGAAACCCTATAGGACAGTTCTACTCTGTCCTATTGTTGTTAAGTGTCATTGAGTCAGTTTTGACTCATAGGGACCCTTAATAGGATTTCCGAGAAGCGGCTGGTGAGTTTGGACCACTTACCTTGCGGTTTAGTGCTAATAGTACAGCGCCACACCAGGGTGGCTGTAAGTTGGAATGGACTTGTTGGCAATGGGCTTGGTTTGGGGATGGGTTTCCTAACTGGTGGGGAGCGCCCGTTCTGGTTTCAATCCTCATTCCACAGTGGTTGAGTCAGGCTCGGGGAAATGCAGACTGTGATTTCTTATAGCACTGCTGTCTGTCAGCGGCTTACACGGTCCATGCCGACACACAGGCTGCACTGCATTAGGAATCACAGCTCTTCTGCTTACCATCAACCTTGCAGATTTCCTAACAAGAATGGGCCTTCAGTTCTACGTTAAAGTAAACGAACCTTTACCAGAGCTGTGTGAGGTATATTTTGGATTCACTGTGCTCACATATACAATACAGATTTTCATTATATATACACATTAATTTTCTGAGGACATGTCAAAATAAGTGTTATCAAAAGAAACAGACCAAAATGGAATGCACAGTAGGATTACTGATCATTTATGTTCGCATCTTTATTCTTTTTGGCATTTTCTAAAATTAATATGCATCACTTTTATAATTAGAAAATTATAAAGATAAGAAATATCAATAAATAAGGTGATTCCTTTACATCTTTTGGATGACAACGAGGAAACTACTGTATGTGTCTTTCAAATCTTACACTTCTCTGCTTTGCAAATGGTGGGTACCCAGGAGGAAGTCTGCTTGTTCAAAAATTCCATGACTAAGGAGCTCCCCACGTCGGCCCCAAACAGAAAACATCAAATTTGAGTTGTCTGGTATGACTTTGTCTGCATTGGATATTCTTTTGAAACCTCTTCTGTTCTTTTCATCCTGGCCTGAAAGGTCAGATTGCTGCAGCAGCAGAACATGACCGTTAAGAAGGCAAAGCTACAAAATCATAGAAAGTATCAAAATGTGGAGCATTTCGCAACAGATCCTGTCTCTAGCTCTCTCTGTTTTCTGAAAGCAGTGCTTCCTTCTCTCTAACCTCTTCTGGAAACGTGGTGTTCTCTTTGCTTTACACTGTGTCCAAACAGCAGTTGTGACATCCTCAAGGAACTCAAATTATGTTCCTTTTCAATACTGAGTCTGGGGAACAAAATGTGAGAAGGGGTAAGATAAGGTCTGTAAGGTGGATGGGGTAAGGTTTCCAAACAAATTGTTTGGTGAAACTTTCCTGGGTCGTTTTCTCATAACTTCAGTTTTCAATCTTCTTAGTATGTCCCCTTGATTATCCTATGCTCTTAGAGAAAATCTATCAAGATTACCCTTTTGGGATCCCAAGAAAGTCACCATAACCTTCTGAGATGACCTCTCTGCCTTGAACTTAACTGGCTCAACAGATGCCCTCAGAAGCCACTATTTTAATTGGATATTTTTTGGGGGAGGGGCAGGCACCTGAATGAGACTAAGATACCTCTATTACTTAGATAACTTTTCTGCAGCCATCCACTGATCACAGAGACATGCTGAGTTTGGAATAAACCCATGCACACACTGACTAGATTCCTACAGCAGTAGTTTTTAAACTAACCCTTATAATATGGACTCAGACAATTATGTTGCCTCTCCTCTTAGTAGCTTCGGTTATTTCTCGTAACATCTACCTCGCATGAGCGTTGTAAGAGTTACATCAGGCATATAAGACATTTAAGCATTGCTGTGTTAACACACTGGAGCAGAATTTGCTGGTTCTCCCTGATTATTTCCCATGCAACCTAAACATTGCTAACAAAATAATATGCCTTCGATATGGCACTCAATTTTTTATTCACAGGTAGGAAGCAATGGAATGCAGTGGGAAAAAATGAACTACTTCTGCCATCATTGATCAGACTGTTAGTAAATCAGTTACTTCTCTAGGCCCTACTTTCTCTACCTATAAAACCAGCCTGATTAGAGCAACACCAAATCCCTTCTAGTTCTAACATTCTAGGGTTTAATGCTTTTATTTTGGTTCAATAGACAAAACTTCTTTGATTCTGAACTTATTTTTGATGAACACTTACATTACCTTATATAGGGTGGAAATTTTATGTGCTAAAGGTTTATAAAATGTTTCATAAACTTGTAAAAGGAAAATACTGAGGAAAGCACTGTATGAGCATCATTGGCCAAGAATCTAAATACAGAAATATTCTCAAAACAATGGGAAAACACTCAGTGAAATTGAGACATGGTTTTTAAAAAATTAATGCAAATATATAGTGAGTTTATCCAACTAATGTTAAATCAAATACTTTTTTTTTTCCTTTTTCATAATTTTGGCCCATGTATGTATCACCACATTTTCAGCAAAGATAATACACATGTAAAAGTACACTCTGTCAAACCTGCCAGCATTTAAAATACCCATGGCATATAGCTTCCAGATTCATAGCAACACACAAGTCACTGTAGTATGACAAACTGACAGACGAGTGGTGAAAATATACATATATATAAAATACATTAAGGAGCAGCTGGTGAGCATGAATGGCCGACTTTGTAGTTCAAACTGACCTTGCAGTCCAGTGTATTAACCCACAGTGCCACATATACATATGGAGTCCAAGGCACTCTGGTAGCATGGTGGTTATGAGTCAGGCTGCTAACCTGAAGGTCAGCAGTTCAAAACTACCAGCCATTCTGCAGGAACCTTTCTGCTCCTGAAAACCTTTACAGCCTCGGAAAGCCTGCACAGGGTCGCTATTAAGTCGGAACCAACTTGAAGGCACTTCACAACAACATATATACGTATGTGTATATATATGGAGTCCTGGTGTGGCGCTGTAGGTTAATGTGCTGGACTGCAAAGTCGTTTTGAATCGCAAGGTCGGTGGTTCAAGCTCACCAGTCGCTCCTTTGAAATCCTACAAAGGGTCACTATGGGTCAGAACTGATTTGATGGCACTTAACAACAATGTGTATGTGTGGCACCAAAGGATACGTGGTGGTGGTGGTGGTGTGCTATGGAGTCAATTCTGACTCACAGCGGCCCTGTACAGAGTTTCCGAGGCTGTAAATCTTTACGGGAGCAGAATGCCTTTATCTTTCTCCCACAGAACAGCTGGTAGTTTCGAACTGCTGACCTTGTGGTTCGCAGCCCAATTCGTAACCACTCCGCTACCAGAGCTCCTTAAAGGATAAGTACTTGGCCTCAAGGTTGGTCTGAACCACAAGACTGGTAGTTCAAATTTAGCAATCACTCGGAAACACTATGCAGCGTAACTATGAGTCAGAACCGACGGCACTAAACAACTATATATATATGTATATACACACACACACACACATATATATATATATATATATATATATATATATATATATATACACACACACACACACACATAAAAGGAGCTCCGGTAGCGGCGCAGTGGTTATGAATTGGGCTGCTAACCTCAACATCAGCAGTTTGAAACTACCAGCTGTTCCGCAGGAGAAAGATGAGGTTTTCTCGGTAAAGATTTGCAGCCTCGGAAACCCTGTGAGGGTCACTATGAGTCAGAACCGACTCCACGGTACTTAACAGCAACAACACACACACAGAGTTTATTATTTATTTATGCTCAACCTGTATGGGAACCACTTTCTAAAAATAAGCTTTTATCATTTAAATTATTTTCTTATTATTTTATTTGATTGCTTTGTTATCAGAAAACTTTATGATTATTTTAATAATTCTTGGTCAAGAATTACTACTGTAGTAGATTTGGAAAGCAACTCTAAGGTCATCTAGTTTAATCTGTTTCATAGTTGTGAAAACAAAAGTTAAAGTAGATGAAACAACTTGCTTGTGATCACAGACGATGACCGGCAATCAGGGTTAGCATTATGATTTTTGGTTTTCCTGGCTACAGAAATGCATGAGCTGTTTAGTTTCTTATCTTTTCTTTTTTCTATGACATCACATCTATTCTAACGATTTTAACTATAGCTCTCTAAATCCTTCCTAGAATCCTTGAGGCCAGATATATTTCAAAATTCAGAAAGCTAATAGAATGCATACATCCTATATTAATGAAGCACTCTCAGTAGATTGTGGGGAAGCATCCCAATATAATTAAACTATTTCTGAAATAACTAAATGTATGACAATTCACATCAGGCAGGAGAAAACAGACAAGTGAGTTCACAGTGGATCAGGTCTTAAAGTCTAATGAGTCCTTAAAAAACCCCAACCTTTTCGTTGTTTTCAGAGCTTTCTAGATTTTGGAATTGCAGTCAATAAGCTGTGGACAGACATCCATCATTTCTTTGTGGCCAACTGCTGAAGACTTTTCCCTAAGCTCTCATCTTATCTCCAGCTGACTTGCAGTGATCTCAAACTCAACAAGCTCCAAATGCAAATGATCTTTACTCTTTCAAGACGTTCCTGCTGATGGTATGTGATTTCTCCATTGTCAGGATCCCAAATGATGTCACTAGTTCCCTGCACAATTGTATTAGTACCATTTTGTTTATGGTAGTTGCTCTTAGCCCTTACTTTTATTTTCCCCAACACTACAAGAGTCTCTAAGGTCCTATCTTAAAGCAACAGTATGGTAATACAGACAGATTTATTTTCAATTATGTCATGCTGTAAATTTCCTTATAAAGTTAATGGTTTGGCATTAGGAACACATTTCCCTACAGAGTATTTCTAGGTTACCATGATGGTTCTCAGACACACACAAAAAGCCTGATCTACCAAAACTGTGATATATTTTAAAAATGCAGAAGCTAAATATGCTTGTCTAACTGTAAGCCTGGTTCCAGAAAGGCTACTTGTGAGTGGTGGGAAAATGTTCTGTGTATCAGGCTTTTACGCCAGATGGTATTAGGCAAGGAGAAACACCAGGCCCTAGTCTTACGTATAATATTTTTATCTCATTTTGTATGTGACACATAACATGTACAAGTTCAAATAAGCTCTAAAAGTGGATTTAACAAAAACAAAAGATAAATCCTTCCATGAGGTCTATTATTCAATCAGAACAAAAGATCAATCCTTCATAAAGGCTGTTGAGAGAAAATAGCTCCAAAGACCTGAAAAATGTTCATATTCTAGTTAACTACAAAACAGAAAAGGTAATTTCTTACAAATTTTTAAAAAGCATGATCTCATTCAAAGCCTGAAGAGTACTTGTAAAGTGTAGAGCTGGCCATTCACAGGTGAACCACTGGTCTGAGGGCTCATATCGTGGTTTTGCAATCATCCAGGAATGGGAGCATGTATGTGTATCTCTGTTTGTGAAAGACTGTTTTCTAACTGGCAGAAACAAAGGATAGATGTGCTGGACTTATTTAAACTAACCACGTGCAGAGCTGAGTGTTCAGACGGTGTTCTGTAAAAGGATGTCCCATGTATTGTATAAAAACATTTTCTTAAAAAAAAAATTTCACTGTGCGCCTAACAAAACATACGAGAAATGTCCTTTTTTGGATTTCTTTGATCAGGAGTTACAATCCTTAATGAAAATAAAAATTAATAGTTGATGTTTGCTTTTGAGGTGTGTCTAGTTAAAAAAGATTATTCTAACTACACAGCCGTCCCAATCCTACCACTAACCCCAGAAGATTCTGCCATCGGTAGAGCTGAGCTTGTGGCTGTCAAATTCATGAATCCTACAGCAGAGGATGATGGGAAGAGGGAAAACATTTATCGTGTTGACAATTCCAGTAACATGAAAGCAACATGTGAGGTCAGAGTGGATAGCTGTTTCTACATTACTGTTAGAGGAGGTGCATCCCACGGCCTAAACTTGTTTCTTTAATGACATATAATGAGTATCAGCTGGACAAGCTCCAAAGCAGATCAAACGCAGAAATAAAAGATGCAAAAGTTACTCACATTATGACTGCTTCATTTTAAAACAAAAAGAAATGTGGCTTGTACTTGGATGGATAATTATGCCTTAGAAAATATAGTACATTAATATAGTATTTTAACAAAAGAATGAAAAGTCTGACTCTTTCTAATAATTCAATTTTTAAAGTTCTGAAACAGTTTAAAATAAAGATCTGGATAAATGAAACAAAAATGATAGCAACTGCTTAGAAAAGGAAATTTATTAAAGCAGAGTTCCATACAATAAGAATGAATCATCAATATATTACAGAAACTATTTTCTTTTCCACCTCTGTCCCCTAGTTTACGCTGCTGCAAACAAAAGTGTTCTGCATCTGCTTGATGAGGGAGAAACACACAATAATTGTGTTCTCTCTTGTCAATTTTTTGAATGTTTCTATTACATGAGCAAAAAATTACAAAGGCTAATTTGAAATTATTGTATAAGCAATATACCAAACATGGTGATTTTTAGTACCCATAATTAAGATGTAATAAGCATTCTCTGTCTCTAATAGGATATTAAATGAGAAGTTTTGGACGAGGTGTCAAGAAACATTAAACATCACACTAATGTGAGGTCTGACAAAGTGAGAAAATTAAAAAAATCTGTTATGAGGCCATCCGAAGGGTGCTTTATAAGGGCTGGATTGGGGGAAACCAAGAAGAGGATTTCTTTAGGGGAAGCGGGGCTGAGATTCTTGCCACTTCAGTCCAGATCTAGAGAAAAGGGCTTGTCTACAGCCACACCACCCTCAACGAGCTGAATCTCATATGATCTTGTATGCTAAGCAGTCAGGTCTGGTTAGTACTTGGATGGGAGAAAGGAGCATAAGAGGGATCATTTGGAGATGTTGTAAGGATTGGGGACCACAATATCTGACACATAAGGGGCTCAAGCTGAAAGAGAAGAGAGACAGGACAGACAAACAAGAAAAATTGCAGGAGTGTTTGAGGAGCAGATGGAGGTCAAGTAAGAGAGCAAGTCATCCTACAGACATCTGAAATGCTGCCAAAGAGGACAGTCCAGGAGGCTGAAACATTCCAACAGAGACTCTGGACATGCTCATTGCTAAATTGAGATTGACTGTACCATATCAAGTGACTAGCCCTTTTTATTACCTAAAAGGGATGGATTACAAAGAGCTCCTAACTGACTGAGCTTACTCTGAATCAGAGGAAGATGTTATTTCACTGAATAAACTTTAAAGGAGCAGTGTGATGCAAAAAAGAAGGTGGCTTTTATGATTTCACCACCCCATGTTGTAGTTGTTAACTGCCACTGAGACCATTCTGACCCACAGTGATCCTGTATAGGATTTTTGAGGAACAGCTGATGATACTGTGTGGTTCTCAGTCCAGTGCTGATTCTACAGTGCCACCCCATACAATACATCCTCATTTTTCAGTAATAGATATATCTGCAAATTAACAAAGTGACCTTACATCTGAAACACATATATTTAAAGTGCTTTATGCCCTTAACATTTCTGCATTCGTCTCCTGTGCAAATGTTCTCTTCACTGTTTATAACTCTAGTTTTTATGAGATTTGAAGACAGTTATCTAGAAGAACCTGACAGCTCTCTCCTTGTGCAATCCCAACAGAATGTCTCTGTACGCTCACCTTTGGACACGTAATTTCAGTCTGCTGGATCATGATGAGAGCCGAAGCGATGAGAGCACCTTGCCTCACGTAGTTCACAGGATCATTTGTCATTGGTTCTAACAAATTAATTGCTTCCTGAAAAGATTTGTAAAAAGCTTTAGAAGTCGACAGAGCTGGATTTAACAAATTACTTACTATGTTCTAGGAGTCTTGGTGTGGTGCTGTAGGATAGGCAATGGACCGTTATCCGTAAGATTGGCGGTTCATCCAATTCCATTGCCCACCTGTTGCTCCTTGGAAACCTTACATAGGGTCGCTATGAGTCAGAACCAACTTGACAGCACTTAACAACAATTCTAAGGCAAGACTGACTGATATTTTCATCTAACAAAATAAGAAGTTAATTTTAGACATTTGAATATAATAGTTCAGAACTGGCAGTATATGTTCTCAATATACAGTGTGTTGTTGTGTGCGTTGTAGAGCTGATTCTGACTCTTAGCAACCCTGTATAGGGTTTCCGAGAGTGGCTGGTGGGTTTGAACTGCCAACACTGCAGTTAGCAGTCTAGTGCTTATCTTACAGTGTCATACCAGGACTTCAATATAGATCTTCTACTGTAGAATTTCATGAGTGCTCCTTCCTGTGTTAGGCTAAAAGAAGGCATAAAAAAATGCTTGAACTGCTGACAAAGAGATTTCATTGGGTACATTATTGTCAGTTGCCTACAAGTCTATCCCAACTCATTCAGAAGCAGTTTATAGACATTCATCTTTCTTTTGTTCTAGACATAACTGTTCTAGTTTGTTGTTGTTAAAGTGCCATCAAGTTGGTTCTGACCCATACTGACCCTGTATAGGGTTTCTGAGGGGCAACTGGTGAGCTTGAACTGTCGATTTTGTGGTTCCAAACGGACTTTGCAGTCTGGCACATTAACCCACAGTGCCACACCAGGACTCTACTATGTAAATCTATGCAATTTATATAGATTATTCCATAAAATCCTCTAAACATCTTAAAAGAAAGGCAGTGTACTTCTAGTTTCATAAATAGAGAAACAGAGCCTGGCTAAGTAACTTGCCCAGGGTCACATATAAATAACCTAGGCCAGTCTGCATCCAAAGTCTGTATTATTTCCAATATGTGGTCAACCTCCTTCAAGCACTAGGAGAAAAGGAAATGTCTTACATTTTATTTGCTAGTAGGATGGTAAAAAAATTAAATCAAATAGAATGAGATTTGATTTCACAGTTACCTTCTCAAGACCACATAAAATGGAATTTTCCAAAATGTTTTTCAACACTATCCCAATGTCTAATATTCATCAGAACATTAGTTCTATGAGAAAAGAACTCCTTGGTTAAATAAGTTTGGGGATTTCTACACATTATACAATTGCCTCTTGTAGATTCAAGTCTACATTTTCACATAAATGCTCTTGGGAGGCTAATAATAAACAACTCAAACTTTGACCAATTGTATTTGACCAAGAATTCCTTTGTCCCATATAACTCCAGTGAATACGCTGTAGGACACTGGAGAAGTTTCACTGTATAATGCTCCTGACAGGGTCCTTGGGCAAGTATAAATCTGGGAGAAACAGAGAAATGGCTTATAACTGGATCAAACTTATTTCTTAATTCAGGATGTTATTTATCAAATGCCCTATGGAAGAATAGATGGAATCCTTTTTTGGAAAACTACTTTAGACTTCATTTCATGAAGACTTCTTTTAAAAATAAATCAAAACTATTAATGGATAATAAGGAACCCTAGTGGTACTGTGGTAGCTAGCGTAATGGTTATGAGTTGGGCTGCTAAGCTCAAGGTCAGCAGTTCAAAATTACGAGCTGTTCCACAAAAGAAAGATGAGGCTTTTTACTCCTGTAAAGACTGACAGCCTTGGAAATCCTATAGAGGGTCATTATGAGTCAGAACTGACTCCATGGCACATAACCAGCAATCACCACCAGTGGTGCTGTAAGATAAGCACTGAACTGATAACCACAAGGTCTACAGTTCAAATCCACCAGCTCTCTGGGAGAAAGATGAGATTTTCTGTTCCCTATACATTGTTGCTACAAGTCAGAACTCATTCTGTGGCAGCAATGGGCTTTTTAAAAAACTTTAACTCCAGATATGTGTATCTTCTCTACCCACTTCACTGAAAAATGGACTATAATACTGTGCAACAGAGTAAGTTTTTTAAACATTACCTACATACTATTAATATTTTTTATGAAATGGCCATTATAAAAATATAATCAAAATTCTAATTTATAAGTTTGAGGTATGTGATATAACCTCAAAAACATATTTTAGAATAAATAAATGCTTCAGGTTTGTAAGAAACAAAGCTATTTAAAGGACCAAACTTCAACCAGATAGGTACTGATATCTACACATCATATAATTTATCTAGAAATAAAACTGACTTCTTTAGAATGTGGAATAAAAATCTTTCATAGAATTAACTTGTCAGTCAGATGCTGTGTCTTATATCAGTGTTATAATAATCTGGGATACAAAAATATTTAATTTACATTTAAAGATCTGAGAGGGGAAAAATACTTAATGAAACACCTAACCATATTTTTACTTTGTTATAGTTCTGATGTGGTGTTGTGGGTTAATGCGCCAGACTGCAAAGCCAGTTGAACTGCAAGGTCGATAGTTCAAGCTCACCAGCTGCTCCTCTGAAACCCTATACAGGGTTGCTATGGGTTAGAACTGACTCGATGGCATGTCACAACAACATAGAACAGATGTGTCTATAAACTGCTTCTGAATGAGCTGGGATAGACCTGAAGGTAACTAACAATAATACACACCCAGTGACGTCTCTAATAAAACTGAGATGTGGTCTTATTTCTTTATGAAATCTCCTGAAGAACTGTGTTCTCAAATAATCATCTCACCTAACCAAACACTCTTCTTTTTTGCCACTTTTAAGGACTTACCAAATACTGGATTATGAGGGGGCTTCAAAAAGTTTGTGTAAAAATGGAATTGAAAGATAATGGAATTTTCCCAGAAACTATTTAAAGTGCCTTTGTATGTTAGAAAAAAAGAGTTTATTTGGGGACCAGCTGAGTTTATAAGAAGCTTGATTTCCATAGACTAACTGAGCAAATGAAAGAGCTAAAATATCCATAATAACCAGAGTAGCTCTTCGAAGTAAAATTTTATTTTAAAGAAATCAGTGCTTTAAAAAGAAATCCAATAGCACCATTTAAGGTTACAGCTATTCATGAAATGTGGCTGTTTGTTCTGAAGTGGCTCAGGGCCATCCAAACGGTACAGTCAGGGAGTATAGGGCAGCTCTGTGAGGCCACTTAATCCTGACAGATCACTACACATTTATATTTTTACAGCTGTTACACAAACGTTTCTGCAGGGGAACAGAGTCTGGCGCCATGAAAGAACCGACCCTATTGGCTCTGGGCTCACCTTGTTCCCTGTACCAGCACAGCAGATCCCCAGGGCCATTGCAGCTCCGTAGCGCACATGAGGATTGTAACTCTCTGACAACAACGACACAACACTTGGGCACTGTTCAGGGGTCCTAAGAAGAGAAAGTGAAGGCAGTGTGAAAGGAGACCCATTTTAACTCAAAAAAAGAAGAATTTCAATCATTTTTTAAAAAGTCTTGAGAAATACAAGAGTAGTGTGGAAGCTAAAAAATTACAGACACTCCATAGAATTGATGGACTACAAATTGAAATATTTCAACAAACCGATGCACCAACAGAAGCACTGCTGAAGATAACTCAAATCTGGTTACAACAATACATCGACTGAGAACTGCCAGAAATTTAAGCTGGATTCAGAAGAGGGCATGGAACTAGAGGTTGGTGTGTAAATTTAAATATAGGAGCATTAACTAGTCATTAAGTGACATGACATGGACCTTGGCAAAAAGCAGAGAATACCAGAAAGATGTCTACTTGTGCTTTATTGACCATGCAAAGGCTTTTTACTGTATGGATTATGACAAACTATGGGTAACATATTGCAGAACGCTTAAGTATGCACATCAGGAACTTGTATACAGACCAAGAGGCAGTCATTAGAACACAACAAGAGGATACGGATTGTTTTAAAAATCATCAAAGGTGTGCATGTGAAAGTTGGACAATGAATAAGGGAGACGGTAGAAGAAATGATGCCCTTGTGTTATGGTGCTGGAAAACACTGAAAGTACCATGGACTTCCAGAAGAAGAAGCAAATCTGGCAAGGCTTCATCTCTCATACTTTGACATGGTAACAGGACCAGTCCCTGGAGAAGGTCATCGTGCTTGGTAAAGTAGAAAGTCAGTGGAAAAGAGGAAGGCCCCAACAAGATGGATTGATACAGTGGCAGTAGCAATGGACTGAAACGTAACAATTTTGAGGATGGCACAGGATCGAGCAGTGTTTCCTTCTGTTGTGCACAGATGGAATCCAACTAGAGTACCATAGGGAACTTCTATTACTTAGTAAAAGCCAAAAAGAACCAAGCTAAATTCATACCAGGAATTAAACATCAAGTATCTTCTATAAGGGTTGTGGCATAATGGGTAAAGCGCTGTTAAAAACATAAAGCCCTTCTGTGCTTCCACTCTCTCTCCCTTCAAGTTTATAGTTCCGCTAGATCATCAAACCAACTGAGCATCTGGGACTGTTTCTTCATAAGGGCTGAGTGTATTACTTTTATCTCTGGAGTTTAGAGTAGGGAGAGCACATGGAGGCTGAGAGAAGGCCTCACAGGTCATATCTATACCATGACTTAAGGATACGTAGACTTTGACAGAATTCACAGGAGATGATTCTATGGTCAAGAGAATGAAGCTTGAAGCTGAGAGGGGAGCATGAGGAAAAGTCAGTAGATATACTGTGTTGGCCTTTGTATACAGGATTGTGGTGGTGGTGGTGACGGGGTGCCGTGGAGTCGATTCCAACTTATATAGACCCTGCATAGGGTTTCTGAGACTATGTATCTTTGTGGGAGCAGAAAGCCTCATCTTTCTCCAGCAGAATGATTGGTAGCTTCAAACAGCTGACTTTGAGGCTAGCAGCCCAATTCATAACTACTACACTACCATTTCAACCATTTCAAGAGATACCATATGAACAAGAGCCAATGATACTCAGGGAGGAAGTCCAAAGTGCATTGAAGGAATTGGCAAAGAACAAGGTACC
>NW_006408614.1:2743146-2747920 GCF_000296735.1 Chrysochloris asiatica | reverse complement strand
TTAAGTGCCGTCGAGTCGGTTCCGACCCATAGCGACCCTGTACAGGGTTTCCGAGGGTGTAAATCTTTACGGGAGTAGAAACCCTCATCTTTCTCCCGCGGAGCGGCTGGTAGTTTCGAACCACTGACCTTAAGGTTTGCAGCCCGACTCGTAACCACTACGCTACCAGAGCTCCTTTCAGGATTAATGGGAGAAAATATTAGAAATAAAAAATCAGGAATACTGGCACAGTAACTACTTGGGAGTATGGCAGGTATTCAAAGCTTTCTAATGATGGAGTCCAACCTCCCTGTACTTTCGTTCATTTTCCCCTTCATCCTAGCCACATGCCACGCATTATTCTTCCCCTTTTGTGTTTTCTATCTTTGCCCATTTTATATCCTGTTAAGTGTTCTTCCTAATTCTAAACTGTTAAAACCCATCGATTCAATGGCTTCATTCAAATGACAGTACAAGTATATCTTATGGGTCTGTCTGCTGTAATAGGTTAACTGTTTTGAAGAACAAATATCATATATATGAAATATCTTTGAAAACTGGACAAAACTACTAGACAAATACATATTATTCATCGACCCATCTTAGTATTTTTCTTAGACCTGAAGGCTGAATTTAGCTATCTTAAGAGACACATACTCATACACATGCTAATTGACAACTTTATAAATTAAAAATGGACCAGTAAATATGATAAATGGAGAAAAGATCGAAGTTGTCTAAGATTTCATTTTGCTTGCAATCCACAATCAATGTTCCTGAAAACAGCAGTCAAGAAATCGACTAACAATACCTAACAGCAACCACAACAGATTAAAACTTCCCATCTCTTCTACTTCCTCTCCTGGTAACTATTCATCTGTTTTGTTTTGTTTTAGTTTGGTTTTTAGTCTTGGTGGATTTGCCTATACTAGACATTTCATGTAAGTGGAATCATCCAATATTTGTCCTGTTATGTCTAGCGTATTTCACTTTGCATGTTTTCAAGTTTCATTCATGTGATGGTATATATCAGAATTACATTTCTCTTCAAGTATGTGCATATACCATACTTACTTTATTCATTCATCTGATCATGGGCACTTGAGTTGTTTCCATCTTTTGGCTGTTGTGACCAACACTGCAATAAATACTGGTATACAGCCATTCATTGCAAAGTCAGTTTGAACCGCAAGGTTGGCAGTTCAAGCTTACCATCTACTCTTCAGAAACCCTATACAGGGTTGCTATGGGTTGTAACCGACTCGACGGCAATTAACATATCCCTTAAAGTTTTAAATATAGTTTATATTAGTGTCATGTAAAGAAAATGAAAAACAACCTTACTCTTTTAGTGTTCTGCTTGGGGTTCATCATAAAGTACAATATTACAGGCAGCAACATGTAAAAAGCTATTACTTTGATTCCAAGTATGTAAGAGTTCAGTTTTTAATGAAAATAAGTTGTATTTCCCGGCTTTAGAAAAGTCAAGATTTCTTGGCTTGCAGGACAGTCTTTTTGCCAGTTAATCTTTGTACAAACCTTCCACAGAACAGGAACTATGCAAGGGTATATGCACAAGTCACAGTCACATCACCCAACCATAAAGTGCACATAGGAACGCCTTTCTCTCAACATATTGGCTTTCAACTACTGTTCCATTATTGAATATTTTGTGTAGCCTCAACATTAAATCATATGAATAAGTCATGATGCTTTTAAGAATATTGTGTCTTTTAAAAAAATCTATTTTTGTTAGAGGAGGAAAAACACAGTCGTATTATGCAAACAGACAGAAACACTATTCTAAATACCTGGAGGTGATCACAGTGGGGATCTGAGAATTACAATTTTAGAATTCTCAGTAGGTAGGTGTCAAAGGATTGAGACAATGATAACAAAACTAAGGACATACATCCATTTGAATTCTTTGTATTTCTTATCATCAGACTCCAAACACATGTGCAGCATTCTGGGTTCTAAGCGTCTACTGGATGCCTCCAACCAAATGTACCACAGCACTTCAAACAGCATAGAGAATTTCACATAGAAGAGGACAGTCCCTGATGCTGTTCCTCCCTCACCTTGATCATCCACTCTCACCCCCAGGAACTCGTGTTGTTAGTCATTCTGTTCTCTTAGTCCTCACATCAAGTCGAATCAATTCCTTTCATCTTGTTTCTCTTTTCATTGCTGATCATCTCTCACTGGAAATACTACAGTGGTTCCTGAATGATCTCTCGCTTCTTCTTCACTTTGCTGTAGCTTAGAGTCAGAAGGAACTGGCTTCCAATTTGAGTGTAACCATTTAACAGCAGAATGAGTCACTAAAACCTCTCTGAGCCTTAATCACTTTCTCCATAACATGAACATCTGTTTCACCTTACTCATACTATGAAGAGGTAGTGGTGTGGTTGAGCAGACCAGCTTGTTTTTGAGTCTAGTCTAACTCACGACAATCCCAGATGTGTCACAGGAAAACAGGGTTTTCAATGGTTTTTTCAGAAGCAGATCACCAGGCCTTTCTCCTGAGGTGCCTATGGGTGGATGTGAACCTCCAACCAACCTTCTGGTCATTAGTTGAATGTGCTGCTGTTTACACCATCCAGAGTAGAATAGTAAAATTAAAAACCAACAAACCCACTGCAGTTTAGATGATTCTGACTCATAGTGACCTTACATAACAGTGTAAATCTCACAGGGTTCCCTAGGCTTAAATCTTTAAGGAAGCAGACTATCACATCTTTCTTTAGCAGAGTGGCTAATGGGTTAGAACCACTGACCTTCGTGTTAGCAGTTTAACCATTTCAACACTAGGGTACTTCGTCTCCTATACAATATATAATATAGTATACTACTGTTGTGGTTAAGTGCTGACGGGTCGATTCTAACCCATAGAGACCCTGTGTAAGGTTTCCGAGGAGCAGATGGAAGGCTGAAACTGCCGACTTTGCAGTTCAAACGTCTCTGCAGTCTGGCGCATTAACCCACAGTGCCACACCTTACCGTTGTTGTTGTGGAGTCGGTTCCGACCCATAGCGACCCTGTACAGGGTTTCCGAGGCCGTAAATCTTTACGGGAGCAGAAAGCCTCGTCTTTCTCCCGCAGAACAGCTGATAGTTTCGTACTGCTGACTGTGAGATTAGCAGCCCAATTTGTAACCACTACGCTACCAGAGCTCCTTATACTATGTTATAATTCACTGCTGAAATCTGGATGCAGAACCAGAAATCTGGCTAACATGCTGAGCTGCTTTCATTTTTTTAAAAAAGGTAGAGTAATTCATGCCTAAAGATTCATTCAAAACAATATAGAGACAATTGGAATTGAACCCTAGAAAGCTGGTTCTTTCTTAGAGAACTAACGGCACACAGAAGACTCACTCACTTGCCCTCAGCTGCAGAAAGCACAGGGTATTCCAGAAAAACCAGCTGACTCACAGGAAAGGGCTGATCGTAAATGATACCTTCACAGTTTTTCTACCTGATGAGTCCCACTTTTCAAGTATTATACTTAAAATAAACAAAAGATATCACATAAACTACAGCATTCTTAAACCAACCATGAAACCCAAGTTGCTTTCTTAGAAGAAAAATCTTCCGAAAGGAATCAAAATTAGATTTAGGTTTTGTCTTCCAAAGAGCATTAAAAATTCCATGTGCTTTATAAAAAATTGTGCCTGGGAACATAAATACTGGGAGCTTAATGCGCAATGTTACCTAGTGATTGCAATAAAGACTAAAATAGATTGTGAAGACTATAAATGTAAAATTACATAAAAACATCTTGTCAGTTTTTCTGTCTAATAAGTTTCAGGCACATTCTTAGGGGAAAAAAAAAACAACCAACTGACAAATTCCTTATAACTTAGACATCTAATCTCTTCAAAAGTACAATAAAACCATGATATTCTTATATGTTTACATCAGTGTTTTAGCAGGCAGCTCTTAAAGGACAAAGAAACCTTTCTAAGCAATGGCTGGAATGCAAACATTCACCAAAAGCAAAACTTCTGCCCATTAATCTCTAGCTACAGTATAACACATGCATGTACAGCTAGCCCCTGACTTGCCATGGGTCCCATGCCCATGACTGCCACAAGCTGCTAAGTTGCAGACCCTTTTATTCACCCACAGTTATTATTGTTGACTTGCATTATCAGTATCTTTATAAATCTTCTATCTTGATTTGTGTTTTGGGATGCACTAAATGTAAATTTTAATTACATTTAAAAACATTACATATAAACTTACATAATACTAAGATACTAAAAAAGACACACAACAAAAAAACAGTTGTTAAGTGTGGTTCATCGTAACTATATAAAATTTTAACAGCGGTCACTTCTTGTCCTACTGTACTTTGAAGACTAATCATAAATGCCACCACTGGTCTGTCAGTTTGTTGTACTGTGGTGGCTTGTGAGTTGCTGTGATTCTAAAAGCTATGCCACCGGTATTTTAAATACCAGCAGGGTCACCCACAGTGGAGAGGTTTCAGATGAGCTTCCAGGTGAAGACAGACTAGGAAAAAGGAGTGATGAACTATTAGTATGAGTATTCCAGAACATTTAATTGTGCTCATGAGGAATCTGTACCTGGACCAAGAAGCAGCTGCTCGAACAGAACATGGGAACACTGAATGTTTTAAAATTTAAAAAAGTGTGCAACAGGGTTGTAGTCTTTCACCATACTTATTCAACATTCTTCTTGGATCAACTATCAACACTCGTGGAAGCAGCAGTCAAGAGATCAGATGACGTATTGCATTGGGCAAATCTGCTGCACAGGAACTTTTT
>NW_006408614.1:2738006-2742103 GCF_000296735.1 Chrysochloris asiatica | reverse complement strand
GCTCAAAGAACCAACACATCCGTGTTGGAAGACGTGCAGCCAGAGTGCTTCCTGGAGGCTGGGAGGGCCAAACTTTGTCTCTCATACTTTGGACATACTATCAGGAGGGACCAGTCACTAGATAAAGATATCATGTTTGTTAAGGTGGAAGGTCAGAGAAAAAGAGGAAGACCCCCAACGAGATCGAGTGGCCAAGTGACAGCATCGATGGACTCAAGGGTGGCAACAGTTAAGTAGTGAGGTTGGCCCAGGATGGATTAGTGTTTCGTTCTGCTGTGCATAAGGTCGCTATGGGTAGGTACCGACTCGATGGCACCTAACAACAACAACAAACATAAATGAGGAGTCCTGGTGTGGCACTGTGGATTAATGTGCTAGACTGCATAGCTACCAGTCGCTCCTTGGAAACCCTACATAGGGTCGCTATAGGTCAGAATCGACTCTACCACACTAAGAACAGTCGTAAATGAAACCTTAAACACAGATTACTAGACTTTCTCCATGGTCACACATCTACCACTTCTCTTCTCGTCAGTACTGTCCTGGGTGACCCACTGAGGACTGGCTTTGGTATAAAATCTATAAGAGTTAAACTAGAGGAAGTTATTTTAGACATTAAAATTACTGTTATTTAGGAAAAAGCAAATTATGAAAAAATCCAGGGGCAGAAAAGAAAATTCAAAACTAGATTCAAATACAGATAGTAAATGACAAAGATGGTATTGCCAACCTGTGGCAAAAAGATCTTCCTTATAATAAGTGATGTTGGGACAACATGATGTTGTTGTTGTTATGTGCTGTGGAGTTGGTTCTGACTCATAGTGACCCTCTACAGGGTTTCCGAGACGGTAAGTCTCTCGGGAGCAGACAGGCTCCTCTTTCTCCCGCGGAACAGCTGGTAGTTTCGAACCGCTAACCGTGAGATTAGCAGCCTGATTCGTAACCACTACGCAACATGATAGCCAGATGGAAAAACAGAAAACATATTCCAAATGATTGCAACACTAGTTTCAAATCAATCAGATATTTACAAAATGGAACCCCAGAAGCACTAGAACAGGGTGGTTTTCCTATAATCTACAAATGGGTAACGTTTCTGACTTAAAACACAGAAGCAATAGAGAAAAAGACACAACGTAACAATCTTCTCAATGATAAAATGACATATAGGGAAAATAACAAGGGAGATCCAAAAAGTTCATAGCTTTAGTAAAAAATCTACATGATGGAATTAAAAGGAAATGGAATTTTTCCATGACTTTCTGAAGCTTTCTCATATTTGCAATTTATATTAGTTATTTAATATCCCAAATAAAGTATTAAAAAAAGACAAGAGGAATAAAATCTATAGAAAAATGGGATAGAAGTTGATCATTTGAAGTTAAAAAAAAGAGCTCTTCATGATGGAAAAGATAACTCAATTTCACATTGACTTGCATGGTAGCTCTGGATAAGCAGTGGACTGCAAATTGAAAGGTCGGCAGT
The DNA here is from genome assembly GCF_000296735.1 of Chrysochloris asiatica. Taxonomy (NCBI): domain Eukaryota; kingdom Metazoa; phylum Chordata; class Mammalia; order Afrosoricida; family Chrysochloridae; genus Chrysochloris; species Chrysochloris asiatica. The sequence continues at coordinate 2,740,618 of NW_006408614.1, read as the reverse complement.
TCAAACCCACCAGCTGCCCCATGCAAACAGATGAGGCTGCCTACTGTCATAAAAATGTAGTCTCAGAAACCCCTATATAGGGTTGCTATGACTTGGAATTGACTCAATGGCAGTGGGTTTGGTTTGGTTCTGGGTTTATACATTGCTCAAGAGCCCAGGAAGTGCAGTGGGTTAAGTATCTGGCTGCTAACCACAAGGTTGAGAATTCAAACCCATTGGTTGCTAATTAGGAGAAAGATGAGGCTGTCTGCTTCTGTAAAAAGAACTCACACACTGGGAAAAAATTTTTGGCAATGAAACATCACACACGGGACTACTCTCTAAAATGCATAGACTACTTCGACACCTCAACAAGAAGACAACTAATCCAATTAAAACATGGGCAAAGGACATGAACAGACAATTCACTAGAGAAGACATTCAGGTGGCCAACAAACATATGACGAAATGCTCAAGATTATTAGTTATTGTTGTTGTTAAATGCCGTCATGTCAGTTCTGACCCACAGCGACCCTGTATACAGTTTCCAAGGAGTGAATGGTGAGCTTGAACTGCCAACTTTATGGTTCCAGCTACCTCTGCAGTCCAATGCATTAACTCACAGCGCCACAGTAGACACATGCTAACTTGAGTGATAGGAAAGACAATATACAACAAGAGCGAGGTTGTCACAGAAAGGATGAATGTAGTGAAAGACACAGACAGGGAGGAACGCAAGAGTTGAAGTGAACAGAGGTCACTACTGATAACTGATGCACATGGAAGGGACTGCAATCACTGTCATGATTTGCTGCAAGTGGGACTGATGATCTGTTCCATATACCTTCACTCAATTCACAATAAAAAGTTAAAAAAAAAAAGAGTTGGGATCAAGAACCTAAAAGGAAATCAGTTGTGTGGAAGAGAGGAATGGCATGTGATCTCACGCAGGACAGGATGTATGAGAGGCAGTGAGCTTGTCTCAGTCAGGTCTGAGTCTCTCATGAAATAAGACAGTAAGTAAATCAGTCATCACGGAGAGGGAGTGAAAGTCTGGGAACAGAGCAAGTCTGACACAGCTGCTATTATGATTTTACTCCCACTGAGTGAGTCAAAGAGAGTAAGTAAAAAAAGTTTTAATAAAAAGCTGAGAAATATTTGCACTGCCCACAGGGCCCTGTTGAAGTGACCTAGCCTTCACTCTAACATATTTATAATTGTCAACATACCTGTATGTATCCCTAAGGCCATAAACTCCATGAAAGCAGAAAATATTTAGCTTGTTCATCACTCATCTCTATAGGCATATATAGTTACTTAATAAATATTTCACAAATATTTCATAAATATGTAACAGACACAATTAGCATAACTTAAAAATCCTTAACAAATTTGAAATTCATTATTTGTATCTAGTTGATATTCTACTCTTGGATGCTAATTTCGTCTTGCCACACCTATATAAGACATGATCAGTTACCAGTTGCCAATGAGTTTATTCTCATTCGTGATGACCCCACTTTTGCCAGAAAAGAGTCCATAGGGTTTTCAATGACTGATTTGCCAGAAGTAGCTCATCAGGATTTTCTTCTAAAAGTGCTTCTGAGTGGGCTCAAACCTCTAATCTTTCAGTAGTAACCAAGCATGTCAACAGTTTATACCCAAGGATTCTACAAAAAAAAGATTAGAATGTTCTTTAAAGTCAAAAACAGACTGGGGCCCAATAACTTAAAAAGGCAAGAGCAAGAGAACAAAGATGGTGGATTGGGTAGACATGCAGTGAGGAGCTCCATCAGCAACAACACAGAATACTGGACCAACCAGGCTTAGGGGATGGTGCCAGAACTCTGAACCACATATAAAGGAATATTTAGAAGGTTGGAAGGCTTACAGCTAAGGGAATTTGTAGCAGAAGCAAGAAATCCATTGCTTTCTAATTTAAGATGCTCAGCTGCTCCCAGAGCCACCAATTTGGGCAAGACCAAGCAAGCAGGGGAAGGATCAGAGCAGCCACGGACACCTGACAGAACCACGGAGATAAAGGTGTGGACACTCTTATTGTTTTTCTGTTAATTTTTTTTTGGTCTCTGTTCATTGGTTTCTCACTGTCTGCGCACCTCCTCCATTCTGGGGACTAGAGGGGGAGTTGGGGCATCCCCACCCCTGGAGGGTTCTACAACACATGCGCACAGATCTCATCGAAATTTAAAGTGAAAGTAAACCAAATGGCAGTGCAAACCAGCCACAGCCGGCCCTGAACTATTTATCACTGGAAAAAGGCCTGAAGGGGATTGTGGAGTGGGACAGGCAGACTAATCAGGAAATAAGCTGAAAATCAAACCTGAGTTATGCCACAACAACCAACAGTGGCACCTTGAAATTTCTCAGAAAGAAGAGTGAAAAGGGAAGCCCATCTCATGATTACATTTACCTGGAGGCAATCAGAAAGCATAAAAAATACCAAAAACACACACCCATCTAAGTATTAAGGCCACAAATAACTCCTGTATATGCCCAAAAAACAGAAACAGATGCCCGTATCAGCACATGTCCAGAAACGAGATAAAGTGACTGAGGCAAATGAGCTGGAAGTAGACCTACACTCCACACTGGAAGATGGGCAGGCTTTGGAA
>NW_006408614.1:2726204-2737836 GCF_000296735.1 Chrysochloris asiatica | reverse complement strand
AAAATGATTATAAGATGTATCAAAACACTATACAATGGAGTTGAGAAAAATAAGGAAGAAGTCAGGAAAGCGCTACAGGAACAATCAAATAAGATAGACACAGCATTGGAAACAATTCAAAACCTACAAAAAGAGATTCAAAGGATTAATAATAAAACATCAGACATGGACAATACACTGAAAAGGCAAAGGAGTAGAATTAAAGAGATAGAAGCCAGAACAAGTGAGCTAGAAGATAAATCTCTCAACACTATTTAGATGAGCAAGCACAAAAAGGATAAAAAAAATCTGAAGAAGGCCTAAGATTCATATTGGACAACACGAAGAGGAATAACTTTAGAATTATTGGCATTCTGAAACAGGAAGAATCACACACATCCACAGAAGAAATAGCTGAAGAACTGTTAGAAAAAAATTTCCCTAACATCCTGAAAAGCGAAAAGAAGCTAAACCCCAGGAAGGCTAGACCCTTTAAAAAAAAAAAAAATAAATAAATAAATCACTACCAAGACATGTAATAATCAAGCTCTCCAAAACCAAAGACTTCAGAATCCTGAAAGCAGCTAGGGAAAAGAGAAGTGCAACATACAAAGGCAAGAAAATCAGATTAAGTTTGGATTTCTCAACAGAAACCATGCAGGCAAGAAGGCAATGGAGACATATATAAAACCCCGAAAGAAAAAAAACTGCTGACCAAGAATCCTCTACCCAGCAAAGCTGTCAATCAACTATGAAGGTGTAATCAAAACATTCCAGGATAAACAGAACCTAGAGGATTTTGTCAAAGCCAACCCTGCAATGAAAAACATCCTAAAGGGAATTCTGTGGACTGAGAACCAACAAGAACAGACAACAACCAGAGAATGATGTACGTGGCAGCATCACCCTGAACTCAATCTACAGAATGGAAAAGTCAAGAATAAAATTATAAGAACAGAGGATCTGAGAAGTCAGTCTATGATCAAAACAATTACAATGTGAAAGAAGGTAAACACAGAGGAACACAGTTCCAGTTGGTGGGGTCAGGTAGATTACAGGACAAAACAGACTGTCGTAAATGGAGGGAAGAATTAATGGACTTATAAGATAACCACAACAGTGGGGCTGGGGTTGAGGATTTCGTTCGGGTGTTGGGGAGGGCAATACAAGAAGGGGGACGATGTAGAAGAACAAGCTAGAAAGGGGAACACTAAGACAGGTTTCCACGGTCTAAGTGGGACAGAGGTAAACAGTGATGCATGTTCAACCTTGGAACAACAAGGCTCTGTGATACAGTGATCTAGGCATAGTTTGGAGAGGGAAAATAATACTAAAATGCTTGACTGTCTTATGAATGTTGGTTTCCCTTGCCTACTGTGGTAAAATAGACACTTGAGTGGGACAGAAAGGAATGTCGGGAAACATGATTACAGAAAACTTGTAAGCCTGTCTTCAGCCTATAACTGATTGGAATACCTAAAAAGGGTTCTAGAACTTGCCCAGTGAAATAGGCCTCTTGCAAAACCTTTGCAGAGTATAGGACCTTAGGTGGAATCCTGAGTCCCATCCAGAACCTCCTGAAGTAGGACAATCCCACTAGCAAGGACAAGCAGACCAGCATGGAACAGCTAGAACAAAAGAAGATACATCTTCAAAGAAAGATCATCAGGAAAAAACCAAACCAAAAATGTCAGCATGACTGGTTACTACAAGGATAAGCAAGCTGTTCACCAGGAAGCCATCAAGGCAAGCAATCAAGTTCCTTCAGGACAAACTCCCCTCTAAGAAGGGAACACACAAACAGGCATGTAAGCTTGCTGGCGACCACACTGGTCTACTGGTGAGTGGAAGAGGCGGAAAGGCATCCATGGAGAAATGGGCTGAGTTCTACCACAGTCCATTGACACCCGTTGACCTGGAGAGGAGAGAGAAAAAAGGAAGGGCTGATTGGTCCAAAGTGTGGTGAGACCTGAGGACACTTGAGCCCAAGGACAAGGACATAGCCACAGAGGGCAAGAGCTGAGAGTGAAGCAGCCAGCTGATATGAAGTAAGGGGAGCTGCACAAGAACACCCAAACTTGCATACAGTACCCATGTGACCTAGTCTCGATGGCTCGATCATCAGAACTTGACTAGAGGAAGATTACAAAAATAAATAAATAATCTTTTTTTTTGATAAAGGAAACAAGGGTAAATTGCTACAATTTGATGAACCTGACCTATACTCATGGAGGTAGTAACTCTAAACACTAACAGAGAAGGAAGGAGTCTTCACATCAAGTATCTATGCTCTGTACACAGGGTAGATAGGGACCCGCAACTTAGATATTAGCTACCTAAAATGAGGGGCTGATAAAGGCATGAAGTGACTGGCTTACAAGGTTTCAAGAGGGAGTTTAGTTTAAGAGTGTGAGGGGAAAGAAAGAGTCCCCACTGAATAGTTTTCATCTTGTCTAGATGGGTCTGGTGAAAAGAGATGTGGATAAGATTCGTATGACTCAATAGTGAATAACTGTTATCATGACTAATTGCGACTGTCACAATTGTAAAGGTAGAAGCTTTGTAAAAAAAACAGGGGAGTGGTTAATCTTACAGTCCAGAAACAGAGGACCCTAGGACCATCAAGGGAGAAGAGCACAAGCAGAATGCAGGACCTTATCCAGAGAAGCAGCGATGCCAGAGATGGAGACATGGAGAGAGGAAGCGGCTGAGAACTCTAGATGCATGGGAACAGAGAGACTAAGAGCTGGTGGCCAGGAGGCAGAGTTGCAGAATGTGCCCTTTGGAGGTGTAAATTATTATATATGCCTGAGTGTTCTTGTTTTGTTTTTTTAAAAAAGCTAAGTGAATAGAGAGAAATACTGTTAACTGATGGTACATGGAGGGGATTATAATCATTGTAACGAAACAAGGTGCATGATTTGTTGAATGTAAAACTGATGATCTGCCCTGTAAACTTTCATTTAATTCAAATACCCTTAAAAAAAAAAAGGCACTGTCAATAAAATAAGGCATAGCACTAATTAGGTCAAATTAAAACGAACTTTAGTAAGAATTCATTTATGTGAAGTTTTTGGAAAATGATATACTATATACAAATGAAGCTTCTATGTATCTGAAATTCCACTCTATCATTAAGTTTTAACAGTTTACATATTTTCAAAATCATTTTGGATGGCACACCTTTGCTTTGGTATCAAAAGTAAAACTGAATGAACATGATGTCTATTATTACACCACACTGTGAGGAGAGTTGAGTTAAATGACAGTGCAGACCTAATACTTCTATACTTTTATTTTCTGGTTTCTTTTTTTTTCAGGTGACACTGCTATTCTCAAAGTGTATATCCATTTTTAAATTTGCAGTAAGTAGGCAGGGAAACGTGTTAAAAGTGTTTCAAAAGTTAATTTGTCACTGAATTTCTCTCTTTGTACTAATTTAGATTTTGGTTGCGTGATGGCTTTAGACGATGATACTGGACTGCAAACCACAGGTCAGCAGTTTGAGCCAATCAACCACTTTATGGGAAAAAGATGAGGCTTTCTCCTCCCACAAAGATTTAGTCTTGGAAAGCCTACACAGGGCGGTTCTGAGTTGGAACCTACTTCATGGCACTGTTTTGTACATTACCATGTACAAATGTTATTTTTATTTCATTTGGGAGAAAGAGGTAAAATTGTGTATGTGTATGTATGTAAAATGGGGACTTACAGACAATCTTCAGTCTAACATGCACAGGCTTTTAGAGCACAGGTTTAAGTACTTGTCAACGCAGAGGCTCATCAATCCATTACTTACGATTATTATTTTGCTTTCTTTTTGATTCTTGGCTATGTCTCCAGTAAATTGTGGTTGTCAAATAAACAGCTGTCCTAGCTAGTTATGTTTCCTTAGACATTAAACCAATGAAAGAAAAAAAAAACAAGTACCAATCTTAATGACTTTTAGTCAAGGGAAAAAAAAGTGAGTGGATATAGGTGAAAACGTTAGTACTGATAAGACATTAAAATAAAATTTGTATATTTATAATATATTGAATAAATATATTTTTTAATGATCTAAAACCACTAATCAAAATTAGCTTACTTCACATGTCTTTTCATTCAATATAATGGTGCTGGCATTCTCAATTAATCATGATTTGTTTTGCTGAACCCTGACTGTCAAAAAAAGAACCCTGTTACCGATGTGAGTTAGGCAATGGCTGCTAACCACAAAGTCGGCAGTTCAAACCCACCAGCTGCTCCATGGTACAAAGATGAGGTTATCTGCTCCCACAAAGACTTACAGTGTCAGAAACTGTAGGTCTACATAAGTTGGACAGAGTGATTCGGTTTACCCTGCCTGCAAGGGCACAGACGTTGTAATTCAGAACAAAGCAGTATTTAAAAATATTTCCATATTCCTGAATAGGAATTCTGGCAATTTAAAATCTATTTGTTCTTGATAATTTATTTCATTTTTCTGAACCAGTGCATTTTAAGTTAAAAACAAACAAACAAAAACAGCATATACTGTATAAAATCTAAAGGTTAAGAAAAACAAGTTTATCTGCTCAGCAGAATGGAACTGATTATTTCCCAATAACTTTCAGCACAAGATAAGGGTTATCAATGTGAAACAATCAAAAAGGAGACCCAATGCCATTATGGATACAGAAAAGCAGCAAAAAATGAGAACAATCTATGATAATCCTTTAAAGAGAACTTGAGATGTTGGTAGTTTGATGGCTGAGAGACAACTGAGATAGTTCAGCTAGTATGATCTTGGCACAATTTTCTAAAATAAAGCAGAAAAGTATTTTTATTACACACTGCATACGTTTTTCATTGTGAAATCTTTGGGAAACAACTGCCAATAAACAACTCCCAAATCCAGAGGTAATCTGTTCAAGAGCAATGAACAAAGTTCCTGCTAAAATGTATATATAGAAGAAGAACCCAACACTTTCTGTGTTCTACTGTTGTTAATGTGCCATGGAGTCGATTCCGACTCATAGTGACTCTGTACAGGGTTTCCGAGGCTACATATCTTTACAGGAGCAGAAAACCTCATCTTTCTCCCGTGGCACAGGTGGTAGTTTCGATCTGCTGACTTTGCGATTCGTTCACAGCCCGATTCGTAACCACTACGTTCTATATAAGGATGTAAACATAGCAAATTAATTGTGTTCCCTTGCAAAAGCAAAAGCTGGATAAGACTTGTTTCACTACTAGAGATCAGAACTCTATAAAGTACAAGAAAGATTCGTAGGGCAGTATAGTTATGTCTTGTTTTTCTTAGACAGGAAAAACAGCCCATGGTTAATTAAAAAAAAAAAAAAAAAAACCTATCAGAAGCTAAAATGACAGGCTTTATACAGTACTCTGTATACCAAAAAGAGTGCTTCAACTGTTAACTTCAATAAGGGTCACAAACTGGTTCTACACATTTAACTTGTGGTTTTATGATCAACGAATGCTACTACTCTTTAAAGAGGACTGTATCAACGATGAATAACATCCCTGGCATGCTTCACATTTGTTTCTTGCTTTCAAGCCCAGTGCTGGAGACTCAGAATAAGTGTATGGGAGGAGACTTGGTTAAAGCAGCAGGACGTCTACAGGGAGACAGGATGACAGGCACAGGGAAAATAACAAGCTAACAAGAGGTAAGTATTTAACAAATAAATATAGTTATCCTACAGTTTTGCTTCCCCACAAGAACTTAATTTCTAATCAGTAGTTTAAAAAGCATAATGAAAAATTTACGAATAGAACGGGGATATTCTAAACATGAGATCTGTAAATGTTATGAATAAAGCTAATCTTTCTCTTAGCTTCTCTTTCTTCCCAGGGAACTTGCAGGGTTAAGAAAAGCTAACAATTATAAACAAACAAACAGAAAAAAAGAGAAATGGGTAAAATTTGGTATAAAGTGACAAATCTAGAAAACGTATGGTACAGAAACATGCTTTGAAAGATTAAATTACTTAACACTGATTTGGATCTTAATAATACCTTTTTTTTTCCTTCGTGCAAAGTAAAGGAATTCTAAAATTACAGATATGTTTGTTATCAGCATTAACATAAACTTGATCAGACAAAATCCAACTAAATATTCCCACTTGATTATTTTAGGATTTAGGTGGCCTTGGAGGGTTTCTAGGAGGGTGGCAGTGTGTATGGAAAATGCTATTCGTTATTGCCAAAAAAGGAACTACTTAGTGCGTTGACTTTTTAATGTACATTTTATGTACATTTTCTAAAATAAAGATTAAAGAAAGCATTCAAGGGTCCGGAAACTCCTACATTTTTATCTAAACCACTGACAAATATAATGGGATTCCCTATTTCACTGAGGCATATTAGGAATAATTGACTGCATTTGTCACAAATGTACAAAGACCTTTTAAGAGGGGAAGGGGGATTGAAGTTTCTTTACTGATTAATGAAAATTTAAAATAATAAAATAATACAACTCATATATTTTATATCTAGCAGGAAATTTCTGGCATTCCATTTCAGGCATGACTGTATTGCCACACCAAAAATAAATAAATAAACAAAGAGGAAACTAACAAATTGCCTCTTTTCCACAGCCATCTGTTTCTTTCACTAAACTTTCCAAAATCAGAGTTTCTACCTTCAGACACGGATAGATGAATGTTGTCTCTCATTTTTGAGGACTTGATTTTTTTTTTTTTTTTTTTTTAACAAAGGAGTCAACTTGGATTTTGAATGCTTGGCATGGGTACAATGCCTTAAAAAAGCAGATGTCCGGTTTAGCCACTGACCATGCTGGCCATTGTTCGGAATCAGCTCAAGTCACAGAAAAACAGCGAATGGCTCTCTCTTATAGAATGTCTGAACAAAGCACAAGACCCGAGTACATTTTGCAGAGCGCACTGGAAGTCTTCATCTCCCCTAACGGGTCTGGATTACAGACACACACAATACTGGAGGGAACAAAACAGTCTGGTGAGGAGCAGGGAAGCCAACTGCGTTGGGCAGCTCTGATGATACTCATGGTGATCATACCCACAGTCGGTGGAAACATCCTAGTTATCCTGGCTATTTCGCTGGAGAAAAAGCTGCAGTATGCTACCAACTATTTTCTAATGTCCCTGGCAGTAGCCGATTTGCTGGTTGGATTGTTTGTGATGCCGATTGCTCTCCTGACAATAATGTTTGGTAAGTATTTCACTTTGTTCCTGCCATGAAACCACAGGACTAGGAGGTCCTAGTAAAGAACTCACCACTCATTTAATAGTTTTCTTTGAAATAAATGATGGAGTATTTAAAAATTCAGTAAGTAAACAGTTTCTCATTTTTCCTCACTTTCTGTGACTGACATCATCTTTAAAGAATGAAAAATATTTTGAAATTTTCTCTTTCCCCAATCACTGAAAATCATTAAAAACATCACCTAAGTTAACAATTATTGCTAAGTGGTATAAAGTTGGTTTTCACTCATAGTGAACCTGTATAGGGTTTTCAAGGAGTGGCTCGTGACTTTTAACCGCCGACCTGTGGTTCAAACCAACTAATCCTGTGGTACAGTGCTTATCCTACAGCTCCACATAGTGAAATACAGACCTATATTTTAACCTTTTTCAGCTATCAATATATTTTTTTCCTTGATGAAACAGTATCTAGGACAGATTTATGACAAGTATGTGTTTGGTTAATTATTAATGCTGAGATCTCTGAGATCATGTAGCTCTAATTTAAAACCAGAATTGTTATATAAAATTTCTAACATAGCATATCTCTTTATAGTTTATGTACTTTAGATTTGAGCAATTCTTACAGATGTGTTATGTGAATAAAAATTATGTTATTGTAGGAAATGGTCTGGCTTGGTGAGTCTCAAGAGATGATCCATCTATTTAATTTTCATGACATCTGACCATGTGTTCTTGATATATGTATGAGGAATCAGATCTCTTAAGTTAATAAAGTAAATGCACAAAAACCAGATTTACTACAAAACCAAAACAAACCAAAAGAAAAAGTCTGATATTATGATATCAAAACAGAGCTAAGTAGTTTCTGATTCGTGCATAATCATCTTTAGTTCCAGAATCTGGATAAATAAGATAATCCTGCTGATGAATTCTGAGGGTTCCTAGACACTCAGAACCAGCATTGAAAGGATACTGAATTTACTAAGTCTTGGGCATCAATCAATGTTTGAATCATTAAACACCTAAGAAAAAGAATTCTTTGTAGCAAATATGGCTTCTAGTTAGATTTTTATGTAGAGAAGAAAAATATTTCAACTTAACTAGAATGTTTATTAGAAAAGCTGCTATTCAAATGGTTATTTATACCCAAGCTTAAATATTACATTTTTGTAAGTAATGACAGAAAGCCATCTAAACTTGGGTACTTGTCTTCCTAAATGTAGTCAGATAGAGACTGATTTGGATTTTCCATTCTTTTCAAAAAATCAAGAAAATTCTGCGACGGGACAAGCAATAATGAATGAGGTTCTACTGCTTTAATCAGAATCTCTATGCACTGTCTGTTAAGTGCTACATGTTGTTACCATAGAAAGTAATGAGTAATGACGAAACCCTTACTGTAATCAATCTTATATCTAAGTCAAATTTAAAATAAGCACATGAGGATGATTAGGAATATTTATGTATGTTTGGCAAAGAACATGCAGGCATGTAATTCAAGCTCATATTTCCATTCATACCCCATGTCAGCTTAAAATATAAAATCACACTCTCAAAACTGCTTTGCGATGGAGAATTAAAAACACTCCTCTTTAACCATTACACAATTTAATGTTATGTTAACTAAATGAGATTGCCTAAATTATACAGAAGTCAATTTTTTACCTTAAAATTCTTAAGTCAATAAATATTAACACCCACAGCTTGCAGGTAGATACTTCAATGCTCAACTAAATAGTCAAAGAATCTTAAAAGGCAAAGTTCCATGCCATTAAAATGAGTTGACAAACAAAATACAAAAAGGGATCATTGCATGTATTCCACAGGAAGCTAGTACGTCCCCAGCAGTTCAACACTAAGTATTTACGCTTTGAGTGCCTATCCATCTTTCAGCAATGCAAGCAAAAAACTCTTATTTTATATGAAACATGTGGGATATGTTAGTACTTATATCCTAAACAATTATGACATATATTTTCCAATTGTATTTTATTCTTTTAAAGGTTTGTTCATTTTTGATTATAAAATAAAATCTCTCATAGCCCCAAATGCTTTTACCATCAGTAATTAAGCTATAATGTATGGTTAAAAAACTTTTTTCTTTTTACATAAACTAATCTAGTAATTTAGTAATTACTTAAAACATTATTTCATTAATTCACTGTTGAAACAATTTATTTCATAAATGTTTAATAAGAAATGTTCCATAAGAAAGTTCATGCGACTACATGCTGCCCTCTACAGTTTCAACGGTTTTTACACTTGTAAATTGTAAACTATACATACTATAAAAGTAAACTGACTTCATATACTGTTTTTTTTTATATTGTTCCACACATAGTCAACTACTAAAACTTTCTAAACTATAAGAACTTCTGACAGCTTTAGAAAGTAGTATTATTTTTCTCTTACTGAAAAGTTTTTGGAAAATCTCAAGTCTACAGAAACCGAAGCATCCACTCTGAAATGAATAACACAGCAATTAAGAATAAAAAGCAGAGAGTAATTTTACTACCTAAGAGAAATACAATGAAAGTAACACAGAACAGAAACTTTATTCATTCACCCTACTAATGAAATTACATTAAAAAAGAGAGAGAGAGAAATAAAATGAAAAAGTTGTCTTTGTGATCTTATACTGAATGGTATTTTATTCAATGATTGTTAAATGCTGTGAGTAAGTTCCAATTCATAGTGACCCTGTTTAGTAAAGGCTGTAAACCTTTGTGGGAACAGAAAGCCTCATCTTTCTCCCACAGAGCAGCTGGTGGGCTCGATCTACCTACCTACCTTGTGGTTCATGGTCCAGTGCTTAGCCTACTGAGCCACTATACTTCATTCAACCATAGATTTATATATTTTATCATATACTATCTGAATTTCTATTTTATAAAGATTGCGATGATTCTGGCATAGGATGGTCTTTCAAATGAACAGCACATTTCAACTTTTCTGTCACTTCCATCTATAAGCTCTAGTTACCTTCCAGTGCAGGTTATTACAACATAGGCTTGAAAAAGCCTAGGTGACCCTGAGACAAGGAAGATCTAGAATGGTGCCCCATGACTTCCACCAACAAACACTGACTGGGATCACAACAGAGGGTCTGGAGAGAGGAGGGGGGAAAATGTAGCTTAAAAAAAGAGAGGACTTAATGGTTTAACCGAGACTAGAGGAACCCCCTTCTGACCTAGAACTGAAGCCATTCCAGAGACCCCATTTTAGACCAACAATGTTGCCCTCGTTGCCAAGTACCACCGAGAAGGCTCTGACTCATAGTAGTGTTTACAGGGAGTGGCTGGTGGGACTGAACCACCAACCTTGGGGTTAGCATTCCAGTGCTGATCCCATGGCACCACACCAGGACCAGCAATAAACAATAATACCAGAGAAGAACATGTCCTTAGACCAATCAATCATTTTTTTACGAGACCGAAAAGGCCACATTTACCAAAAAGCAAAGACGAGTAAGCTGGAAGAGGTAGAAACCTGGATGGGAACAAGAAGATGAGCTGTAGATGTGCAGAGTGCTGACACCCTGAGGGGAATGTAAGTGATGTCACCAAACCCTTTAGGTACAAACTGCTAAATGGGAAACTAATTTGCTTTGTAAACTTTCACTTAAAGTACAACTTAAATAAATAAATAAAAGACAAAGTCTAGGTGAGAAATATTAAAATAGAATGCAAAAACAGACATATGTCCATTTAAAAAAGAAAGGGTGTTCAGTTTCAGAACTTCTCTAAATTTTCTCTTCTCTCTCCCCTTACCTCAGTAAACAAATGATTGAAAATGTAAAAGGGAAAGTATGATCTATCAGTTGAAGCAGTATAATCGAAAGATGGTATATCTGTAAAATGGGCATGCTGACCTACACTGGGGTCCTGGTGTGGTGCTGTAGGATAAGCAACGAGACTGTGAACCACAAGGTCGGCGATCCAAACACACCAGCTGCTCCTCAGAAACCTTATACAGGGTCACTATGAGGAGGAATCGACTCGATGGCATGTAACAACAACACTCTCATACTGTATACATCTTTGAGACTGCCATGTAGGATCCAGCGTACATTACAGACAGTAATAAAAAGGCAGCTCTTATAGTACATAAAGGATTACATACTAAATATGTGATTAGTTGAGATGTTAGACTAAATAGACATGAAAAAGATATGTAAAAGAAATAAATCAATTATTCATTTATTCAGTGAAATGCTGATCTCTACCCAATTCTGAAGTGAGGGAGTAAAACAATCATGTTTGTAGAATGGAAATTTAAAAAGAGTGATTATTAAGTATTAAATTATTGGAACTATTACCATCCTATTAGAAATCCTGCCTCAGTATATCTCATATACTCAAACGCAGCTCTGGTAGCGTAGTGGTTAGGAATCAGGCTGCGAACCTCAAGGTCAACAGTTTGAAACTACCAGCTATTCGGCAGGAGAAAGATGAGGTATTCTGCTCCTGTAGATTTACAGCCTC
>NW_006408614.1:2697184-2725678 GCF_000296735.1 Chrysochloris asiatica | reverse complement strand
TCCGACCCATAGCGACCCTGTACAGGGTTTCCGAGGGTGTAAATCTTTACGGGAGTAGAAAGCCTCATCTTTCTCCCGCGGAGCGGCTCCATATTTATAGATCAATACAAATAACTTTTTAACAACAAATATGGTTGGCTTTCCAAACACAGTCTTGCCCAAAGCGCAAGTAGGTTTCAAACAAAATGAGTCTCATCAAGAAACTGAATTTCTTGGTTTTTGCACCAATTCAAAAGAAAACACAACAAGCAAAAACCCAGGCACGGCCCTAACTGGACTACAATGTCTTTCTGTGTCATGTATATAATAAATAACCTAGTTAAAATAAACTGTGGTAAAAGGCATATTTTCATGACAAATTTAATTCAAACTCAAACAGAGGGAAACATGCTCTCATCCCATTTCTTTTGTCTTTTGAAAGTCACATTTTAGTTCAATCAGATGTATGTACTCTTGCTATAGCAGGACAAAAGACAAACATGCTACTTTATACTGCTGATAGGGCTTACTCTTTCTAAGTTGGTGTGGCCTCAATGGTTGGGCCACTTGGCTAGTTTCTGTCAAACAACAATAGTAATATGAGCTAATTTAAGTGCTTCCTCTATGCCAGACACTGTTCTAAACAGTTCGTATGTATTATTGCATTTCATCCTCAAAGCACCCCTGTGAAGCAGGGAGCACATAAGAACAGGGGGAGGGGGATAAGTAATTTGTGCAGGGATACTAAATATAAGACAGAAACACAGTTTGAATACAGGAAGACTGATGCCAGAATTCCCATTTCTCACCTCTAGTTATTGTGCTTTCCCACATGCAAAGGAGAAATTATAACAACCAAAATTGTCATATTCGGCATACAGAGCCAACATTTACAGTATCTTCATTAAATCCACTTAATAACAAGAGCTCCTTTGGGTCGGAACCGACTCGATGGCACTTCACAACAACAACAATAACAAGAGAGCCATAGAATGTTCTCTAGGGACAAAGGAAAATCTAGCATTTCCCCAGTTAAAATTATATTCTATATTAAATGATACAGAACACTTGGGCCTCAACCAATACTTGTATAAATTCTTGATGATTATCAGACTTCTTTTCTAAAGAAGATATTAGACCCAGGCCCATATCCATGAAGATATTCAACCTTGTATGGGAGACAAATAGAAACTTATGGAATGCAATGACAATTCTATCTCTCCTTATATATGATGGTATTTCAAGTCTAAATATAGCCATTTTACACAACAAAATATTTGTGCTACTAATTTCAGTTACTAATATGTAAGACAAGACCTACTAAAGATCTGTTTTGCTTCTACAATAGCATCTGTAATAATTTAGGCATTAGCAGAAATGCTGTTATCCTATTCTTACTGAAATTTAATTCTTCTGAGCTAAATTTGGAATAAGGAAGGATGTAGAAAATGGGATTCGTTTTTCAGGGAATTTTTGAGCCAACAAATCCTATACTATATAATCTAAATGCTTCTACCCTCCTGTCACAGCTTTTATAAAAGGATCAAACTTACAACAGTAACATAACTGAGTTCAAGCACCTGACAACTGATCTCTCCTAGACTTATCTCTTAGATGTCTCCCTTTATATTTCTTCCTCTTTATTGCAATCTGTAGCTTTTTACTTTAAGATTACACTTAAGATTTTGTCCCAAGTTAAAGAATGCCTCAAGTAATTAAGGAAGTAAGATGGATATTATAACAAATAAATTTAATTATAAATCCTTAAAACTTTCAACTCCAATAAAAAGGATACAGAAAGTTTTAGAGTAACTAACGCATCTTACCATATCAACTTTAACATTTATTCAGTCCTTCTGAACATTAAACAGTTTTGACCTTGAACCTATTAAAGTAAAAGTAATACTACCTGAAATGACAATTTCAGAATAAAAGCATCTAAGAAAACTGGCTGTAACTTTCTAATTTTTATGTATTCTTAGGTTTCCTGAAATAATAAGCATTCTGACAAGCCTATTTTTCTTTGTGTAAAAGATTTCTAGTAACTGATTGCAGTTGTCTGATACTCTATGTTAGTTTCATAAAAACTGTACTCACTAGTATAATCAGAAAGATTCATTTCTTTTCATCCTAAACCTTAGTCTCATGATCTTTTTCTTAAAGAACTTTTTGTATAACTTATCTAAGTATTTCTATAGTTAACAGTAAGATGGCACTGAAGAATGAATGAAATTCTCATTTGCATTAATTTACACTCTCACTTTCTGACCCCAAATTGGAATTTACAAAATAAATTCAGTCTGTTGGAAACTATGGCTAATACTACTTCATAGACTCAATTCTATCATCTGTAAAGGGCATTCCCTTTACAGTGGGTCAGATATGTACACAGTCATGTATTTTTTGTATAAGAGTTCTACTGTGGATTCCTCCTGCTCATGTCTACTAGATTTACGACTAGAATTTTCTACCAGATCGCAATTTTAAAAAATATACCCCTTAATTAAAATAGCTAAAAAGGTCAATTTAAACTAGTAACAAGCCACTTAAAAAATTGGTTGCATTCATGCATTTAAACAAAGGATGTCTAAGATACATTACTTGCCTCTTTAATCTTGAACTATGATCAACTCTAGTTGCAGCTCAATTTTCCTACTCACAGTTTTAAATCTAGAACTTCAGTTCAGAATGTAGCACCAATTCAAGTAATTTTCATAATCACACTCTTAAATCCTAGGAAGTTCGTTTCACTCTGCTTGACCTGTAAGTTTGCCTGGAAGCCTTGGTTACAGAACATACTGATGCCTTCAACAGAAAATCTCAACTGAATGCTTCCTTTTAGTGAAGTAGCCAGTATTTTTTCAACAAAATACTGCTCAACCCTTGAAAACAATACATTCAATTCAATCTTTCCCTAATTTGTGCTTTTGAGTCTGGGATGTTGGCAGTAAAGACACCTGGCTGACTTTAAAATGTGCACAAGTGAAGGGTCTCTTGGTGTTCTGCAATATTAAGACATGGTGTATTTTAGTCCTCGTTCCTTCATTTCATTCACTTTATACACATTAAGGTCAGCTCTACATGTGCAAAAAGCAGCAGAAGAAAATTAATTTCTATTTTTTATCAAAAGTTATTGAAAATAATGTCCTACGTGTGATATTTCCTCTATACAAAAATAATCTGCTTTTCAAGTTTTGCACGTGTGTATGTGCTTTGTATAAAGTGGATTCAATTAAGATGTACTAGGGGGAACAGGGAGTCCTGGTGTGGCACTGTAGGTTAATGAGCCAGACTGCAAAGCCATCTGAACTGCAAGGCTGGCAGTACAAACTCACCAGCCGCTCCTCGGAAACTTTATTCAGGGTCTCTATGGGTCAGAACCGACTGGATGGCATTTAACAACAACAACAAGGGGGAACACTGAAATGAACTTTAATTATTTTATTTAGTGGGTGTATATATAACACATAATGTAGTATATACACCCATATATGCATGTAAGTAGATTTACTGGAAAAACGTAGATGATTCAATATCACATCCAAACATAAAATGAAAACAAACAAACGTTTGTAAGTACTTTATGGTGGTAGTGGTGGTTGTGTAGGGTCTCAAAGGTTGTCAGTTTTTACAGAGCAGGAAGTCTCATCGTCTTCCTGTAGAGTGGCTGGCAGATGTGAACTACTGACCTTCTGGTTAGCAGCTCATAATCCACTACACTACCAGGGCTCCTTAAGTACTTTTAAGTTAGTTGAATATGATATCTAATGCTGAGATTTAGAAAAAAACCCTAAAAGTCTGAGTTGCTTATGACATCTCTACTGCTTGGTGAGAATGATAGAATGTGTTTCTTGTTTTTCAAGAAAATGGGAAGCTGTTCTTTTCGTAAACTCGATTCAAGCATGATTTCTATCAAAAATCATAAATCAATTTATTCCACTTACTTCACCAAATGAGAGTCAGCTATTATCATTACTAATTAATAGCAACAGCTATCATATCACTAATTATTACTAAAAGCAAGCCCTGAGTCTCCTATTCTAATATAGTCTTTTACCAAATTATATTGCTTCCCCTGTATAGTAACGTCTTTTATTTTTTACACAATGTTGGGTGCTGCTGAGTCAACTCTAACTCATCGCGGCCCTGCACAGAGTTCCAGGCTGTAAAGCTTTATGGAAGCAGAAATCCTCATGTTTCTCGTGCGGAGAGGCAGGTGGATTCAAACTGACCCTGCCGTTAGTAGCCCGTAACACGTAACCCAATACGCCACCAGGGCGCCCTATTTTACAACAGCAACTTACAAGTACAGTTTTATTTGAATAGCAACCTTAAGTTCTAGTTGCAATACTGTAAAAATATTTCAAAGTTTACAAATGGAATCATCAAAAAAGGTCAAAATACTACTAAAAATTATGCTAAACTGCAATTGGTCTTTAAACAAAAAAAGGCTGTAATGACTATGTATGATGGAAAGCATACTAAAAATGTACCATCTACAGAATATTATATTTAATATCACTGTCCCCATTATTCAAAATCACACATTACTAACATGTGGAAGTTGTCAAAAAATTTCAAGATAAATGAAAATGGTTGAAAAATAAAAGAAAACTGCAGACTGAAGACTGCCATTTTTTCAGGAGGAAATATTTTTTGTTCTCTTTTTCTGTCTTTCAGAGCCGATGTGGCCCCTCCCACTTGTCCTATGTCCAGCTTGGTTATTTCTCGATGTTCTCTTTTCTACTGCATCCATCATGCACCTCTGTGCCATCTCAGTGGATCGTTACATAGCTATCAAAAAGCCAATTCAGGCTAATCAATATAATTCACGAGCCACAGCTTTCATCAAGATCACAGTGGTGTGGTTGATTTCAATAGGTATGTGGGGAATGTCTATACCCAGCCTAGGAGTATGCCAGGTCTAGTGGGCTATGAACGTGGGACCTTAGGTCTAGGTAGTCTCCTGAGGTACCAACAATGCTGTATTATTACATCCATCATACAGCTTCTAAGACGTACTGTCACCAAAAAATGCGGCACCTCAAGACCTCAAAAAATAACAACATCCACACTCTTTACTAGGAGTTATCTTCCTGTTCGGACACTGAGATGTAGGAAAGTTTTCATAACTGTCAACAGATGATTATTAAGGCCTACCTAGCACAAGGAATCCCACAATTACATTAAAGTAACAAGAAATTAAACAAACCTTAAATGACCTCCAAGCAGATACACAGGAAAAGAGTAAAATGAAAAACAAAATAATACATCAAAAAGTTAAAAAAAAACATGGCATGAAAAGATAATAAGAATTTTAAAACTTTTTAAAGCCCCCTCTTATTTTGTAAGCAGGTATTAAAGATCACAAATGTACCTTGGAAGCCAACACATTTTATTAACTGTAGACTTAAAACAGTGAATTTAAGTGTCTGCTTATAAGTCTTTAAAATACACCTTGTAAGAAGTAAGGGAGATGCAAAGAAAACACAATTAAACTGATGTGCAGAAACGATTTCTAAAAAGAAATTACATTGCTTGTAAACTGACTCCCATGCCTATACCTCAAAATAGATGCTACTCATAGGGAACCTTAGCATGAATTCGTGTGTAAATAAATGGTAACTTACACACTTCTAAGTTAGTATCAGAAAAATATATTGAAACAATTACTATAATTATTAGTAGTCTAACAAGCAGATTCAAGTCTTCCTAGTAAAATAGAATCAAAGAGGAAAACCAATCAAGAGAAACACGGAATGATAAAAGGAAGGACATGACAAGACAAAGATTTGACTTTAAAAACACAGGCAAAACAACAAAACAAAACACATGGGCAAAAAAAGTAAGACCTGAGATGAAGTTCTATATCTGTGAAATATCGAAATGACGACGAGACTTCCATTGAGAAGTTTGGTGAAAAAAGCAAGGACTGCTGTTATTTTGGCTTAGGACGAAAGTAGGATCAAGGGCAAAGAGTCTAGGTGAAGAGTCACGAGGGAAGATGATTGACAATTGTCAACTTTGAAGCGGTGGTAGTACTTGTTGAATATTGTCAAGATGGTTCCAACTCACAGCCATTGTGTCACTCCATCTCACTGAAGGTCTTCTGCACTGACCCTCCACTTTACCAAGTATGATATCCTCCTATAGGGATGGGTCCCTTCTAATAGATAATATGTCTAAAGGGTGTGAGACAAAGTCTCACTATCCTTGCATGTAAGAAGCATTCAACTGTATTTCTTTTGATTAGGCTGTTCTTCTGGCAGTCTGTGGTGTATTCAATATTCTTTGCCAATACCATAATTCAGATGGATTAAATTTTTATTTTTATTTTATTCACTGTCCAATATTCTAATGCATAAGAGGCAATTAAAAATACCATGGCTTGAGCCAGGTATACCTTGGTCATGTTTATTTTTGAGTGCCATGTTTATTTTTGAACACTATAAAGTCTTTTGCAGTAGATCTGCCCAATGCAATATGTTGATTTCTTGACTGCTGCTTCCAAAGATGTTGATCATGGATCCAAGTAAAATGAAATCTTTGACATCAATCTTATCTGTTTCTCATGATGTTGCTAATTGGTCCAATTGTGAGGCGTTCTGTTTTATGTTGCGGTGTAATACTCAATACTGAAGGCTGCAATCTTTGATCTTCATCAGTGCTTTAAGTCTTCTGTGCTTTCAGCATGTAAAGCTCTGTCATCTGCATATCACAGGTTTTAATGAGTCTTCCTCCAGTCCTGGTGCTGCATAGTCCAGCTTCTTGTATTACTGATTCAGGATACTAATTGAATAACTGATGAAAGGTTTCTCAAATCCTGCAAAGTACTAAACATAGCTTACTTTCTTCTCCTGTATTTAAGGTTTCCCTGAAATACCTGGAATAGTAAGAGTATAAAAAGTATCCCGTGAAAACTTAAAGGGACTCAGCAGCAAGCTGGACAGGAAGGTAATGAGAGCCTCCAAGGGGATTAGTAGAAACTGAAATCAAGAAGGAGGGGCTAGACATCATGATAAGGGTACAGGAAATTTCCACAGCAGTTAAGTAACAAGGCAACAAAGGGAACTATCAGAGTTCACCATTCTAGGTCTTAGGCAGTTTTAAGTAGATTTATAGATTGTTTGAAACCTGGTGTGGCACTGTAGGATAAGTACTGGACTAATAACCAAAAGGTTAGCAGTTCAAACCCATTAGCCGCCCTAGGAAACCCTATACAAGGTTGCTGTGAGTTGAAACTAACTTAACAGCACACAACAAACAAATAGATAGCTTAAGGAGTCCTGGTACTGCACTGCAGGATAAGCGCTAGACTGCTAATCACAAGGCTAGTAGCTCAAACCTAACAGCACTCCTCAAAAACCCCTGTGCAGGGTTGCTGTGGGTTGGAAACAACTTGAGAGCACTTAACAACAAGGAGACCTGGTGGCAAGGTGGACTAAGTGTTGCTCAATTAACTGAAAGGTTGGTGATTTGAACCCACCAGCTGTTCTGAGGGAGAAACAAGAGGCAATCTGCTTGCAAAAAGATTTACAGCCTTGGAAACTCTGTGGACCAGTTCTACTCTGCCTTACAGAGTTAGTATGAGTTGGAATTGCTTCTATAGCAGGGAGCTGGTTATACGGCTTCAGACCACTTGTCTGTCAGTTTGTTGTACTGGGGTGCCTTGTGTGTAACTGTGATGCTGGAAGCTACCTGACCAGTATTTTAAATACCAACAAGGTCACCTGTGGTAGGGCTGCGGCAGAGCTTCCCGAGTATAACAGACTAGGAAGTAAGACCTGGCAATCTACTTCTAAAACAGATTTCCTAGAGAAAACCTTATGAATAGTAGCAGAAGTATAGCGGAACTGAGACAGTGCTGAAAGATGAGCCCCTCAGGTTAGAAAGCACTCAAAGGCAGACTAGTCCTCAAAGTAGACTAGAACTCAATAACATGGATAGAGTAAAGCTTTCGGGACTTCCATTTACAACTCAAAATGAAAAGAAATACGACGTTTGAACATACATTAATAATCAGAACATGGAATACACAAAGTATGAATGCAGGACAATTAGAAGTCATTAAAAATGAAATGTAATGCAAAAAGATTGCTATCCTAGGCGTTCCTAGTGAGCTGAAATTAATTGATACTTGTTGTTAAGTGCTGTTGAGTCAGTTCCGACTCATAACAACCCTGTATAGGGTTTCTGAGGAGCAGCTGGTGAGTTTGAACCATTGACCTTGCAGTTCAAATCGACCTTGTGGTCTGGTCTCATTTTGAATCAGACAATCATATAATTTTACTATGCTGGGTATGACAAATTGAAAAATGGCACTGCATTCACTGTCAAAAAGAACATTTCAAGATCTATCCTGAAGTATAACACTGTCAGTGATAGAATAATATTCATATGCCTATAAGAAAGACCAGTTAATATGACTATTACTCAAATTTATGCATGTCAAAGATGAAGCAAATGAAGATTTTCACTAATTTCTGCAGACTGAAATTGATTAAACATGCAACCAGAATGCACTGCATTACTAGTAATCGGAATGGGAAAGGTGAAAACAAAGAAGGATCGGTAACTGGAAAATATAGCCTTGGTGATGGAAACAACGCTAGAGACCGCTTGGTAGAGTTTTTTTTAAGACCAATGACTAGCTCATTGCAAACACCTTTTTTCAATAACATATTGGTAGTGTAATGAGTGGATTATGAGCTGAGCTGCTATCCAAATGATCAGCAGTTTGAATCTACCAGATGCTCCACGAGAGAAAGGAGAGACTTTCTGCTCCTGTAAAGATTTAAGGCCTCGCAAACACTATACAGGGTTGCTATGAGTTGAACTGAATCCACGGCACATAACAACAACAACAACTTAAGTGGGTTAATGTGCTGGACTGCAAAGTTGACTTGATCCACAAAGTTGTCAGTTTTAGCTCACCAGCTGGTCCTCGGAAACCCTACACAGGGTCACTATGGGTTGGAACCGACTTGACAACACTTA
This sequence comes from Chrysochloris asiatica, assembly GCF_000296735.1. NCBI lineage: Eukaryota > Metazoa > Chordata > Mammalia > Afrosoricida > Chrysochloridae > Chrysochloris > Chrysochloris asiatica. The sequence goes on along the minus strand of NW_006408614.1, from coordinate 2,716,702 downwards.
ACAACACCAACATACATGTGGAGCTTGACAGAATCAAATTGACTAGATCTGTGTGATGAAACAATGAAACACTCAATTTCATCAGTCAAAAGAAGGCCAGGGGGCTGACTGTGGGACAAACAGATCAGTTGAAAGTGAAGAAAATTAAAACATGTCCATAAGAGCCAAAATATGATCTTGAGTATATCCCTCTTCAATTTAGAGACCAATTCAAGAATAGATCTGATCTACTGAACACTACTGACTGAAGACCAGAAAGGTTAAAGGATGGCATTAAGAGCATCATACAGGAAGAAAGCAAAAGGCCATTAAAACAACAGGAAGGAAAAGACTAAAGAGGATGTCATATGAGACCCTGAAACTTGCTCTTGTATGTAGAGTAGCTAAAGTGAATGGAAGAAATGATGAAGTAGAAGAGCTGAACCGAAGATTTCAAAGGGGAGCTTGAGAAGACAAAGGAAAGCATTATAATGAAAGGTGCAAAGACCTGGAATTAGAAAACCAAAAGGGAAGAACACGCGCAACATTTCTCAAGCTGAAAGAAAGGAGAAAAGATTCAAGCCACGACTCGCAATATTGAAGTATTCTATGGGCAAAATGTGGTGCTGTGGGTTAATGTGCCAGACTGCAAAGCCGTTTGAACTGCAAGGTCAGCAGTTCAAGCTCGCCAATCACTCCTATACAGGGTTGCTATGGGTTGGAACCGACTCGATGGCACTTAACAACAACAACAAGGGCAAAATGGAGTTGTGAAGTAGCACTATGGGTTAATGTGCTGGACTGCAAAGTCAGTTTGAACCGAAAGGTTGGCAATTCAAGCTTACCATTCGCTCCTTGGAAACCCTATAAAGGGTCGCTATGGGTCAGAATTGACTCAATGGCACTTAACAACAACAACAACAATGGGCAAAAATACTTATTGACACATGAAGCTTCAAAAAGATGAAAGGACCACACAGAATCACTGTGTCAAAAAGAATTGGACTATATGAAGAACGTGGCTTCAAGATCAGAGGAAGAATCATTAAAAACCTGCAATATGCAGATGACACAACCTTGCTCAAAAACAAAGAGGACTTGAAGCATTTACCGATGAAGATAAAAATCTATAGCCTTCATCCAATATGGATTACACCTCAACATAAAGAAAACAAAAATCCTCACAATTGGACCAATAAGCAACATCGTGATAAATGGAGAAAAGACTGAAGTTGTTCAGAATTCATTTTACTTGACTCTACAATCAATGTCCATGGAAGCAGCAGTCAGGAAATCAAATGACATATTGCAATGGGCAAATCTTCTGCAAAAGACTTCTTTAAAGCGTTCAAAATAATAAGGTACTGAAACCATAGAAGAAGATGGAAACTGTCTTAGAGGTTGGTAGAGGACTTTAATGGGGAATAAACAGTGGTTCTGTGACCTGGAGGTCACCGTGTAGACCACAGAAGTGCTGCACATTGTTTGGCCTATGTTTATCTCGGTAACAAATGGGCATGGCGATTTTCTAATAAAAGTGAATTTATATAAAGCAGAAAGTGGGCTTATTTGGCAAGCTAAGTTTGCTGATCTCTGGTACAGAGCAACAAACACACAAAACCCTTTTTCTGGTGTTGCAGAAAAAAAGAGTGACCTTCATTAGATAGGATTTGAGGGAAACAGTCTTGTCAAGCAAGGGTCTCTTAGCTTCCAATAAAGGATACACAAATGAGAGGGTGCTTTTGGATTCATAAAACATGGCAAGAATTCTACAGGTATCTAAGGCTCTCTTAATTCAGACTTATTTTTAAATAGTTACTGCTTCAAAAGGAAATCTTTTAGGCTTAACTGTGTCATTTCTTTGTTAATAAGCTACTTCACATTAAGTAAAAGCATATTTCAATACCTAGTTAATGATAAAGAATCAGAAAATCAGCGTGAAACACAGTTTTTTTCTTATGCAAGTGGAACTCTTAAGTTTTGAAAATAAATGTCACAGTTCACATGACCTCAACACTTTAAATAGTATTATTTATTTATTTTTAAATGAACTCCCCCCTCCCCTAGTTTTAGTCTAAAAAGATAAGGGGAAATTCATAAATATCAAAAATAATGTCAATAGATTTCTATTAGGAATGAATATCATTCATTAACAAACATTGATGTCTTTATATTAAGATATATTATGATAAAAGCAGTTTCTTTTATTTAGTTTTCCTTCACCCAGGAAAAAATGCAGACTAAATGAAGATCTTTCCTACTATAATCATGGACATACTATAGCTTTGGGAGAGCTTTAATTATCTCTAATCCATACTGATGTTTAAAAAGAGATTTGCTTACTTAGGTGCTATTTGTGTCTTCCACTGTGAATGTTCTGACAGGTAGTGTACGGTGGGAACCAGAAACGATAATGCATTAACCAGTATAAAGTCATTAGGAAATAATCTACAAGGACCTACTCTAAGAATCATGTCACAAAATTAACTCAATTGTTTTGTTTCCTCTTCCCTAGGTATTGCTATTCCAATCCCTATTAAAGGCATTGAGGCCAACGTGAATAACCTAAATATCACCTGTGCATTGACAAAGGACCGTTTTGGAAACTTCATGCTCTTTGGCTCACTGGCTGCCTTCTTTATGCCTCTTTCCATTATGATTGTCACCTACTTTCTTACCATCCGTGCTTTACAAAAGAAAGCTTACTTGGTCAACAACAAGCCACCGCAACGCCTAACATGGTTATCTGTGTCCACAGTTCTCCAGAAGGAGGAAATACCATGTTCATCACCTGAAAAGGTGGCAATGCTGGAGGGTTCTCGCAAGGACAAAACTCTGTCCAACTCAAGTGATGACATACTTATACGAAGGATGTCCACAGCTGGAAAGAAGTCAGTGCAGACCATTTCCAATGAACAGAGAGCCTCAAAGGTTTTAGGGATTGTTTTTTTCCTCTTTTTGCTTATGTGGAGCCCCTTTTTTATTACAAACATAACTTTAGTTTTATGTGAGTCTTGCAACCAGTCTACTCTCAATAAGCTCTTGGAGATATTTGTGTGGATAGGCTACATTTCCTCAGGGGTCAATCCTTTGGTCTACACCCTTTTCAACAAGACATTCCGAGATGCATTTGGAAGATACATCACCTGCCATTATCAGGCCACAAAGTCAGGAAAACCTCACAGAAAATGCTCCAGCAAGATCTATGGCCAGAATCCAAGGACAGAGAACTCGAGAGTTTTCATGAAACATGGAATGAGAAACGGGATTAATCCTGTCATGTACCAGAGTCCAATGCGACTCCGAAGTTCAACCATCCAATCTTCATCAGTCATTCTACTAGATACACTTCTTCTCACAGATAATGAAGGTGACAAAACAGAAGAGCAAGTCAGTTATGTATAAAACCGGGCCTGTTCTCATCTAAGTAATGGTAGGATGGTCCTGGTATGGCGCTGTGGGTTAATGTGCTGGACTGCACAGTCAGTCTGATTCGTAAGATCGGCAGTTCAAGCTCACTAATTGTTCCTCGGAAATCCAACACAGGGTTGCTATGGGTCGGAACTGACTCAATGACACTTGACAACAACAATATAATGGTCAGCAAGAAGATGAACTGTATGTAAACACATCAAGAATTATTTATGAGAAGAACTTTACATCATACATCAAATAATCTCTTAAAAACTAAGAGTCATACATTAAGATTATCCAATTTTCCTTATTTGAACAAACTTATTACATGAAAAAATCATTTTATATAGCTGCAAATGAAAAATTTGCATCTGGTTAAAACTTAATAAGGTTATTAAATATATCAATAAATGTCAGCTTTAAAAAAGAGTCACCATAAGAATTTATTACTTTCCTAACTGAATGCAAAGTTTTAGTAAGAATGAAATGAAACAAAAATATTCAGCAGCCTTCTCTTCAAGGCCAAAAAGTTGTAAGATATAGTACAGAATAGTGACATGAAAACAGAACTAAAAACAAACACATAAAACAATGCTCACATCTAGAGATTAAGACTGCATTTACAATTTGGCCTAGTTAAATGCAGACATGATGCTCTTTTGATAAGGAAGTTGTCTTAATAGAAGGGGAGGGGAAGACAGTCATAGATTGGGTATCACACAAACGAACAGAATATTAGCACAGGAGCTGGTGGTTAAATGGCTGAAAGATGAAACTTTCTACTCCCGGAAAGATTTATAGTCTCGAAAACCCTATGCAGGGTCGCTATGAGTCAGAACCGACTCCACGGCATATAACCACCACCACCATCACTATGCAATACTGGAGTAATTAAAGGAGGAAGAGGAAAATAAAGCAGAGAAAGAGGAAGAGGAGAGCAGATGAACATGTGCAACTAGAGAATTGGGACCTCAATCCTGAAGCCTAAACCAGTAATCTCATAAATCAAGATTGAGCCTACCTGTTTTTGTAGCTACCTGGCTCTTATGTACTCCTGCCTATCTACACCTGTTAGAAGATACTTGGCTAAAGACTGGGTTGAGATGCAGGCACAGAGTTTTTCTATTCACTCATGTATTATACACTAGTAGTATGCCAAATTTTGTTCTAAATTAATTTTGTTTTTAATATTGAAGAAAGGCAAAATAGTAGAGAGAAAAGTAAAGTAGACTTTGAAGTCAGCTGCATTAGGGAAAGAATCCAACCTGCACTACTTACTTCTGTAAAAGCTTCAGTTTCCTCATCTACATTTCTTATGAATTTTAAGAAGATGAATGTTATGTTGTTGTTAAGTGCCATCGAGTCGGTTCCGACCCATAGCGACCCTGTACAGGGTTTCCGAGGGTGTAAATCTTTACGGGAGTAGAAAGCCTCATCTTTCTCCCGCAGAGCGGCTGGTAGTTTCGAACCGCTGACCTTAAGGTTCGCAGCCCGATTCGTAACCACTACGCTACCAGAGCTCCTTAAGAAGATGAATAGTACATGATAAATGGTAGTGACTTTTATCTAATTTGATACTTTATTTTTATGCTACTTCTAAAAATGGCAAACAAATTTAGACTGGAGAGGGTTGGAAGTGAAGAAAGCCCATACATCAGATTTTCCTTTTCTGGGTGACCCACACTGATGACTCAACTATCCCATTCTAAGAAATACGTTGGTGATGGCGAACCTCAGCATCAGAGAGCCAGGCATAGATTCTCTCAGTAGAGAAACCTTTCCCAGAACATGGTTCTAGTACACAGACCCTGAGCTCTATATCATCTGCCTAGAACAGTATAAGGGAGTTTCAAAACTTCAAAGGAAAATGGAATGAAAAGACAACGAATTTTTTTTAATGAACTTTTTTGAAGCCCTCTCAGATATCTTAGAAATTTAATTCCTAAGTCATCAGAACATCAGGCACCTTTCCACACTAGTTTCTAGTATGATAGGTTTGGCATATGTTAAGATGTATATTCTTCCTGCCAAGACACATTTGAAGTCCTAAGCTTTCATATACTACTCTGAGAACTTTTCCATTTTATTCATTTGATGGCACATATGTTTGAGAAAACCTAAATACTGGTACTCTTAAAGCTCTCTCCAGAAGTAATCTACATCAGAACTATCTTCCCATATGCTCTGTATTGCCTACACATATGGTTAAACAGTATATACATACAAACGACTTAGCTTTCATTTTTTGGGGGGAAAAAATCCTTGCTTACAGCTGAGATTCTTCAATAATCAATGAGAAAATTCTAGTATTTCCACAAGATTCTAGAAAAGGAAATACAATTTGAGTACCAACTAGTTCTAAAGATGTATGACATAGCACAAAATTCTTACCATTTTAATACATAACTGGTGTTTCTATTATCAAAACACTTTCAAGAAATCTGTATACTTTTCAGCAAATCTCAATAGTTAAATATTCCTATGGCAACAAACTGACTTTAATAGTCTCACCTTTTAAAAAAGGAATAGACTAACTTTTCAAAAGAATTTATCAAATTGTGAAACAATAAGGAAAACATAACAAACACATCAGAGGAATTAAGCGGCATAATCTTCTACACTAGTCAGGAAGGAATAGGAAAGTTTGATAACAAACCTATTCTTATTCAGCAATTAAAATGTTTCTAGAGAATAAAGTTTGTAGATATTAGTACCTTTTGAATAAAGTAAAGTGTTGAAAGCAATAAGGCATAAAAGAACAAAAGACAATCATCAGACTTTAAACAATTCCTTTTAAAGGTTTTTCCTACAAATTCAAAAGGACTTTCAGTCTACCGTGCACTCGGATTGATGATCTAAAGCATATTTTATCCAGCATGGAGTGTGATCTCTTTTACAGAGAAAGCTTATTAGATTAAAGAGAAAGCACCTTTTTAGGATAAAATGAATTAAAGGCACCAGAACTCTCAATGCCCAGATTTGAAAGGCCTGAAGAAAGGTGTGGTAGTTATCCAATATTCACTTCCTACCTCACTGGCATCTTTTTGGGGCAACTAACAGAGTCAATGAAGGCACCCAGTTTCTCACAATATCTGGATACTAGGAATATGTATGACTACAGATCTCAGCATTTTCCTAAAATGTTTTTGAATTGTTAACAATTTAGAAATTTTCATTTTATTTTATATTTTTTTGACTGATGGAGAGGGAAAAACAAAAGTCTAGGAGAGGAATAATAAATGACAAAGAAAAGTCACAGTATCTAGAACACAATAAACACAAAGATATTGAGGCAGAAACAAAGAACAGCCCACAGAAAATATGTATCACATTTAGATTTCAATGGTGGAGAACCCTAACAGGGCTTAATATGAGACCTGCTGTGAATCCAAACTCTATCACTCCTAGTTCTGTGGCAATGGAATGCTGGGAGCCAATTTCCTTTTCTTTTAAAAATGAAGAAAATAATTTTCAAGTTAAAAATTTTTTACTCTAGGAAAACAGCATTAACCTAATAGAGAGAACCTAGACAAGTCAATGAATTTCTCTTTCTTGATGAATGTTAGATAACAGGACTTGTACTCTTCCTTTCTTCGCCATCGTGTGACCGCTGCTACGTACCATCTTCACAATGTCTTCTCATAAAGACTTTTAGGATCAAGAGATTCCTGGCCAAGAAACAAAAGCAGAATCATGCCATTCTCCAATGGATTAGAATGAAAACGGGGACTAAAATCAGATACAACTCCACGAGAAGACACTGGAGAAGAACGAAGCTGGGTCTCTAAGGAGTGGCCCATGTTCGCTAAGGAGTGGCCCATGTTCACTAAGGAGTGGCCCATGTTCACTAAGGAGTGGCCCATGTGGATGGCGCAGCACGTAATAGACCCAGGTCCTAGAACCCTACCATAGCAAGTTCAATTTTGCTAAGATTTGACCAGTTGAACATGTTTCGCAAAACTTCTGGTTTCTTCCTTTATTTTTATGCTTCCGCATTTAAAGAGGTTGGCTAATAAATATGTAAAAAGGACTTGTAAAGATTTCTTCAGTTCCTACTTAAAAGAATCATGAAAAGAGAACTGAGATTGGTTCATTAGAAGTAGTAAGCATCTAAGTAACTCATTAGCTATACCCGAGTTGAAGAATATCTTGGTTGAAAAGACAATATGAATGTCTAAATATATTTTTATGACAATTAAAAAGGGGGAGGGGGAGTATCCTAGGTAGTAGAGAACTTACTTAACAAAGTCTCAAAACAGCTCAAGGGAGACATCTGCAGCTAAAACTAGTAATTTAGCATGTGTGCCAGTTACAGAAAAAACAAAGACAAAATTAATTTTGTTAGTTAGAAAGCAAATCACTGTCAGGTTAAGAAGAAAAAAGGTTTTTATAAAACCCATTAACTTTATATGAAGCAGAATATACACACTAGGCCACTCATTTGTCTTGGTAGGAAATAGAAATCACAACCAGAGAAGAATGAACGTTGATACTAATGAAACAAAACATCCTGAGTAGGATTTCTTATACACCACAGCAATTCCTAAAGGCACATCTGAAAACGTGTACTTTCCAGCCTAAATTATCTAGCTCACAGACAAGGAAAACAACCCCAAAGTTTCTCAATGGCAAGGACAAAATCTAGGGCATCGACTTGGCTTGAAAAGCACGTTAAGAAGATGGACAAGAAAGAAAGACAGTGACTGCACTTCTCTGCTGCTTTCCTCTGTTCTCTCACTGGACAGCTAACTGCGAGATCTAGATGTGGCTTTCTGCTCTGGTAAAGATTTACTGCCTCAAAACTCTACACAGGGCCACTATGACTTGGAATGCCTCGATGGCAGCCAGTTATTATTGCTGTTGTTGGGTTTTTTTAATTCTTTCCGGGAGAATGATTTTAAACTGTACAGAGACAAAGTACTATTGTTACAACTCATCAAAATGCAAAACAGGTGATGACAGTAAGCCTGGATGCCTTCAATGAATTCAAGTCTTTAAACTAAATGAACTACCTTCTTGGATGTAATTACAGAAGTGTTAACGAATTTTGGAGGGATAACAAAAAATGAGAAAAATACAAAAAAGATGGTAATAGTGGCTAACTATTCCTTTATTCACAAATGGAAAAAGAGATTCAAGAAACTAAAGGTGTTCTGAAGTCCCATCAGATCTTAAAAAGGCATCAAGAAATATCTGCCGTTTCCATGGATTTGCCAAGAAACAGTCATATCCAACGAATCCCATTTCCTGTTTTGGAGGTATGCAACTTGGAGATCTAGGTAAATAATGCATTTTCTTTAGGATTTTGTTAAGCCTCTACAGTATCTCTGAATAAGTTGGACATGTACAACAGCTTAGACAACAGTGAAGGAGAATAGTATTTAGCTGAATACCTCATTCAAAAGAACTGACTAGTGTAGGAAGAAACTTATTTGTGCTTGCTTTGCTCTGTTTTATTCCACAATTTTATCAACAATGGGAAGAAAATATTTACAGTAAATGGATAACTTCCTACCTGGGATGTTAAAGAGCGAATACAACAATACATTCACAATAGATCTTCAATAAATATTTGTTGAATTTAAATTACATTTACAACAGAGCTTTACTACCAGGGAACTTACGGTAGAAACTTTCTAATGTGATTAAAAGGACATGAGAGACTTGACTTATTTAACATGTCTCTTAGAACTTAATTTCATCACAAATAAGCTGTAGCAGAGCAGGGAGTATCCAAATAAAGCTGAAAATAGTACTTTGAATTTCCTTCACTGTATATTAAGATACAGTCTCTTAGACTGAAAGAAACATTGGTGTTTGTGGCTGGAGCTAAGCAGACAATAAGGAGAATGATCAGAAGAAGTGCCTCTACCAGCACCAGCATCACAACTAGAACTACTTCACCTGCCTCAACTGTGCTTACCAGTGCTATGCTACGCTAAGGGGATTAGATGTAACTGGCTTCAAAAAGTATGTGGAAAAATCCCATTGTGTTTTTATTTCATTTTCCCACTAACTTTTTGAAGCTACTTATATATTAATTAGCTTACCCTTCACAGAACAAGTTGGTTCTGACTCATAGTGACCCCAAGCACAACAGAATGATACACACTGCCTGGTCCTGTGTCATCTCACAATTGTTATGTTTGAGCTCACTGTTGCTGCTATGGTGCTAATTCATCTCACCGATGGTCTTTTCTCTTTTTCGCTGACCCTCCACTTTACCAAGCATGATAACTTTCTCTAGGAACTGCTCTTCTTAGATAGGTACTATTACTCCCATTTACAGATGAGGAAATTGAAACTTAAAGAGGTTTCATAACTTGCCTAAATTCATACAGCCTAGTAAATGGCTAAGCCAAGATTCAGCAAGCCAGGCACACGGGTCTCTAACTCACAAATATCTTATGGTACATTTTAACTCCAAATCTGAAAATTCAAAATAATTTTCCAATTTGAAAGATGTTCACCCTTCTTTATTTAAATAAGGCCTATTAGCTTTCATTCTCATTAAAGAGCTTTAAGAACACTATATAAAAAAACCCAAATAAATAAAATAACTCAAATGAATTATCAATATACTTAGAAGGAAGAGTACTGGAGAAGGCGTTACTGGATTAAAAAGATTAAATGAATAAAGAGAAAGTCAAGAAGAAATAGATACAAAGAAATCATTTGACTCTTCCACAAACTGGTCCTCAGCTCCCGTGAAGTACTTGGATTCCCTTCACATGAACAACACTCATCTTATTAAATGGTTCTCACTCTGAACCTAACTCTAGTCTTTAGGTACCGAGCTATTACTTAGTTATTGACTACAAACAGAAGTGGAATACAAACAGAATTTGAAGGTAGAAATTATTACCTGAACAGAATGAATCCAAGTGATTCTACTGCTGCCCTTCTGACATCGTCATTAACGTCGCTTACCTGGAGGGAAACATTTTACCAGACAATTACATTAAACCATTCATTCCATTACTAGACCAAGCTTATAGGAGAGGCCACCATCATTAAAATGTAAATTAGACATAATACTCATATATCATTCCTTTATTATGAAGTATTTTTCCAGCTGAGAAAAACTCAGCTGAAAATGACTTGTTGATAAGTGCCATTGAGTCCATTCTGACTCAGAGCAACTCAGGTCAGGCTTTCCCTGGAGCAGCTGGTGGGCTTGAACCACCAACCCTGTGGCTAGTAGTCCAGTGTTTATCCTAGAGTGACACATGAGGAAAATGGCTTAGAAGTCTTTAAACTTGAAGTGGATTAAAATTCAGGGGTACTTGTTAAGGACTCTGTCAACTGGATTATAGTTTTTGTGAGACAGAAAAATCTAACCATTGCTTTGATGCATTTTATTTTCAAAAAGTATGTCCTATGTTCACGCAAAATATACATTCTTAGAACACACCATACTGCACGGATCAAGGAAAAATTACTAATAATAAATACATTGTGAGATGTGACTATCTCTAGGAAGGTGTTAATAATAACAGTTCTAACCCTTTCTCCGAGATGACCTCGGGTTTACCTTCTCCAAGTACTGTGGCACAAAACACCAAATGAGTTAAGACACCAGGCAACTTTATTATTGATAAACTACAGAAGCATGGGGATGACTCTGAGTAGATGATGCCTGTTGGACACCAGCCCCTGGCTTTTCTGTGTCTCTTGGAGCATGCTTCTTAGAAGCACCTGGACATTGATGTCAGCTTTCCCTAGCCTAGGATGGCTGGACATACTCACACAAGTCTTGCGCCTTATAAACAAAGGTTGCCCCTTGGAATGGAAGTTCAGAAGTAGCACTGAGGGCTTTAAGATAATCCATTCATGCTGGCATGCTCTCATCCTGTTCTACAACCCTCTGAAAAGCTAAGGGAACTGGTGCCCGGCTATGATCTATTGTGTGCAGTGGCCAACCACCTGAACCTAAGACCTCTGCTGGTGATCAGGAAGTATGAAACACCTAGACACCTATTCCAGTCCCTCTATAGACTTTCCTTCACCATATCCCCGAGAAAGGGAAGATAACTTACAGCAACATGGAGCAGGCGTCGAATAGCTTTGTTGTTACCAGAGCCACAATAAGCCATGGCTACGGTATACATTCCAGACCGTCGAAGAATTGGGTCCTAAGAAAGAATAATTCAATTTGAAATTTGAAATGATCATTTTAAACAGTAACTTCTGCAGTCCAACAGGCACAGTGACACTATCAGGGCAACTGGGTTTAGATGGGAAAGGATAAGCTCAAGGTGAACTATTCTGTGGTTGACAGAAAAGCTTTTTAAATGAACAGGGAAATTTAAGACTCTCATACAGGAAGAAATAACTCTCTTAATTCCCAATGTCTTGCCTCACACTTTTTGTTGTTTTTGTTGTTAGGTGCCATCGAATCGGTACCGACCCATAGGACCTTATGTACAGCAGAACGAAACACTGCCCGATCCTGGGCCAACTTCACTACTGTTGCCATGCTTGAATCCATCAATGCTGCCACTTGGCCAATCCATCTCATTGGGGGTCTTCCTCTTTTTCTCTCACCCTCCACCTTAACAACATGATATCATTCTCCAGCAACTGGTCCCTCCTGACAATATGTCCAAAGTATGAGAGACGAAGTTTGGCCATTTTGGCCTCCAAGGAGCACTCTGGCTGCACTTCTTCCAAAACGGATCTATTGGTTCTTTTGGCAGCCCGTGGCATTTTCAATATTCTCCTCCAACACCATAACTCAAAGGCATCAATTCTTCTACAGTCTTCCTTATTCACTGTCCAGCTTTCACATGCATATGAGGTCATTGAAAATACCATGGCTTGGGTCAGATGCACCTTAAATCTTCAAGCTGACATCTTTGCTCTTCAACACTTTAAAAAGGGCTTGTGCAGCAGATTTGCCTAATGCAATAAATACATCGTTTGATTTCCTGACTGCTGCTTCCGTGAGTGTTGATAGTTGATCCAAGTCACACTCTTTAGGCAGCACAAATTCAAATGAATACCAATACCCATTGCTCTATGACACTCAATTTCCACTTGCCAAACACACAACAATGAAGCTAAGCTCTAATTCCATATCTAACTCTTCCTTATCATTTCATTCTTGGGCACTAGCAAAGAGAGGAAGAAGAGATATAGAGTCTGATAGTGCTGCAAATGAAGTAGTAAGTTTCCTATAAATGATAGCATTGGTTCTTTTTTGAGGAATTACCGAAGACAATATCACTTACCACTAACTACCTACCATATATAATGCCACTGTATAAACAAAACAAGATAATGGGGGAGGGGGGAAAGCCTCAACAAAATAAATAAACACGCAGACTGGCATTGTTTTGGGATGGGAAAAAAACAATGAAATAAACTTTATCATTATGAATTATGGAATAATTTTTAAAGCATTACTTCTAATAGAAATCAATCTATTCCTAAAGAACTTTTCTGGATCTGCTTGCCTGAAAAAAAAAAAAAAAAATCACAAATCCAGTCTTGTCTGAATTCAAAATCCTCAGATTCCTTTCACCACTTCCATTCAATGTTTTTAATTCCTAAATTTTATTAGAATAACTATCTTGTGAGCTGTTTTACCAATAAATGTACTCACGTAATGTGATGGGAACAGAGTTCATTTCCAGTAGAGGTTAAGTTTTTCTGTGAATGCTGGCGACAACTAGATGGTTAGTGAGCGCAAGGGCGAAGAGGAGAAACAGTATGTCATCTCACCTTATCGCGACAGAGAGATTCAATGAGAGCATCAGCCTCTTCCATCCTCCCATACATCACTAATGCAATGCCAACTGCAAGCCCACGCAGAATCTTCTCATGCTGAGTTTCTTGGGCATAGCCAACCATGTCCTCAATAGCCTGGGCATTTTTAGAACCCAACATAACTAGACCTAGGGCCAGACCAGCTGCTTCTCCTAGAGAGTAAAGAATAAATCAGAAAAGATTAAGAGTCAAGTTATATGTGTAATCAATAAAACATACCTTTCAGAAACAGAATCTATTAATGCTGTAGGATAAGCACTAGACTGCTAACTGCAAGGCTGGCGATTCAAGTCCATTAGCTAGCTGCTCCTCAGAAACCCTATACAGGGTCACTACGAGTTGAACAGACTTGACAGCACTTAACAACAACATCAAATATGAGGGGACTTCAAAAGGTCTGTGGGAAAATTCCATGGTTTCATTTCTGTTTTCCTACAAACTTTTTGAAGCCTCTTATAGCCACTAGTTTTAGATAGCACTTTTTTCAAACAAATCTGATAAAATGGTGAACACTTTATGAAGATGTACATCCATGCATTTATAGCTTTTCTCCCTTTTAAACACTGACAGAATTTAGCAACAAGAGGGCATTATAATATTCTATCTCTATACTGGTATGGCACTGTAGGATAAGCAATGGACTCAGCCATAAGGTCTGCAGTTCAAACCCGTCAGCCACTCCATGGAAATCCTATACATGGTCAGTGTGAGTCGGAACTGACTCGATGGCATGTAGTAACAGCAATCTACATACTAAGCAACAGACAGCTCTATGATACAAGCAGATACAAACACGTCTAATAAATTCCTACTTATAAAAATCAGTTAGTTGTACAGTTAGCCACAGAAGATGTGCCACTTTAAAAGTCTATACTGCATAAAACATGTTTTTAAGATGATTTTGACCAATAGGGTAAAATCCACACCTTCTTCAAGTAGAGACATGCATTAGATTTTTAAAAAGAGGCTAGGAAACAAATATTTTAGTTAACATTCATTATTATGAAAAATTGTCTTTCAGGAAAAATGTCACTCACCTGTCACAGCATCATCCTGATACAGGTTTGTTTTTAGTAAATCATATACATCTTGTCGCGCGGTCCCCATGGCGGCCAAACCGAGACCCAGACTGCCACCGTGTCGCACGATCTGGGGGAAAAGTATTGGCTCTGGTGACCTGTACTCAAAGTACAAGTTCATATTCTAATTTCAAAATACATTTTGAAATTACATACACATAAAAGGAGCTCTGTTAGCATAGTGGTTACGAATCGGGCTGCTAACCTCAAGGTCAGCAGTTCGAAACTACCAGCTGTTCCGCGGGAGAAAGATGACACTTTCTACTCTCGTAAAGATTTACAGCCTGGAAAACCCTGTACAAGGTCGCTACGCGTCGGAATCGACTCCACGGCACATAACAACAACAATAACAACAACAAAAGATGATACACTGAGAATGATGAAAGAATTTGATAAAAAGATGGCTAACTTATGGTAACCTGAGCATTTTCAATTTCAACAGAATGATACTTGCTGTCACATAAAAAAGCCCCAAAGTGAGCTGGTGAAAAGGAAGTGGAGAAACCACATGTAACACTTTCAGCTTTAAATGAGATGGGAGGAAAAAAGACTGGACAACTAGAGGGAGATGCAAATGTCCAGGAACGTGGGGCCTCTTTTTGAAGGCTTGGTATGATCTGTGTATGCTCGCTGGTTGAGGAGAAAGGCAGTGCTGAGAAGGAGAAAAGATACAATAACAGAACAGGCTTGTTGAAGAAAGGGCAAGAAAATGGGGTCAAGGGCACAAAACTGATCTTCATATTGAAGACAGGCATTTTAGTGGTCACCTATCACTTCTGAATGTGTTACAGCACTTCAGTTTGCTTTGCTGAACATTCCTCGTCCATTGGTACAAATCTTAGTGGGACTGCCAACTAACAAGCTCACACCTTCTCTTCTCACCTGAAGTAGGTCAATTAGGGATTTCTTCTCTGGAATTTTAACCTTCCTTAAATGGACTGACTCATGGGCCAAACAGGTTTCCAATTGATTCATACTAAAAGTAAGGTCCTAAGAGACTACTCCACTAGTTCCTGTTATCTGGATCCCTAGAGATGCCCTAGCACTTTATCTTGTGATTCACAAATGATTTGCTAGCTTTTCCATCAATTACACAAGTTACTTCCAATAAATTCTTCCTTGTTTAAGTTAGTGTCTGATTTTTATTGCAGGTAACCAAAAACCTTTATTTGATCATTTGAACATGAAATAAGAGGACATGAAGTTTTATTTTTCAGGCAGGTGGCTTACTAATTGATATAGATCATCATCCTCAAGGAGCTCTGATAGCGTAGTGGTTACGAATCGGGCTGCGAACCACAAGGTCAGCAGTTCGAAACTACCAGTTGTTCCGCAGGAGAAAGATGAGGCTTTCTGCTCCCGTAAAGATTTACAGCCTCAGAAACCCTGTACGGGGTCGCTAGGAGTCGGAACATAACAACTGGCCGCAATATATTCTATGAAGGAGGACAAGCTTCTGTGGCTCACTTAAGAACTCTTCTGAAAGCCTTCTAAGAATGCAGAAATGTATTCACTAAAGTCTGAAATCCTATCCTAAGGTTCCTAAAGTAAGAAAAGAACTCTTTAATACACTTTCCTAAAAAGAATTATATTTAAAAAATGACCAAATAACAAAACAAGTAAGAATACTGATTTCAGAATATATATAATCTCTTTGGAGTCCTGGTGTGGCGCTGTGGGTTAATGCGCCAGACTGCAAAACCGTTTGAACTGTAAGGTTGGCAGTTCAAGCTCACCAGCTGCTCCTTGGAAACCCTACACAGGGTCGCTATGGGTCGGAACTGACTTGACAGCACTTAACAATAACAATATAATCTCTTTGGACCTTAATTTTGTATACAATGATAGGATTAAACTAAGGATCACTAAAAGCCACTGAGAAATTAGCATTTCAAGACTCTTAAAGTAAAGGAGCCCTGATGACGCAGTAGGTAAGCACATGCCTGCTCAAACACACTAGCCGGTCCAAGGGAGAGAGATGTGATAGCTTTCTTCCATAAAGACTGACAGCCTTGGAAAGCCTGAGGGCTTTGCTACGAGTTGAAACTGACTCTGGTAGTGGGTTTCAATGTTCTTTTTTAAATATGGGGGAATATATGCTTTATAAACACCTGGCATTATATTTTGACTATCACACAGAGGTTTTGAAAGACTGAAAAGCACACTTTTAACTTATAAAGGACAGTAAATTACTTTAAAAAAAGAAAAGAAAAAAAAAAAAAAATGAGAATAGTAGCACTATTTTAAGTATCTCCAAACCGTACAAAATTTCTACTCCCAACACAATAATTGGAAGTCACTCAATGGCATTAACAACAATACAGTAACTGGAGTGCTGGTGTGGTGCTGTGGGAAAGTGTGTATTTAGAACGTAAGGTCAGTTTGAACTGCAAGGTTGGTGGTTCAAACTCACCAGCCCCTCCTTGAAAACCCTATGGTCAATATGACTCGAAACCAACTTGATGGCCCTTAACAACAAACAATAATTTGTCAAACGATGTTTTCCAGGAATTTTAAGTAATGGAAATTGAGTTTGCATTCAAACACTTACATCATTGCTGGCATTTTTAAGCTGGTTAAGCAGGTAGTCAATTATGTCGCCACCATGATTGGCATGGATGAGACCCAATGCATAGAGGCCTCCACCTTCCTGATAGGCGGAGCCTGGAGAGGTGTCCTTGGGAAGGTATGTTGCCATGAGTTGTAATGCTTCTTTCTCATGACCCTGTGAATTTGAGCCACAAGAGAGATTGTCAGTAAGAGGAAGAAAGGAAAAGAGAAAACAAGAGTTTCTAAAAGTATTGTCTTTTCTACAGAATATTCAATTCCTGAAAGAAAAGGAAGACAGCAGAGGTGAGGAAGGAGATTTCTCTCCTATATCACTTTATCACACAAACCAAGAAAGCCTTTAAGAGACCGGATCACACTATGATCAGAATACAACACTAATGAGTCAGGATTTCTGTTTTACAACATTTCTCCAAATTCATGCTGTACTATGTAGATAACTAATTTCAACCCAACCTTTGAGAAATGGCATAGGCAGTGTCTTCATGAGAAAAGGATTTCTATCTTTTCTTAAAAATGAACACAGATTTATTTTACACTCCATCTTTTTCAATACAATGACTGACCTGGCTTCACAAAATGTACTTGTCAATGAATTATGCTGTTGTGTGCTGTCAAGTCAGTGTCAACTCATAGCGACCCTGTACAGAGCTTCCAAGAGCGGCTTGTATGTCTGAACTGCCAACTGTGCAATTAACAGTCCAATGCTTATCCTACAGAACCACACCAGGGCTCTGTCAATGAAATGATAGTAAATCTTTATTATTTATGCCCAAATCTCTTGTTGTTTTTAAGAAACTACACAGCAACCAATTCAACAATTTTTACATATATAATTCAATGACATTGATTATATTCTTTGAGCTATAGCAATTGTTCTCACTCTCCTTTTCTGACTTGTTCCTCCCTCATAGCATTAAACTCACTGTCCTCTGAGGTTCCTACCTCGTCTTATAAGGTGCGGTTGTCAGTCTGATTCCATATTGTTGTTGTTAAGTGCCAGAGTCCGTTCCAATTCATAGGAACCCTGTACAGGGTTTCCGAGGAGCGGTTGATGAGTTTGAACAGTCGTGTCAAACTCACCTTTGAGACTACTACATTACCAGAACGTCTTGATCTCAGAGAAGTGCTTAAAGAAGGTAATAACGCTCAAGGCAGATCTCTTTTTTTAACTAGTTGAACTAGTGTTCAGTTTTAAGATGACGAGAGGGAATGTTATTGTTTTACATTTAAAGATTATCTCACAGAAATAACTGAAGCGGTTCATCTACCATCTATAGATCCAAAAAGTCTTGACCATATGAGAATGTGAAATTCTGTTCTGCATTACCTCTCCTCTTTATTGTTTTTTAACCCCAGAAAAACTGCTTCTGTTGATGCCTATTTATATTCCTCATTGTACATTACCTTATGAATTACACCCAAACTGGCTGTAGCTGTGAATTTTGCCCAGTTAGTGGCTCTGGCCAACCACTCCAAATTATCTCTGTAAGGAAAAAAGGAAAAGTAAGTGAAACAAACGACATTCCATAAAGGTTTTAACACTCTGGTTAAAGGCATTAAAAATTTACCTTAAACAATTTCAAATCATTTTACTTTATGAAGCTCAAGTTATTGGTGATTCTAATTTAATTTCTGAATTACTCTTAATATTTTCAGAATTAAGAACAAACAAGATGGTAGATTGGGTGGGAATGCAGTGAAGAGCTCCATCAGCAATAACAGAGAATACTGGACCAAACAGGCTCAGGGGATGGTGCCATAACTCTGAACCACACATAAAGGAATATTTAGAAGGTTTGAAGGCTTACAGCTAAGGGAATTTGTAGCAGAAGCAAGAATTCCATTGATTTCTAATTCAAGATGCTCAGCTCTCCTAGAGACACCATCTTGGGCGAGACCAAGCAGGTGAAGGATCAGAGCAGCCAAAGACACCTGACAGAAATGCAGAGATAAAGGTGTGGACATTCTCTTTTTTTTATTATCTGCTCATTGGCCTCTTGCTGGCTGAGCACCTCCATTCTGGTGACTAGAGGGGGTACCTGAGTGAGTGGATACCCCACCCCACCCCACCCCCGGAGGGTTCTACTACACATGCACACTTATCTCGATATTTAAAGTGATAGTTTCCACTCAAAAAAAAAAAAGCAGTGCAAAACGGCCACAGCTGGTCTTAACTGTTTATCATTAGGAAAAAACCCTGAACGGGGATTGTGGAGCAAGATAGGCAGACTAAAAAACAAATAGGCAAAAAATTAAATCCTGAGTCACGTCAAAACGACCAACACCGGCATCTTGAAATTTTTCAGGAAGAAGAGTGAAAAGGGAAGCTCATCTCCTGATCACATCTACCTACAGACAATCAGAAAGCATAAAAAATACCAAAAAACACACCCATCTAAGTTTTAAGGTCACAGATAACCCTGAATACACCCAAAAAACAGAAGCAGATGACCATATCAGCACATGTCCAGAAATGAGATAAAGTTACTGAGGCAAATGAGCTGGAAGAAGACCTACACTCCATACTGGAAGATGGGCAGGCTCTGGAAATGCCTGAGAAGGAATTCAGAAATATGATTACAAAATGTTTCAAAACACTATACAATGGAGTTGAGAAAAATTAGAAAGAAGTCAGGAACACGATACAAGAACAATCAAGTAAGACAGATACAGCATTGGAAACAATTCAAAACCTAGAGAAAG
>NW_006408614.1:2695223-2696839 GCF_000296735.1 Chrysochloris asiatica | reverse complement strand
ATAAGCATTCAAGAAGATCAACAGACCCCAGGAAGGATAGACCCTAAAAGACAATCACCAAGACATATAATAATCAAGCTCTCCAAAATCAAAGATAAGGAAAGAATCCTGAAAGCAACTAGGGAAAAGAAAAGTGTAACATACAAAGGCAAGAAAATCAGATTAAGATCAGCAAGAATGCAATGGGGAGACATATATAAAACCCTGAAAGAAAAAAACTGCTGGCTGACCAAGAAACCTCTACCCAGCAAAACTGTCAATCAAATATGAAGGTATAATCAAAACATTCTAGGAAAACCAGAAGCTAAACGATTTTGCCTAAGCCAAACCTGCAATGAAAAATATCCTAAAAGGAATTCTGTGGACTGAGAACCAACAAGAACAGACAACAACCAGAGAATGACATATGTGGCAGCATTACCTTGAACTCAAATTGACAAACGGAAGTCAAGAACAGAATAAAATCATAAGACACAGGATCTGGGAGGTCAGTCTATGATCAAAACAATTTCAATATGAAAGAAGGTAAACACAGAGGAACAGAGATCCAGGTAGTGAGAAGGTCAGGTAGATTGTTGTTGTTATATGTGATCGAGGTGGCACCGACCCATAGCGACCTGATGCACAGCACAACAAAACAATGTCCAATCCTGGGTCAACCTCACTACTGTTGCCACACTTTAAGTCTATCGATGCTGCCACCTGGCCAATCCATCTCATTGGGGGTCTTCCTCTTTTTCTCCGAACCTCCATCTTACCAAACATGTTATCCTTCTCCAGGAACTGGTCCCTCCTGACAATATGTCCAAAGTATGAGAGACGAAGTTTGGCCATCGTGGCCTCTAAGGAGCACTCTGGCTGCACTTCTTCCAAAACAGATCTATTGGTTCTTTTGGCAGCCCATGGCACTTTTAGTATTCTCCTTCAACACCATAATTCAAAGGCATCAATTCTACGGTCTTCCTTATTCACTGTCCAGCTTTCGCATGTATATGGGGTTATTGAAAATACCATGGCTTGGGTCAGGCACACCTTAGTCCTCAAGCTGACATCTTTGCTCTTCAACACTTTTAAAAAGGCTTGTGTAGCAGATTTGCCTAATGCAATATGTCATCTGATCTCTTGACTGCTGCCTCCGTGAGTGTTGATAGTTGATTCAAGAAGAATGAAGTCCTTGACAACTTCAACCTTTTCTCTATTGATAAGTATGTTGTTTATTGGTCCAAGTGGTGAGGATTTTTGTTTTCCTGACATTGAGATGTAATCCATACCAAAGGCTGTACTCTTTGATCTTGATCTTCATCAGTAAATATTTCAAATCCTCTTCACTCTCAGCAAGCAAAGATGTATCATCTGCATATTGCAGGTTGTTAATGAGTCTTCCTCCAATCTCGATGCCAAGTTTTTCTTCATAGAACCCAGTTTATCGGATTATTTGATCAGCATACAGGTTGAATAAGTATGGTGAAAGAACATAACCTTGTCGCACACCTTTCTTAATTTTCAAACATTCAGTGTTCCCATGTTCTGTTCGAACAACTGCTTCTTGGTCCAGGTACAGATTCCTCATGAGTAAAATTAATTGTTTGGGAATACTCATACTTTGCAATGTTGTC
>NW_006408614.1:2678365-2688425 GCF_000296735.1 Chrysochloris asiatica | reverse complement strand
TTTTGAAATTTTCGGATCAGCTCCTTTACCATCTCATTTCTTCCATTAACTTAAGCTTCTCTAAGCTCAAGTGCAAGTTTCATAGTCTCTTTTGACATTCACTTTGGACTTTTCTTTCTTTCCTGTCTTTTTAATGCGCTTTTTGCCTTTATCCTCTATAATGTTCTTGATGTCATATCACAACTCTTATGTCTTCAGTCATTAGTGTCTAATGCATCAAATCTGTTCTTGTAATGGTGACTACATTCAGATGGGATATATTTAAGGGCATATTTTGGCTCCCGTGGACTTTATTGAGCTTCTTCACCCTCTTTTCCCAAAGATGCAGTCAGTTTGATTCCTGAGCATTACATCTAGTGAACTCCATGTGGATAGTCTCCTTTTCCATTGTTTTTAAAAGGTATTTGTTATAAGTCATTGCTCTTGCAAAATTCTATCATGCAATCTCCAGCATCATTTCTATCACCAACGCCATATTTTCCAATGACTGATTTCTTCCACTGTTTCCAATTTTTGCATTCCAATCACCAGTAACTACCAATGCATCTTGATTGAATGTTTGATCAATTTCAGACAGAAGTCGGTAGAATTCCTTAATTACATCATCACTGGCTTTAGTGGTTGGTGCGTAAATCTGAATAATGGTATTAACTATTCTTCCTTATAGGTGTATGCATATCATTCTATCACAAACTGCATTGTACTTCAAGACAGATTTTGAAATGTTCTTTTTGATAACGACTGTGATGTCATTCCTATTCAAATTGTTGTTCCCAGAATAATAAACCACATAACTGTCTCGTCCATTTCAGCTCACTGATGTCTAGGATATATGTTCTATTTAATTTTTGACAACTTTCAGTTTTCCTAGATTTATACTTCATACATTCCATGTTTTGAGGATTCATGGCTATTTGTAGCTCTTTCACCTATTTTGAGTTGTGTCCCATAAGTAAATGAAGTTTTACTCCATTCACATCATTATGGTCAATTCTACTCTGAGGAGTCAGCTTTTTCCCAGTTGTACTTTGAGTGATTTCCAACCTTCCGGCACTATATCTGACAATGTTCCACTGCTATTCATAAGGTTGTCAGTGGTTACACACTCAGTGGTAGTCTGCCCCTTCTTCTTCCTAGTCTGATTTATGTCTTAGTCTGAAAGTTCAGCTGAAACCTATACACCATAGGTAGCCCTGCTAGTATTTAAAATACCAGTGGCATAGGGTCCAGGATCACAGCAACATGCAAGCCACCACAGTATCAAGATGCCAGGAAAGATAATGGGTAAATAAAAGACAGGGGTAGGAAGAACATTTTTCATGTTGAATTTTTTTTTTAATTAAAATATTTTTTGAAGCTCACAAATAAAAATTATGCTTAAAAATTAGATTAGGCTCATTATGTCAAACAAAATTTGCAATAACAAGGTAAAGGTTTCTTCCTTCCAAAAGTTTACAGTTCATTTGTATACTAACATTCTGATTAAGCTACTAACCTAACTGGTTGATCTTTCTCTAAAAAAGTGTACACATGAAAATAAAAAGAAATCAAACTAAAGGGGGAAAATTCATGCACTAAGCTTTCAAAGAAGACACTAACACAAAAACAGGCACTCAATGAATGTTAACTCCCTTTCTTTTCTACCAACTTTAAGCATTTCACCCATTGTTATTTTTAAAAAATTTTATTTCCTTGGTTAGGAATAGAATATAACAAAGCATTCAGACAGAATAAGGCATTCTATTAGAAAAGAAATTAAAAATAGAAAAAAATTCCATTAGAGAGAAATTTCCTACCTTTGTATTTTTTAGAATCATAAGGTCTGTGTTATTGTTTCGTATTAAAAACTGCAGATGTAATTCAATAGCCATTTCACCACTTAAAATTTTGATCATTTTCAAAGTCTGGTCCTTGGGCTCTGGGCTCTGGTGAAGCAAATAAACCACACAAAAAAGGAAATACATTATGAGTATTACTGATATCTACTAATTCAAAATTAATCCACTTTTATTTCAATACCCCTAAACCAGGGAAATTCACACAGCCTCATACACATGACTAAAGTACATTTACAAGCAAAGCTCGCATTTTAAGAGTAGGAGTTGAAAGTAGGCCCAATGTGGTTGTCGATGTTAAATGTCATTAGTTGGTTCCAACTCATAGTGACCCTGTTTTCAATTCTTGGACACCTAGGGCTTCCAAGGAACAACAGGTAGATTTGAATAGCGGATCTTGCATTAGCAGCCCAGTGCTTATCCTACAGAGCCACACCAGGACTCAAGTAGATTCAATAGTAAGATTTAAAAACGCTCATCTACCATTTGTGAGGAAGAATGA
Organism: Chrysochloris asiatica; assembly: GCF_000296735.1. Taxonomy (NCBI): domain Eukaryota; kingdom Metazoa; phylum Chordata; class Mammalia; order Afrosoricida; family Chrysochloridae; genus Chrysochloris; species Chrysochloris asiatica. The sequence goes on along the minus strand of NW_006408614.1, from coordinate 2,686,088 downwards.
TTTATTTACTTCTTTGAGATTGCTAAGATAAATCACTGATAGTGTAGTGGTTACAAACTAGGCTGCTAACCTCAAGGTCACCAGTTCGAAACTACCTGCTGGTCCACGGGAGAAAGATGAGGCTTTCTGCTCCTGTAAAGGAAACCCTGTGCAGGGTCGCTATGAGTTGGAACCGACTCCACGGCACACTATCACCAAGATAAATCACATGCTTGCTGGAAGCATGCAATTCAGAATGAACTAGCTTTAAATGTAAAATATTTTAATATTTCATTTTTTAAAACTCAAGCTAGGAAAGAATAACTAATTACTAATCATATGCAGGAAAATTATTTTACAAAAGGTCACTTTTAGACAAGAAATTCCCTACTTCAAATTAAAATTCAAAAGCACATTTTATCAATGCATGCACATATGATTTCATACCAAATCATCAACAAAGCTTAGCTATGGTAACATTTATGAAGCAACCATTCATCCAGGTGAAGAACAGTTGCAGTTTGTATATAATACATCTAAGAGGCACTGTGGATCTTGGTATGGCACTGTAGGATAAGGAATGGACTGCTAACTGCAAGGTCAGCAGTTCAAACCCACCAGCCACTTCTTGGAAACCCTATTCAGGGTCACTGTGACTTGGAACAGACTCAATGGCATCTAACAACAACAACAAAGCGGTGCTGTAGGATAAGCAATGGATTGTGAACCACACAGAAGGCAGTTTGAGCCCAACAGCTGGTCCACAGGAGAAAGATGAGGCTTTCTGCTCCCTTAAAGATTTACAGCCTTGGAAACCCTCTACAAGGTTGCTATGAGTCAGAATCAACTCAACAGTACAGAACACCAACAAGCATGAGAACTCAGAAGTTCTGATAGAAGATACATCTATTTTCAACAGACCACACCTGTAACTTATTCACACTCCCATATATCATGAATATTAAACAAAAACTAACTTGCTACCCTAAACAAAAACTGTCATTTACTTGTCCCGATGTCATACATCTTTCTCACTCCATGATTTAGAGTTATTTCAGACAGAGTTCATTCTTTAGTAAGGCTCTAAAGATCTGATCTCTTCCCGGTCTTTTCTGGAGTCTGAACTACAAGCTACGAGTGGGAACCGGCTCGGCAGCATTTAACAACAACAGCTGCTTTTCTTAGGGTCAATTTTAAGTTTTACTTTTCACAGAAAACCCCATTCTATAAAATGACTTTGGTATCAATCTTAATAAAACCCTTCATAAAGGCAGCTGTGTAATACTACAAAAATTCACACTATCTGGAGAGAATACATCTGAAATGAGAACCTTGATGGTACAGCACTCACCGCTTCTGGTGTCTTTCCAGCAAGTGCACTGCCTGTCTTTTCTTCTGTTTCCATCGCCTCGCTAAAATGAACAAAACCAAGTCACTAATCTGATAAGTCTTTTCTTAATAGAATGTCCAGGCAATCTTTTTACATCATAGATTGGAACCAGGTCCAAATTAAACATTTTGCAAGGAAAAAATGTTTTAGGTACTCCATGCTGCTGTTGAAAAATGGTAAAGACCCATAGGAAGACAAAGGCAAACACAGTTATTGAAGTGTCCCCATTATATTCACAAAAAAACCACAAAGTAACTAAAATAACAAAATCTACAGACAACAAATACAACAAAGCCAGGTGACAAAAATCCCCCCAAACTCAAATCAGATGGAAACAAACTACTGTCAAGCACAAGAGCAGTCTCGGAGGCTGAGGGAGCCAAGGGCCCTAGAGTGAGTCTGCCAAAATTCCCTTCTAGGACAAAATGCTGAGCCCAGAAACTAAATTAAGAGAGGAGAAACAATAACATAAAGAAAGAGGAAAGGAAGGCACAAGGAAAAGTTCTAAATAAAAATGGAAAAGAAAACAGAAGAGCTCAGAATGTAAACCACCACCGAAGACTTCACAAACACATCGGCAAAGAAAGTGTCAGAGAGCAGTGAAATTAGAAAAACCATCCTGAAGTGAGCCTCCCTTGTAAAAAAGTTTAAGAAAATGAATTTCAGTAAACATGTGGTTACAAATCAGGCTGCAAACTGCAAGGTCCGCAGTTCAAAACTACCAGCTGTTCTGTGGGAGAAAGATTGAGGCTTTCTGCTCCCATAAAGATTTCCAGCCTCGGAAACCCTGTACAGGGTCACTATGAGTCGGAACCAACTCCAAGCACATAGCAACAACAACACGTTATTGTAGCACTGTAAGATCAGCACTAGATTGCAAACAACAAGGTCGGCAGTTCAAATCCACCATCTTCTCTTCGGAAACCATATACAGGGTAGCTATGAATCAGAACGTATTTGATGACACTTAACAACAACAAAGCTATAGACAAAGATGAAAGTCCCTTATAACAGTATAAAAAGAAAAAAAAAATTATTTCAAACTGAGGTGAAAGATATTAATAAGATGATACAAGATGTGAAAGAATATTACATCCAGAATAAGGAAAACTCAGAAACTAGAAAATCCTAAGACGTTTTTAAACAATTAGACCTATTAAATGGTTCAGTAAAGTTGCAGGACTCATAGAAAATTGACTGCATTTTTCTACATGGTGGTGGCGGTGTGCTGAGGAGTAGGTTCCAACGCATAGCGACCCTGTATAGGGTTTCCAAGGCTGTAAATCTTTATGGAAGCAGAAAGCCTCATCTTCCTCCTATGGAGGAGCTGGTAGTTTCAAACTACCAATCTTGTGATTAGCAGCAGTCTGACTTGTAACCCACTATACTACCTATAGCAACAAACAAACAGAAACTAAAAACTAAAAATACCATTTATAGTAGCATCAAAAGATATGAACTACTTTTGAATAAATTTACAGAAAGATATATAAAACATCTATGCAGAAATCTACAAAACACAAGTAAGAAACATTAAAGAAAACCTAAATAAATGAAGAAATACACTATGTTTGTGGATAAGAAGACCCAATCTGTTTAGGATTTCAATTTGTTCCAAATTGAAGAAACTCAAGACAACCCCAGTCAAAACCCCCACAGACTTCTGGAAATGCGAAAGACCTAATATAGTCCAACAATCTTGTGGGACAGGAAGAACAAAATTGTAGGTCTTACATGACCTGTTTTCAAAAATAGCAATAGAGTGGTATTAGGTAAAAGGAAAACAAATACATCATTGAAAAGACTACAGAATCCACCAAAACATAAACTGTTTTTATAAAAGGCTAAAACACACAACAGGGAAAAGATAAGTCTTTTACACAAATACTGCTATAACAATTACATCCATTTCAGGAAGGGGGGACTTTACTTCTACTTCATGTCATATACAAAAAGTGAGATCTATCATAGACTGAAAAGAAAACCTCAAACTACACAGCTTTTAAGACAAAGTATAACAGAATGGTTTTATAACCCCAAGGTTGGCAAAAAAAAAAAATCTTTTAGAACTCCAAAAATGAAAGCTGGGTTTCTTCAAGAAAAAAAAACTTGCGTATGACAAAACCAAACTAATCTCAACCCACTGCCATTAAGTAGGTTTGGACTCACTGTGACGCCAAGAACCATTAACAACAACACACTGCCCATGACTAGGAAGTCCCTTATTCTCTCACTATATGAGACCAAATGGTCAACGATTTACTCAAAAGTAAAGATGAGAAGGCAAGGAGAGCAAAGAAGCTAGGTTAGATACAGAATAAAAATAATAAGGCTGATGACACATTGTGAAAATTTTAACAAATGTCACAGACCAATTTGTATAAAAATTGTTCAGTGAGGTAATTTGCTATATATTTTCACCAAAAACACAATGTAACTTAAAAAAACAAACAAATCATGAAAGACAAGTCAAAGATCAGGAGAAAACATTCATGACACATATTTGAAAATGGCCTAAGTTGAAACTATAATCAAATACACTTTAGGCCAATCGAATAAGGAATACAATGATACCTTTAAGACTTCAAGTAAGGGTTCTGTTCCAGACCACCACAATAAAGCAAAGTGAACTACATGAATTTGTTTGTTTCCCAGTGCATATAAAAGTTATGTTTACACTTCAGTCTATTAATTCTGTGCAACAAAATTAAGAAAAAGTTTGAAATACTGTGAGAATTACCAAAATACAACAGACACATAGTGAATACACGCTGTTGGGAAAATGTTTCCAATAGACTTACTCAATGCAGATTTCCCACAAACCTTTAATTTGTAAAAAACAGTATCTTGAAGTGCAATACAGTGAAATGCAATAAAATAAGGTTTTCCTGCATTTTGTTGTTAAGCATCATCGAATTAGCTCTGACTCATAACAACCCTGAAAAGGGTATCTGAGGAGCCGCTGGTGGGTTTGAACTGCAGACCTTGTGGTTCAAATTGACCCTGTGGCCCAAGTACTTATCCTAAAGCGCCACACCAGGAATCCTTTCCTGTATCTAGTACTAATAAAAACACAAAAAATTGAGAATGTTTTTACTTTCCAAATGTAGTTATATCCAACCCAAATATCTAAACTCTAAACCACCTACCTACCATACCTAAAGAGTCCTGGTGTGGAACTATAGGATAAGCACTGGACTGTTAACTGCAAGGTCAGTGATTCAAACCCACCAGCCAATCACTCCTCAGAAACCCTATACAGTGTTGCTATGAGCCAGATCTGACTTAACAGCACTGAACAACCAGAACCCTACCTGAGAGTTTTAATTTACTTGATTAGAAAGCACACATGCTATCTGGCAGGCCATCTATACAATCACTTACATTTCTTTCCAGTAGGGTCCAATTCTTTGATATTTCCCTACTATACATAACAGTGCAAAAACAATCAAAAGGTTAAATTTTTTTTTTCCAGCTACAAAAGCTAATGGTTAAAGTCATTTATTCTTTGTGAATATTCCATCTATTCCCAAAGTAAAGTCAAAACTTGTGTATTACTTCTGATGTAGAAAAGAGAAATACTATTACCTGTCTTTTTCTGATCCTGGAACAGTACCAGTATTGGTGGATCCAGGCACAGAAGCAATCGGAGTACCAACAGTGCGAAGATTCTGGATCACAGATGACAGAAACTGCTGGCTAGCACTTTCATACAAATCAAAACATATCTGATAGGCCATCAGGAGGTTATCTTCCTTTACCAGTTTCTCTAAGATATCACTGACAGCCTGAGGATCATCTAAAAAAATTAAGCACTGAAATGGAAACAAAAGAACAATTACAGAATAACTGAAAATTCTGTCTACAAAATACTCAGAATGAGAAAATACTCAACAACACAAGACACTTTAAAATATAAGCAACAAGCAAACGAGGACAGACTTTCTCCTTTAGGGCGCTATTTCTGATCCTGATATTAAGAGAATTTCCCCTAAAATAGCAAGAAAAGCTATACAAATTCTATACCCCCGGTCCCTATTAATGCTGCTGGCAATCAGCAACATTCAGTTTGGTTGTTGAACAAACCAGTTTCTTTAAAGCTTATCCATAATTCTTATCTAATGCTCCTGAGGTAACAAAGGCAACAAGTTCAAGTTGGTGTCTTTAAAAAAATATAAATTTTTATATTGCAGAAATCATTCATTTAACACTTATTGTACTGTGTTGGGCCAGGATAAGGCATTACAATGACCATTTCCGAAGCATTTATCTTAGTACTTTTAAGAACTGCTATGTTTCAACAGAACTATCCAGCAAAGATTTTCCATTTAAGAAAATTTACATTTTCTTTTTCTCTTTGGAGCAAGTAACTCAATTTTAAAGTAAATGTATCAATCAAGGTTTCACATTGTAAAACTAAAAATGGGAAACAAGGGAAATAGAATAATTGACCAATAATAGGTGAATGGACGGACTTCTGGTCTAGCGCTGTAAGATCAGCACTGGACTACGAATCACAAGGTCAGCAGTTCAAACCCACCAGCTAGCTGTTCCTTGGAAACTCTATATAGGGACAGTGTGACTCGGAACCAACCCGACGGCACTTAATAACAACAACAATACGTGACTGGTTAGTGAGGTAGAGCATGTCCACTAAATGACTGCTATGCAATCAAGGAAAGACGAGTGAATACATAAAACCAGGAGAAATGTTCAATTAAAGGACAATTGCTGTTTGCTTCCAAAAAAAAAAAACTGCAGAAAAGGGGTAAGATAAAAAGCCTTTTCACTGCATATTCCTTGGAACTTTTTTAATTTTAATACATGTGACTTGAGAACTGTAAGCGATAATTTATATTGTAAAATGACAAGGAATGAAATAGCCAAAAGATCTAGAACTGCCTCTGGGAGTAAAGCTGAACTGCAAAGAGGGCAGCAGGGGAATACATAAAACTTTCAGAATCATTTGATGTTTGTGCTCCACTGACTTGGTACATTAAAAATATATGTTGTTGTTGCTAAGTGGTGTCGAGTCGATTCCAACCCATAGTGACCCTGTATAGGGTTTCCGGGGAGCAGCTAGTGAGCTTGAACCACCAAACTTGCAGGTCAAACGGCTTTGCAGTCTGACACATTAACCCACAGCACCCGGACTCCAAAAAATATTTATGTTTTAAAAAACCAGGACACAAAATTGCTGGCCATTTATTTAGAAACAAAATTCTAAAATTCTGTAAAGAAAAAACTGAAAAGGGTGATATAAATATGGGTATTCTTTTCAGCTTTTCCTATGTTTCCACCTTGCTTTGAAATACATAATTAGTCTAAATTTTTTTAAAGTGTAGAGGGTAAAAGGAGTCCTCACGTAGTACTGTATAAGCATTAGCCTGCTAACTATAACACGGTTGGGGGTTAAAACCCACCAATCACTCTTTGGAAACCCTATACAGGGTTGTTATGAGTCAGAACTCGATAGCATTTAACAACAGCACAGAGAATAAAAACACATAAGAACATATTATAATGGAAAACAAGAAACACAATTCATAATAAAATGATCTACTATTAGAAGCTCTGGTAGCGTAGTGGTTACAAATCGGGCTGCGAGCCGCAAGGTCAGCAGTTCGAAACTACCAGCTGTTCCATGGGAGAAAGATGAGGCTTTCTGCTCCTGTAAAGATTTCCAGCCTCAGAAACCCTGTGCAGGGTCGCTATGAGTCAGAACCAACTCCACAGCACGTAACAACAACAACAACAACAACAACTATTAGAAAAATATAAAATTTACATATTAGAATTGTTAATCAGCAACATTAAAAAAATAATAATAACTAGCATCAGTGCATACCTCCCCTGAATAAAACACATTACAGCCATTAAGCAGACTGTAGCAGCTCTTCACATACTGATAATTGGCCTCTGGGGATAGGGCCTGGTAAAGGGAGACTTATTTTTCCTTTTATATACTTTCCGTACTTCTTGAAATTTTCTTTATATTGCAAGAATATTTGTATGTGAAGAGATAAAGAAATACACTCAAATGTTTTGGTGCATTTGGGTAAGGAACCACAGATGATTTTTACATTTAAAATTATTTTTTAAATGAAACATAGTATATAGCACAGTTTGGGTTTTTTTTTCTTTAATTAAATGTTTTTATTTTGCATTGAGTGAAAGTTTACAGGGCACATCATCAGCTTCACATTCAACCATTCATATAGTAGCTTGTTTCATTACATTGATTATTATCCCCACCATATATCATCAGTTTACAGTGTTTCTCTCTATCCTCTTTAGCTTTTTTTTTTGTTTTTTGGATGGGGGGGGGCTTGCCTTTTTGGAATTTACAGTCTC
>NW_006408614.1:2674574-2677170 GCF_000296735.1 Chrysochloris asiatica | reverse complement strand
TTGAGGGCTAGGCACTGCAATGCTTTGCCTAGCTTCTGAAAACTTTAACAGGGGATAAAGCCTATGATGGTTTTGGGTTTTTTTTTCCTTTACCTTTTTGTTTTTTAAACTTCCCCAGTTTTTTCTTAAATGCCTTTAAGTATTTTAAAAATGAAAAAGTAACTGCACACAGAAAAAATGAATAAAAAGGTTTTTCGTTTTCTAATATTAGTTTTTATAAGACAATGGGACATAAACGACATATACTGTCTTCAGTCAGTTTGAACCACAGGTTGGTTGTTCAAGCTCACCAGCTGCTCCTCAGAAACCCTATACAAGGTCACTATGAGTCAGAACTGACACGACAGCACTTCACAAACAACATACTGACCGGGAACTGGATACAGGTCTCCTGCACAAAAGCAAGAATTGTACCAGAGGAATCACCACTTCCCTCTAGTGTAACGTAGTGGAACATAATGGCATTACCTGACAAACATTGATGAAATCGGGTTTCTCCAAGTTCATATAAATTTTAACTAGAACTCTTAGTACTTTATTTCGAAATTGTTTATTCTGCATTAAAGACATGCAGAGCTTGAGGCTATAAGCAAGCATTCCAGGGACATCATTCTGAAAAAAAGATAAAGATCCATCATCATTATCTAGCTACTAAACCATTGTTTATTAAAAAAATAATAATTTCAGTCTATATTCTTTAGTCACGCTAGGCAGCCAATGATTTAAACCTCTTAAAATTTCAACAATTTTAGAAAAAATCCTTAGAAGAATTAGGTATTTTCATGGTTTTGTGAAAATAAGGATTGAAGGAAGATGTTACCATTTAGTGATGTCCCAGGATGATGACGACAATAATCACATGAAATCATACAAGAGAGTGATGCTTTCACTTATTTTCAAAAGATATGCACAACTGTCCACATACCAAATAGCCATGCTTCCAGTGGCTGAAGAGACTTTCTGCCTTTCACTTGCTACTGGACTCCCTCAGGACTGAATGCTATGCTCATTGCTTTCCCTTAGGCCAGTACATGAAGCGACAGAGACTCTGGGTAACCTAGGCTTTGAGTGCTATGGCATCTGGTGCTCTCCAGGAGTCAACTTGGATGCCAGACTATATGTGTTTACTTTGTGGTTCTCAAAAGCATCTCCAGAGTTTGAGATACCACCCTAAAATGTAATGTCCTTGAAAAGTTCTTTTCAAAAAGTTAGAAATGGAAAGATCATATGATCCATCAATCTCACTACTAGGTATATATCCTAGAGAAATACAGCCATGACATGAATAGATAGATGGAAATAACCTAAATACCCATCAACAGAATGGATAGACAACTATGGCACATACACACAATGGAACACTATGAAACATTAAAGAACACTGAATCTGTAAAACATCTCACAATGAAGACTAACCGGGAGAACAGATTTAAGTCAATCATTTAATTAAAAAAAAAAATCAAATATATGAGGTCACCAATATAAAAGTCAAGAAAAGGTAAATAAAAAAGAAACATTCTTTGAAGACTGCCAAGGCAAGGAGGGAAAATATATAATAAATAAAGTTACGATCCATCAATGTGTAATGAAATCAACTCAATAGAGTATGTCTTTGTTTGTTGTTATTGTTAAATGCCATTGAGTCGATTCTGACTCATAGCAACTCTTTATAGAATTTCTGAGGAAGAGCTGGTGGGTTTGAACAGTGGTTCACAGTCCAGTGCTTATCCTACACTGTCACACTAGGGCTCCGATGGAGTATGACTAGCATTAAATGAAAAAAATACTATTCAGAAATTTCACAAGTGGTAAGGGTAGGTTACTGTTGATAGGTGCATTTAAGTCGGGACCAACTCATAAAGACCTTATCCACAACAGAATGAAACACTACCTAGTCGTGCACCATCCTCACAATCATTGCTACCCTTGATCCCATTATGCTGCCACTGTGCCAATCCATTTTGTTGGGGGGTCTTTCTTTTTTTTGCTGACCCTCCACTTTACCAAGCATGATATCCTTCTCCAGTGACTGCTCCCTCCTGTCCAAAGTATGATAGACAAAGCCTGGCCATCCTGCTTCCAAGGAGCATTCTGGCTATACTTCTTCCAACACATACTTGTTTGTTCTCCTGACAGATCACAGTACTTTTAATATTCTCCTCCAACACCACAACTCAAATGCATCAATTCTGCTATGGTCTTCTTCACTGGTCCAACTTTACATGCATCAGAGGCTATTGAAAATACAACATCTTGGGGCGTTATTTTTGTTTTCTTTACATTGATAAGCAAACTGTACCCAAGGCTGTGGTCTTTGATCCTCATCAATAAATATTTTAAGTCCTTTTAGTTTTCAGTAAGCAAGGTTGTATCTTCTGCATATCACAGGTTGTTATGAGTCTTCCTCCAATCTTGATACTATGGTTCTTCTTCATATGATCCAGCTTCTCAGATTATTTGCTCAGCATTGTTGTTGTTGTTGTTGTTAGGTGTCATCAAGTTGGTAACCTCACAGCAACCCTATGCACAGCATAATGAAACACTGCCCAATCCTGGGCCAACCTCACTACTGTTGCCACGCTTGAGTCCATCGATG
>NW_006408614.1:2658049-2674134 GCF_000296735.1 Chrysochloris asiatica | reverse complement strand
GTCCTTGACAACTTCAATCTTTTCGCCATTGATAAGAATGTTGTTTACTGGTCCAGTGGTGAGGATTTTTGTTTTCTTGACATTGAGATGCAATCCATAACAAAGGCTGTGCTCTTTGATCTTTATCAGTAAATGTTTCAAGTCCTCTTCACTCTCAGCAAGCAAGGCTGTATCATCTGCATATCGCAGGTTGTTAAAGAGTCTTCCTCTAATCCTGATGCCACGTTTTTCTTCATATTTCTCCACCACTCGTCTGTCAGTTTGTCATACTGCGGTGGCTTGTTAGTTGCTATGAATCTGAAACCTATGCCACCAGTATTTTAAATACCAGCAGGGTCACCCATGGTGGACAGGTTTCAGGTGACCTTCCAGACAAAGACAGACTAGGAAAAAGGAGTGATGAACTACTTCTGAATATTTAGTCAATGAATTAAATTGCTCAGCATACAGACTGAATAAATATGTTGAAAGAATACAACTCTGGTGCACACCCTTTCTGATTTTAAATTATTCAGTGTCCCCTTGTTCTGTTCGAATGACTGCCTCTTGGTCTATGTACAGGTTTCTCATCAGCACAATTCTGTTTCAGAATACTCATTCTCTGCAACACTGTCCATAGTTTGTCATGATCCGGATCCACACAATTAAAGCCTTTGTATAGTCAATAAAGCACAGGTAAACATCTTCCCGGTTTTTTACCTCCAGATCTTTGCACATTTAACTATAAAGTCTTCTCCAAACCAAAGTTCTAGCTATATGTGTATGTTCTCTAGGCTACTAAGTAATATATATTTCTTACTCTGCTTTATTTTAAAACAAACAAACATGCATCATCTCTTATTCTATGCACTTATTTCTATGCCTGTTGCTAGATTCCTCCTACCGAATGTTTCATTTGGGAAGGAGTCTGGAGGTCTTGTTCAACACTCTACCTCTGTGCCTAGAACAGTATCTGGCACATAGTAAAACCAAACAAATCTACTGCTAGAGCCAATTCTGACTCAAACCGGTTTCCGAGACTAACTATTTACAGGAGAAACAGCTTCATTTTCTTCCATGAAGCAGCTGTTGTGTTTGAACGTAGTACACCACCATGGCTCCTGGACGCATGTAGGTTCTCAAAATATATTTGCTGAATGAATGAAAGCAAATATTTTAATCCTATTCCTACGAGACAAGCAACAACTACAAATAAACAAAAATGAAATGAGAGTAAGTAAGGACTACTTTATCATACTGGGTCATTCATCCATTTACTGATTTAAAAAATAAAATTTTATTACTGCTAAGTATTGCTTCAGGTTTTGGAGACATAGTGGTGGACATGACATGAAATACGTACCCTTATGGGGTTCACAATCTGGTGGAAAATAGGCATTAACTACCTAATAATAAGGAGCTCTGGTAGCGTAGTGGTTACGAATCGGGCTGCGAACCTTAAGGTCAGCGGTTCGAAACTACCAGCCGCTCCGCGGGAGAAAGATGAGGCTTTCTACTCCCGTAAAGATTTACACCCTCGGAAACCCTGTACAGGGTCGCTATGGGTCGGACCCGACTCGATGGCACTCAACAACAACAACAACAACAATAGAAGTGGCAAACACTCTGACAAAGTCCTGGGCTCCAGGCAGCAGCAGGAGAAGCACACCCAGTCTTTGCAGGAGAGCTGGGAATAAGGGGTGGACATGTCTGAAGGCAAGCTTTGCATACAAGTGACCACTGACCTGAGCTCTGAATCATGAACAGGAATTCAGCAGGTGACAAATGAAAAGAATATGCTTGACAAAAAGCAAGGACACGGACAAAGTATATCTAGGTGTTGAGAAGAGGCCAAAGTGTCTAGAATGCAGACAGCTTGCTCATGGAGAGGGACAGGTGGTAAGGGAGATGAAGTGAGTCTATGGGACAACATTCATTTAACTCAGACCTGTACTTGATCTTTTGACCACTGTGGTTGGTGACTTACAATTGTCATAATTATCATAAAACATCCCCAAATCATCAATCTAGTTTGTAGTTTTAGCTATAGAAAGTGCATATATTGTCAATAAAGTCTTCTTAAAAAGAGCAGAAAAAATATTTCAATGTAAACCTCAAAATGATCAAAGAAATGTGGTTTAAGATAAAAGCAGATCTTCTATGAACATTCAACATGGCCGAGAGCCATATAGACAGATATTTGGTAAAAGTGCATGTTATTTCATTTTCACTACCCAGACTGTCTTCAGCTTTAATAATTAGGGTTGTTCATGCCCCATCATCACCAATCTCCAAATCTATACCATCTACATACCGACTCCAGTATGGTCTTCTCAAAGATGTCCAGTCTTCGCGTCTCCAGAGCAATGCCAATAGCCTGCTTATACTTGTGGTCATCAAGACACCGTTGGAACATTTTATTCACAATGCCCTCCAATCTCTGGTCAATAGGTTTTCTCTCTCCTTCAGGCAAATCTGCATTTTCCACACACTGTTTGGTGTAGTGATCAATGCATTTTGCTACGGAAAAAATAAAATAACTCTGATCACCTTGTAAATCGACTTAAGTGCCAGAAAGGGCAATATCCACATATACTTATGGGAAACCTATCAATAAACCAATCGAAAAGCACAAGAACTTACATTCAAGCTAACATTATTCCCTCTTATGTAATTATACACTTAGCCTAATAATTCTGATGATGTCACTGCATTATGCAAAACATTTTTCTTGTTAACTTTATTTTGACCATAAGAATCTGACTCTACTTCCTTAAGCTCTTCATTCAACAGACTTAGCTACAAGTAACTGCTTTACTTTCAAAATTAGATTTTTGCCATTACTGAGGATCTTCAAAAAGATCTGCTATAGTTACCAACAGCTCCTTGGAAACCCCACATAGGGTCGTTATGAGTTAGAACCAACTGGGTGGCACACTACCCTAACCACCACCACCACACAGAACAGAACTATACCTTAGCAGTCCTGGTGTGTCGCTGTAGTATAAACACAAACTGCAAAGTTGATTTGAACCACAAAGTCAGCAGTTCAAACTCACAAGGCGCTCCACAGAAACACTTTACAGTCGGTATGAGTTAGAACCAATCCAATGGCACTTAACAACATTCCTTAAGCGTAGGAATTGTACTTCCCATCATTTTTGTTACAATTATATTGTAATACAATATAATTAAAATGTGCTATAGGTTCTAAAGATAATTCCAGAAGATTTCCAAAACCTTTTCTAGCAGTTGTAGCAAATCAATTAAAACAGTCATTTTCTTAACCTGAGTTGGATAGGCCCTATTCTACCTTAGATATTTAGGCAATGGTGCATGTGCACAATTTGGCTTTCACATTGTACAATGATAAGGGCATATGGGGGAGGTAGGGTAGCACTGGTGAGTGAGAATGGAAACCTCAGTTGACATCTGGGACATTTCCTCCTCAGTTATATAATCTAATGAAAAGAAGAGTGGCAATAGCATGCCTACTGAAAGATACCAGAGTCTGTTTACAACTTAATTACACTGCTTTGCAATCACACTTTATTCTTTCTAGGACTAACCAAAGTAGGAGATTTCTCTAAGTCTCATCTTCCTCCTGCTTACGTTAAGTAGCCACCCAGCAGGACTGACCTGGCTATTAGTTATCTCCCTATAGTTCATCAGCTTGACACCCTTTCCTTTCACTGATGAAAGGAAACCAGGACAAGATTATTTAGTTACAACAATAGCCCCAGTAAACAGAAATGATTTAGCTTTGCTGTCTACCAAACATGCTAAATATGAGGCCTGTATTTGGGAGAAAGCAGAAAACTTTTATGAGAGTATTCCATATTCAGGGGCCACCTGGGTAGAACTACTCCAAGTCCAGGTAGGGTGGCAGTCACAGAACAGACTTATTCTACACCAGGCCCCTAGTACAAGGTTTGGGTTTTGTTTTGAACCAGCTGTATATAGTTAAGAAACAACATCTCCATGCCACTGGAGATGAACCTAAGGATCTTCTCAGAGAAGACCCTAAGAAATGTAACAGCTGGGTAGTTTGAAAAAGAAAAAAAAAAAAAAAATCACAGTAACTGTATCTCTCAAATGTCAACTGAGATTCATGTTCTCTCTCCCTCACCAGGTTTATGTCCCAGAGTCTAGCCTCATTCCCAGCTGAAGTCTTGGCAAGGCTGGAAAAGGAAGTGTTACGTGCTGTAATGTCAGGTCTGCCTTATAGTGTGACCTAGTGTAGGTTTCTGAGGAGCTGGTTGGTGGTTTTGTACTGCTGACCTTGCGGTTCAAACTGACCTTATGGCCCAGTGCTTATCCTAAAGCGCCATACCAGGACTCCTAGTCTTGAATTTTCTAGAGGTGCTATTTGTAACATTCATAACATCCTAGAAAGCCTTTCACAAACACTATTTTGTATAATCACTCACAGATGTCACTGACATTTTAAAAATGCAGTCCTAGCAGTCCCAACAAAATCAGAAGGAAAAGGTGAGGCCTACTTCCACATACAAAACAGACAGAGCTGATCTACGGATCAGCAATCTCCTTCTACAGGCTATAACATGCAGTGCTCAGAAATAGAAAAAGCAACTACCACCACCTCATAGCACTTTATGGATGAACAATCCTGTTTTGAAAAGCACTATGATTTGTGAAATGGTAACACTGCAAAAATGGGTGCATCGTTGTTGGAAAAACACTATCAACATTAATCAAACATCCATCAAACAATAGAGAGGAGATAAAAAATATTTTACTACTCACTTCTAACAATATTGAAAAAGTACTCTGATTTCAAATGACATGGTTTAACTTCTCATCTGCTCTTTCCACAGGATACAAAGATTAAAATCCCTACAGTAGTAAAGTTACTAGCAATGTTTTCTTACCATTGCGGCAAAAACTTTAAAAACTTCACCTTACAAGCCTCAATAGACTCCTGTGAAACTGGGTGGAGACTGGGTTAGCCAGCAGTGTGGCAAGACCTGGGGACTCATGGGCCCAGAGACAGTGACATAGGCACAGAGGACTAGAGTGGAGAGTGAAGCGTTCAGCTAGTAAGAGAGGGCATATGCACAAGAACACCCACACTTGCAGATAATACCCACTTGACCTGGCTTCAATGACTGGATGAACAGAGCTCAACTAGAAGAAGAAAGAAGAGGAAAAAAAGAGTAATTTGATACAATTTGATACACTTGACCTACACCTATGGATGCAGTTGCTCAAAAGAGGTAATAAATAGTTACAATGAGGATCATTCCCACCCCCTCGCTACACAGGGTAGACAGGGATGGGCGACTTGGACATTGGCTACCCAAAATGGGAGGCTACAAAGGCAAGAAGTGACTGGCTTAAAAGCTTTCAAGAGGGAACCTAGATCCAGAGGGCACGGAGGAAGGTAGAATCTCCGCTGAGTAGTATCCAATCTGGGCAGGGCTGATGAAAAGAAACGCGGATAGATCTCTTGTGGTACAATAGTGAATAATTGCTATCAGGACTGACTGTTGAGGGTTAGAAATGTAAAAGCAGACGTTGTGTAGCAAAAGGAAGGAACTGATTGACTTTGCAGTCCAGGAGCAGAGGTCCCTGGGACCATCAAGGGAGAAGAGTGGAGTGCTGGACCCTACCCAGAGAAGCAGTGACGCCGGGGATGGAGGCAGAGACGATGATGTGGAGAGATGGAGCAGCTGGGGACTTTAAACTCAGAGAAGGAGAGGAGCTGTGTACTGATGACTGGGGGGAGGGGGGAGCAGGTTTGCAGATACCCTTTGGTTGGTTGATGTTGCATGGAGAGGATTGTATGGCAATGAAACGATATACGATAGAATGAATGTAAAGCTAATGGCTAATGTTCTCCCATGTATACTATCACATAATTCACAATAAAACATTAAAAAAAAATGTACTTCAGAATCATAAGAAATTCAGGGACCTATGAAGGTACTGCCTTTGGACCCCCTTGTGTAGCATTTCCCAATCTTTGAAAGAGAACAGCATCTTTCTCCTTTAAGTGTTAGGATAAATCATGCAGATCTCTTTTTAATCATAATACAGAAGGCTGTACATATACATTTTTGACAAAGGACATGTGTTTTGAACCCTATAACTAAGATCCAAAACTTGGAGTTTTTAAATCTACAAAACCTCCAAGCAAAATCACATATAGTAGAGCTGCTCTGATCAAAATAGGAGCCAGGTGGCGGACTAGAAAGACTTACTACACAAACCCTCTACTACTATAGAGATATGAGACCCCAAATGAAACAGATCCAGATGAAAGGTTAGAGAAGTTGACTGAATGCTTGCTGGGAGGAGATGCTGAGCAGGGACAGCAAGAGCGGGAGCCTGACTGGTGAACGGCAGGCCAAACATGCTGCAACCATGATGAACTTTTGTGAGCAGCTTTAGCAACATGACGGTGGCCTGGCAGAACAGATTCACACAGGCAACATTAAGTGTGATTCCTTCTTCTCCAAGCTTCCCTGGTAACCAGAGGTAAGGTCAGCTCCCACTCTCATCCTCCCCCAGCAGACCTCGCTAGGGAGTTCAGAGCCACATGGTTGGGAGTCATGCCAATGTGAATGTCATGCCAATGGCCAGCTGTGCTTCTTTGGTGCTGGATTCAGGTGGGTTCGCCTCCAGACCTACCAAACCTGCAGAGCTACCAAACCAGCACTTAGTCACCCTGCCCCCAGCTGCCCTGTGGTCCTACTAACAAACACTAAAACCAGCTCCATCAAGTGCCCTCACGAACTGCTTCCATATAGAGTGACCTGAACATAGGTAACACCGAGGTCAACAGGAACTCTGCTGTGTCACATCCCTCCCACACCCACCTCTGGAGCTGCTTAGCTTATAGGAACCCCTAGAGGTTTCTCCTCTCCAGATCCAACAGCGACACTTTTTTATTTGAGGGTTTTACTCCTTTTGTTGTTTCATTGTTTATTTTTTCTCTTTCCAGTCCCTTGAATGTTATCCTTCCTATCTCCACTTTTGTTTTTTCCTTCTATATCCCATTTATCCGCTTCCTTTTTGCTTCCCTTTTGATCTCTCTTTACTATACTCTCTCTTTTCATCTTTGCTCTCTCTGGTTTTTTTCGTTGCTGTTTTTTGTTATTTTTTTTTAATTTCTTTAATTTATTTCCTGTTTTATTTTTCTCTTCTATAGCTTTTTTTTCCTGTCCCTCTTTTCTCTTTTCAGTTAATCTTGAGTGTTTTTAAAATGTCTTCCTTTTATTTTCTTTCTATAGCTCCATTTCCCTGGGCCTCTATTGTCTTTATAGTTATTACATTCTTTTTTTTCTGGTTTCTACCTGTTTTTATTTCTTTTTTTTCTTTTCACTGTTGGTTCCTTGTTTGTTAGTTCTGTTTTGTTTTCTTGTGTGTCTATTTGTAAAGGGTTTGCTCTTGCCCACCTGACAGGACACAGCAACCATGCCCATACAGCCCAGCCACAACCATACACTCTGCAGCTCTACCCACTGGACAAGAGCCAACACCAGTTCCTATACCCCCGATCAACGACAGACAGCGGCCAACACCAGCCAGACCCACCTTAAACTGAGGTGTATGAACAGCAAATGAGGATGGTGTACTGGCTACTATCTCTAATTACACCCACAGGACAGTTAGTGAGAGCCTAAGAACACATGAAAGGAAGCTCTGGTAGTATAGTGGTTATGAATCAGGCTGCAAACCACAAGGTCAGCAGTTCAAAACTACCAGCTGCTCCACAGGAGAAAGATGAGGCTTTCTGCTCCCGTAAAGATTTACAGCCTCGGAAACCCTGTTCAGGGTCGCTATGAGTCCGAATTGACTCGACGGCACTTAACAACAACAACAAGAACACATGAACATACAACCATCTATTAAATACAATGCCCTGGAGACAACAGACGATTTTAGCTCACACAAAGAAACAAGAGTGTGTGGCTCAAACAAATGACCAAGGTGCAGAGCCAGGAAAGTTTTTGAGGAAGAAAAGGTAGTAGAACTTTAAAACAGACAAAATAAATGCAATTTTGAAATAATATAAAACCTACAATTAAAATTCCAGATTAATACTAAGATTTCAGTAATGGATTGAAAGACCAATGGATTTCAAGACTAAATCTTTATAGGAGCAAATAATCTCATCTGTCTGCTGTAGAGCAGTTGGTGGTTTTGAACTCCCAACCTAGTGGTTAGCAGTCTAAAACTTACTACGGCTCCAAATTGCAATTCCTATGATCAAGACGAGAAAATTATCAACTAATACCATTTTCTGAGCTAACTGTAAAACATAAAATATCCCCTACTCAAGAAGTGCATGTTCTTTGTATTGCTGTTGTTAGGTGCTACTGAGTCAGTTCCAACTCACAGCAACCCTACGCCCAACAGAATGAAACACTGCCAGCCTCATAATAATTGTTACTTTAGAGCCCGTTGCTACTGCCATTGTGCCAATCCATCTCACTGGGGGTCTTCCTCTTTTTCACTGACCCTCTATGTCCTTCTCCAGAGACTGGTCCCTCCTGATAACATGCCCAAAGAATGAGATGAAGACTTGCCCTCCTGGCTTCTCAGGAACATTCTGGTAATACTTCTTCCAACACAGATTTGTTTGTTCTTTTGCCAGTCCACAGTACTTTCAATATTCTTCTCCAACACTCAACTGCATCAACTCTTTTTCGGTCTTCCTCACTTACTGTCCAACTTTCACATGCATATGAGGTTATTGAAAACATGATGACTTAGTCCTCAAATCGGTCATCTTTGTTCTTTTATACTTTAAAGAAGTCTTGTGCAGCAAGATTTGCCAAATGTAATACACAGTCTGATTTCTTGGCTGCTGCTTCCATGAATGTTGATAGTGGATTCAAGCAAAATAATGTCTTTGACAACTTTCAAACTTTTCTCCATTTATCATATTATTTATTGATCCGTACTGAAAGCTGTGGTTTTTGATCTTCATGAGTATCTTAAGTCCTCTTTGCTTTCAGTAAGCAAAGTTGTATCATTTGCATACCATGGGTTGTTAATGAGTCCCCCAATCCTGATGTTATGTTCTTTTTCATATAATCCGGTTTTTTGGATTACTTGCTCAATATACAGATTGAAAGAGTATGGTGAAAGAATACAACCTTAGTACACACCTCTCCTGATTTTTAACCATTCAGTGTTCCCTTGTTTGAACAGCCTCTTGGTCTATGCACAAGTTCCTCATGGGTACAATTAAGTGTTCTGGAAAACCCATTCTTTGTAATGTTGTCCATAAAACTAGCTTTATGTGTTATGCTAGTTGTTCTTGAGCTAATTCCTAAAATGTTTTGTGAAGTGAGCATCTACATTACTACTGTTATTGTTGCTCCTGTTAACTATGACACAAAACAGTAAAGCACACTCCTATTTTCACATTTAATGCAAACACACACCTATAATGTGCACAGCACACATAGGAAAATAACACGCAAGGGGATTATGTGATTTGGAAAAACATGTAACGTACATATTATTTGCATAAAAGTAAGGCAGTTGGTGGGAAGATCTTAAAACTCAGCCTACATAAAATTACTGCAAAGACTATGAAATTTGGCAACATCAAATAATAATCCAGAAATCAAAAGCATTCTGTGAGTAAGAGCAGAAACCCGGCAATTAGATCAACCCTTATCCATCTTACCTATAATAGTCTCCACATACTCAGAGTTATCACTGACATTAAACAGGTCACCTGCTCCAAGAGCATAATTCAGAGACTCTTCAAAAGCCCCCAGGTGATAAAATACTTTTGATGCCACCAAGGCTGCAAACTGCCGACTCCGGAAACCTTCATCTTCATACAAAACTTCTCTGAAAACAATGAGAAAGTAAAGGCCTAGTTTAGACTAAGATTTTCCTTCAGACTTCCGAGACTAAATATTCAAGTCACAATTTAGTAAAAACACGTGTCTAAGTAAATGAGTAAGCCACACACTCATACCCACAGGTAACTGAAGGTGACCTTACTCTAACTGCTAGAATTAATTGCTTACATTTTGTCTACAGACTCAGAAATCTCTGCCCAGAAGTCATTGACAACTGCATTCAATTTGTGCAGTGCAAATTCCTGTAAAAAATAAAATCAAAATTCAGTTTTGAGACAGACTTACCATTACATTTCCTTAAAGATCATTTTTTAAAGAAAAGTGTTTCCAATAAATCAATGGCTACTCCTTAGTAATGGTCACTAAAACTTTTAATCTATAACAAATATAAAAATCTACCAACAGACTTATGATCTTAGGCTTATATATTTCCTGTCTTTTCAATCACAAAACATCATTATCAGCCCTATAACGTCATTCCTTACCATAATTCATGCTTTCTTGTTATACATACAAGACCCGCCTCAAGTTGCTAGCTTGGATATAAATTAATCCAGGTGTTTAGAGCTGCTTGAAGCGTACTGAAATTTTCATTCCATAAAAATTAGTTTGAATATGGGACACAGAGGAAACAACTTTTTGTGCTTTCTGCTGCTAAAGAAACTATGTGTTACTCAAGTGCCGTATTAAAGAGTATTTGCCTCGTTGTTGTTGTTAAGTGCCTTCCAGTCAGTTCTGACCCATAGTAACCCTGTCAGTATAGGGTTTCTGAGGAGTTGCTGGTGAGCTTGAACCACTGACCTTGCAACTCAAACCAACTTTGCAATCCAGCACATTAACCCACAGTGCCACACCAGGGCTTCTGTTTTTACCTTAACCTTGTTAAAGTCTGGGGAAAACCAACTGGGACTGCCAAAACAGTCTCCTCTAGTACTAGAATTCATATAAGGGTGGGAGGGAGTAAAGGCTGAGGAGCACAGTAACATTAAATGATGGGATATAACCAGGTATCACCAAACTCAAAGTGCCGCAGGGTATTTATCCTTCTCTTTTTGTAGTTACTTTTTCTTCAGCTCATACCTTAAGCTGTGGTTCTTCTTCATCCAGAAGAGAGATAATTCCAGCTGGAAGACAAAAAGTATACATAAAATGACTAAGAAAATATATACTCACTAAGATGGATTTAGTGCTTGGTCAAAAATATATGACGGTTAGGAACAAATAAGGACTTCACCAGGACAATGACTGTTTTTCTTTAAAGCTTTAAAGCTTTAAATTTCAAAATTAAAGAATAAACTGTATTATCAAATCCCCATGTTGTTGTTAAGTACAGTGGAGTCGGTTCCGGCTCATAGTGACCTTGCACAGGGTTTCTGAGGCTGTAAATCTTTATGGGAACAGAATGCCTCATCTTCCTGCCGCAGACCACTGGTAGTTTCAAACTGCCGACCTTGCAGTTAGCAGCCCGATTCGTAACCACTATGCTACCAGAGCTCCTTTATCAAATCCTCATAACACCACATATATCACAGTATCTGCATAACTCAACGGTTTTCAAAGTGTGGTCCCTGGACCATCATGGTACCCAGGAACTTGTTAGAAATTCAAATTATTAATACCACCGCAGGCCTACTGAATTAGAAATTCTTGGGTTGAGGCCTAGTAACATGTCTATTAATATGCTTTCCTTGTGATTCTAAGATATGCTATAGTTTGAAAAACATTGGCCTAATTTACAGAATCAAACAGACCAAAATGAGAACACTTTCCATGAGTTCAGAATAAAATTTTCACACAAAATATACCTACAGCTATAAAGATTATATACAAGAAAAAAGGAACATTTAGTCATCAACTCAACAGGGCCAAAGATTTCAGTTATTTCAAGGCGTCCTGGTGTGGAATAAGCACTGGGCTGCTAACCACAGGTTGGTGGTTCAAATGTACCACTCAATCCTCACAAGTCCTATACCGTGTTCCCTATGCGTTGGAACCAACTCGACAGCATTTAACTACAAAAATAAAGCAATGAAGGTGAGCCAGGCAGTCTACTTTCAAAAACCAGCCAATGAAAACTCCAAGGATCACAACTGTCTAATCCATTAACTGATCTTGGACAGAGTATGGGACTGGGCAGCGTTTTCTTCTATGTACATGGGGTCATCATGATTTGGGGCCAATTCGAAGGCAGGTAACAGCAATATTCACAAAGAACCTGTTCTATGGCCACAAACAGCTCTACCTACATAGGGTTTCCAAGGCTGTAAATCTTTATGGGAGCAGAAAGCCTCATGTGTCGCCTGTGAAGTGGCTGGTGGGTTTGAATTACGAACTCTGCGGTCAGCAGTTCAGTGCTGCTTATTCTAGAAGACACAATTATAAAAAACCTCTGCTGTACTTAATTACCCAAGCACAGCGCCCCCGCCATCACCAATCAGTTCCTATCCTAACCTCAACATCAAAGCACTAACAACACAGTAGAGCAAAGAAAACAACTAAGCCCTCAAAAGAACAAATCCTGAAATAGAGTCATATGCCAAAGGGATTACTAGAAGTAGAAGGAAAAAGATATAGGACATCACTGTCCTTGGGCCCTAAAGGAAACCAAACTGTCTATCAGATACATCTCCTGTATAGGTCTTAAAATCTTTCTGGAACACTGACTAGAAACTGGGCTTTGATTCAAATAAAGAGTATCAAGGCAATTTCTAAATGGTAAGTGTTGTTAGGTGCCCTCGAGTCAGTTCTAAGTCATAGCAATCTTATGCTATGGAATCAAACACTGTCCATCCTGTGCCAACCTCACAATTGTTGTTACGCTCAAGTCCATTGCTGCTGCCACTGTACCAAACCATCTTGGCACAGTGTAGATTTGCCAAATAGAGAGCCACACAGGAGAGGATACAAAACTTAGCAACTGGAACTACATCATGCTGCTGGTTATACTGTGAACTCTATCTACATTGGTGTGCTAAGTCCAGAGCTGAACAGTCACTCTGATGCAGACAAGACCAATTTTAAAGACTCAATCCCTTTAAAAAAAATTGCAAACAGATGTTTAGACTAGATAAACAGAATGCTTATATGTAGAGTAGAACATTCTCACTAATATTTTCTATTCTTACCAACAACAACAACAACAACAAAACTCCCCTTTGGAAGGGGGAGAGAATGGGAAAGGTAAAATCCTTTTATGCCACAATAACTCAGCTGGTAAGTGCTTGACATGGTTGAATCAATTGTCAGCAGTGTCTGGATAGTAATGACGACCATGAGATTAGGTTATAGAAGAAACAGCTGAAAAAGGTACAAAGTGGTTGCCTCTGGGGGTCAGGAAGTGGAAGGAGAGGTACAGAGACTATTGTTTTAAAGTATTTAGCACTATTTTTCTTTAAGTGCCTAGATTACATTTTAGAATAAACATCAATCACACATTTGCCTCCAGCAAACTCTCACTCTTTTCAAACACGAGTTACAGAATGCTCGAAGTGGAACAGATCCTGAGGAGCACAACATGACTAAATTTCTTATAGAACAGTGCATGCTGACATCTTATTCACCACTGTGTTCTTGGTGCCTAGCAAGTGCTGACTAAATAGTGGACAGATGAATGAATGAAGTGATTAATCCACACCAGAACCATCACACTGGCTTCTTCAGTACCTGCACCAGATGGCAGGCCAGTGTGAGCCAGAGGACAGGAAACAAAGTGACCAAAGGCTTGGATGGAAGCTGGTAAGCAATCTGGTAAACTGAACAACCAACAATAATAAATACACACTGAACTATCATTATAGAATCTCAGTGTTCTACAACCTGCAAATACAATTTTCTTACCCAAAATTTCTCTCAAGGAGAGAAAGACTGTCAGATAAATAACCGAGGTGAAGGCAGCACTGTGAGGGTGGGAGGAGATGGGGGAGAGAGGCCGCGTGCTTTCCACAGAGTGGTCAGGGAAAACTAACAGAGTTTGAGCAGAAACTACAGACTGAAACGATAAGGGGAAATGTGAGGGAAGCAGGGTCTAGAAAAAGGGAAGAGAATGTGCTCGGGTCCTGAAGCAGGAAAGACATGACCTATCCGTGGAAGGCCCGTTAGATGAGGGTGTAGTGAAGAAACTACAGGAGGCGATGAGGCAGGAATTCCATCAGGGAGCCCATCAGTGGAAAGCCACCAGAGAATCTGAAGAGGATGATCCGATGTGACTAAAGAGCTTTTAGAAGAATAAAGAGCTTTTAGAAGAATCTTGGCTGTCAAACTCCAAGAGACGGGGTAACCCGGGCTCAATGAGCAGATGCGAAAGCGGAGCAGAAGTGAAGGCCACCCACGGGTACAGCAAGCAAGACTGAGCGCTCTTTCATCTCCGAGTCCGACTGCTAGACGTAAGGTCGGTGGTTCGAATCCACCAGCCGCTTCTCGAGAGACAGGCTGACAGCCTCAGAAAGCCCAAGCAGCAGCTCGATGAGTCAGGGTGGGCTGTGTGATCTGGAGCGAGCGCCGCCTGAAGGGCTCTCCTGCCGCCGAGAGGTGAAGGCTCCACTCCGGACTGAAGGGGGCCAGACTGAACCCACCAGTCACGGAGAACGGCAGGCTGCGGACCTGATTCCAAAAACAAGGTGCAGCCTTGAAAACGCAGGGAGCTCTTCGGGTCAGCAGGAGTCGGAACCGACTTGCGAGCAATACCAGACGGCGCAGGACTCAGCTGCTCACTCAAAGGTCGGCAGTTCCAACCCACCAGCCGCTCCGCTCTGCTACGCAGGAGAAAGGTCTGGCGGTCTGCTTCCCTAAAGATTGACAGCCTTGGAATCCCTGCAGACAGTCCCACCCTGGCCTCTAGGGTCCCCACCAGGAGTCAGGACCCACTCAGCTGCAACGGGTTTAACAGCCGCAACACGGACCTAAAACGGGTTTTCCACCCTTCCGCTCCCCTGGGGAACAAGAGTCTGATCCCACGACCCGGGGACAGCCTTTCCCCCCGCCCCCCGACAATCCCCATCCCCGCAGTCAGCCCTTTACGCCGCCCACCCAAGTGCGAGTGCCCTTCTTCCCTCCTGGACCTCTGACAGCCCCCGAAGTCACTATGAGAATCTAGGGCTGAAATGGGGGGACCGGGAGCGAGGGTGAAGCTCGGCAGCCCCGCTCTTTCTGGAAGGTCGCAGCGTCCCTGAGCCCCGACCTCAGCGCAATGCGACCTTCGGGGAGGCAGGCAGCAGCACCCCAACACTTCGGGGTATTCAGGGACTCCCTTCAAGTGGACACCGAAAAAGGCCACCCCGAACCTGGTGTCTCGCTCCACTCCGAGGGGAGCGCTGCCCAGCCGGGGGCCCATCTCAGCCACGACCACCTGCGAGGCCCGAGGCACGGAGGGAGGAAAGGGAGCCCCTCGGGGGCTGGCAGGACCAGGGCACCCCGCGGGCCGGGGGCTGGGGGTGTGGCTGGGAGGGACGCCGAGGCGCTCGACACTGCGCGATGCCCACCCAGCAGGAAGGAAGCACGAGGCCCGAGAGGGGCACGGCCAGGGTCCCAGACCTCGGCCCAGAATGGGCTGTGGACCACGAGGGGCCGCGCAGGCCGGCACTCCGCCGGGAGGTGCCCAGTCACCGGCCCTGACTCAGCTAAAAGCCGGCGCGGCGGCGGAGGCGGTTCTTCCCTCTAGCCGCCGCTCCAGGCCGTGCTCACCGGCTGAGGTGATCATGGCTGCGCCCCGCACTTGCTCGCCGATCCGGTTGCTCAGTATATCTGTCAATTCAGGGCCCGCTCGCTCCGCCGCGACTGCTCGCTCCCGGGTGAGCTGCCCACTCAGTCGCCTTCTCAGGTCGCCGGCTCGCCTCTCGCTAGGACCCCGCTGGTAACGGGGCTGCCCATTGCGCCGCCTGCCGCCTGCCGCGCATTTGACCCCAGCTTGGGGCTTCTGCACGCCCGCCGCCGCCCTGGGCCGCGAAGAAAGGTGCACGGAGAACTCCGCTGTTTCTTCAATCATCCTTGAGGTCAAAGCCCCACACAACAATCATGACACTGGTCGACACTTGGAATACGGCATTAGAACGGTCACCCCTAAACAGAGGCCCACCCCACTCCACCCCCGTTGCCCTCAACTCTGAAAGGGTGTTGATCGGAAGGCCTAGCGGCGAGCGTAGCGCCACCTGCTGTGTGGGCGGTCTCGATACAGGCCCTCATCTTTCTCCCACTGAACCGCTGGTAGTTTCGAACTGCCAACCTTGAGGATAGCAGTCGGATTCATATATATATGAATAT
>NW_006408614.1:2633286-2656494 GCF_000296735.1 Chrysochloris asiatica | reverse complement strand
ATTTCTTGACTGCTGCTTCCGTGAGTGTTGATAGTTGATCCAGGAAAAATGAAATCCTTGACAACTTCAATCTTTTCTCCGTTGATAAGAATGTTGTTTACTCGTCCAGTGGTGAGGATTTTTGTTTTCTTTACATTAACATGCAATCCATACCTAACCTAAGACTGTGCTCTTTGATCTTCATCAGTAAATATTTTAAGTTCTCTTCACTTTCAGCAAGCAAGGTTGTGTCATCTGCATATCTCAGGTTGTTAATGAGTCTTCCTCCAATCCTGATGCCCTGTTTTTTGTCATATAACCCAGCTTCTCTTATTATTTGCTCAGCATACAGGTTGAATAAGGATGGTGAAAGAATACAATTCTGTCGCACACCTTTCTTAATTTTAAACCATGCGGTGTTCCCATATTCTGTTAAAACAACTGCTTGTTGGTCCGGGTACAGATTCCTCATGAGCACAGTTAAGTGTTCCGGAATACTCATACTTCACAATGTTTTCCACAGCTTGTCATGATCCACACAATCGAAAATCTTTGCATAGTCAATAAAACATGGATAAACATCTTTCTGATATTCTCTGCTTTCAGTCTAGATCCATCGGATATCAGCAATGATATCCCTCGTTCCACAGCCTCTTCTGATTCCAGCTTGAACCTCTGGAAGTTCTCTGTTAATGTA
Source organism: Chrysochloris asiatica (assembly GCF_000296735.1). NCBI lineage: Eukaryota > Metazoa > Chordata > Mammalia > Afrosoricida > Chrysochloridae > Chrysochloris > Chrysochloris asiatica. The sequence continues at coordinate 2,655,818 of NW_006408614.1, read as the reverse complement.
TGCTTTCAGCCGTTTCTGTATTACCTTTAGTAAAACTTTACTCGAATGGGATATCACAGATATTGTCCAATGATTTCCGCATTCCGTTGGGTCACCTCTCTTTGGAATGGACACAAATATGGATCTCTTCCAATCAGTTGGTCAGATAGTTGTCTTCCAAATTTCTTGGTATAGATAAGTGAGTGCCTCCTGTGTGGCCTCACTTTCTCAAAAGATTTAAATTTTTATTCCATCAATTCCTGGCACCTTGTTCTTTGTCAATTCTTTCAATGCACCTTCACAGGAGCCCAGGAATGCAGCGCTAGATGCTGGCATGACTTCTCCCCAGAGGGAACATGGTCCTCCCAATGCCTGGCTTCGAGCCCTCTTAAGACTCATTTCAAACTTCTGAGCTTCTCAGTGGTAATAACACAAGTTTCTGTTGTTTGAAGCCACCACGTTGATGGGCATTTGTGACAGAAATGGATTCAAGCCAGGCGAACACCGAGAGCTGGCCAGTTGCCACTCCGTCCTTCAAGGACAAGGTGTTCTCCATGAAAAGACAAAAAATTCTCCAGCTCGGATGCTGAAATGAGCTTGTCGTGGTCACAACATCTGTGGAGACTCATGAGGAGCCTGTGAAATGACCAAGGTGGGGGGTGTGGCCACAGACACTGGGACCTGTCTGTCTCCTGGGGATTTGACCCTCCTGTCTGACCTTGACCCTAAGGCCTATGATTCCTCCCACACCACTCCATCCTCTGTCTGCTCCTTAAGCCTTCAGTTTTCTGTCTGAGGCCTCCTTCCTCATCCTGGTTCTCCTGGGGAGTGTACAAGGCCCTCCATGGCTGTGGACAAGCTGGGGGCTCCGATCTCTCTACTAAGTGCCAGACTTGAACCTACGTGACATCTCTGCTTGGGCGATTCATGGGTTCCTGAAACCTCACCACCTCGAAGTCACATATACTGCCTGTCCCCAGCCTCGCCCCAACTCAGGGTCAGTAAGGGGCACTGATTAGTTACTGAAGCAGGTGGAGGTAGGGGAGAGGGGTGGGGGTGGGGGGCCTGACTGTTCTCTGCCCTCCACCAGATCCTGTTTTCTTCAAACCTCCCACACCATCCAGCCCCACTTCCTCACCACTATATACAAGGGGGCTTCAAAACATTCACGGAAAAAAATGGACAAACTTTTTGAAGGCCCCTTGCAGTGTGCTTCCTTCTCCAAGCTGCAGCCTCTAACAGCCTTGAAATCCTGGCTCCCAGTCTCAGTCCATGCCTCCCCCTGCCAGAGCGCGTTCCAAAAGAAACACCATTGGGATCCTCTCCTTTCATGGACTCTTCTGGAGCTTTTGCCCCAGCCTTCATACCCCTCCGTCATTATCTGCCACTCTTGGCCTGGCATGTCGCACTCCAGCCATCCTGAATCTCCACAGTTCTCTGCTCGATTGTGTGCCTCGTCTCTGACCTGGGCATGTGCTCTTCCCTCTGTCTTCAAAGCCTTCTTCCCGACACCCTTGGCTAACACGACCCCTCGTAACTCCCTGTCCAGCAGTACCTCCTCCCAGAAGCCTTCCCTGGTCCTCCGCATCATGGGATCCCCAAATGCTGTACTCACATCTCCTTGCTGTGTGCAAACTGCACAAGAGGCTACTAGAGGACAAGTCCTCATCTCCTCCATCTCTGTCTCCTTAGCCCAGTGCAGGGCACGTAGTACCAACATTAAACAAACCAAACCGACTACTGTTAGATCAATTCTGACTCATGACCACCCGTGTGTGTCAGAGTAGAATTGCTCTGTAGGATGTTCTTGGCTGTAATCTTTGTGGAAAGGAGCCCTGATGCTGTAATGGGTTATGCACTGGGTTGCTAACCGCAAGGTCAGCAGTTCAAATCCACCAATCACTCAGCAGGACAAAGATGAGGCTTTCTGCTCCTGTACAAACTACAGCCTCAGAAACCCTATACAGGTGACTCTACAGCACATAATCACCACTAATTTTTGTAAAAGATTTCCAGGCCTTTCTTCCACGGCATATTGGGAGGATTAGAAGCAAGATGCCAAGATTAGGTTAGCAGCCTGTGCCTTCCAGGTACATAGTAGACGGTCAGGAGATCTAATACTATAGCTGTATTTATGTTGAGAGGAGATTTAGAAGATGGTAGAATCACAGAATGAATTTTTACTCAGTGCTCTGTTCATTAATAACAATCTCCCTCCAAATCTATAAGTGATATAAAGCATCTCAAAGCCCCAAAGAGGTCTGTTGTCACCTCTGCGGACATAGCTGGCCTGGGAGCCTCTGTTAGGATGAAGGGAAAAGCCTGTGATCCTGCCCGGCTCTGGGTTGGTACTCTCTTTCACATTGTGCCCACCTTGAATACTGGTCAATCCTAGTTTGTGCTCGATTATTAATCAAAATACTAGAAGTTTGAATCCATTCAGTTGCACAGTGGGAGTAAAGGTCTGGCAGTCTATTCTCATAAGATTTCAATTGTTATTGGGTTGATTCCAACTTATAGCGTCGCTATAGGGTTCCCACGGCTGTAAATCTTCATGGAAGCAGACTGCGACATCTTTTCCACCTGGAGTGGCTCATGGCTTCCATAAGTAGTCAACAGACTTTACCACTACACCACTTGGCTCCTTAGAGTGTGTGTGTTGGTGGTGTTTATATGCCATAGAGTCAGTCTGACTCACAGCTACCTTCTGTCTGTAGGGTTTCCGAGAATGTAAATCTTTTCGGGAGAAAAAACAAAAAATCTTTCTCCTGCCAAGTGCCTGGTAGGTTTGAACTGCTGAACTTTCAGTTAGCAACCCAATTTATAATCCACTAGATATCAGAGCTCCTTTGATATTATTGTTGTTAAGTGCTGTCAAACCAGTTCTGATTCATGCTGTATTGTTGTTAAGTGCTATAGAGTTGGTTCCGACTCATAGTGACCCTGTGTAGGGTTTTCAAGGAGCAGCTGGTGAGTCTGAACTGGGCTCCTTAAATTGCTGCCGTTGAAAACCCTAGTGCAGATCTAACTCTCAAACACAAGAGGTCGCCAGAATCAGAATGAGTTACAGTCAGGAGTTGGCGCTGTAGAATAAAGCACTGGACCGCAAAGCAAGTTTGAACCGCAAGGTAGGTGGTTCAAACTCACCAGCCGCTTCTCGGAAACCCTATACGGGGTGGCTATGAGTAGGAACAGACTCCTCGGCACTTAACAAACGGAGTCAGGTGGAGTCGCCCTCCAGTGGCCACTATCCTTCCTACAAGCGGAACTCCGGAAGGAGCTAACTCTGTCCTCCCATCAGAAAACCAGCTTCACTGCTGGTTTACACGCAGCGTGATTAGGTGGGCAGAGCGAGTATTGCACACTGGTGTGTGTGAGTCAGACCTCTGCTCTGAGCTACATCTGCTGAGAGCTTTTCCTTTTCAGTAAAGATCAGACCCCCCTACCTGGCAGCGCTGCTGGGCATGGAGCCGACGCGTCGACAGATACTGCATCCACCACTGGGTGGTACTTACTATTGCATTCACTGCACACACATTTGTTATTTTAAGAAGAAAATTATCTCTTCGTTGGGGTAGAAATGTGAGGTGCTACTATTGAAACAGGCTGCCCATGAGTAGGTGCTTGGGCACCAGCTTCTCCTGGTGCCCGGTGAGGGCTGCCTTTGGCCTGGGTGGGCTGAGGCACAAGAGGATCCAGGAGGCCTCAGGGAGAAACTAGGCGTCTCGTCCTGAGCACGGTGTCTGGGGCAGTCGCCTGGTTGCACTGCGCAGGTCGACCGCTGGGAGCCACTGTCGGCCGCCTGCCCGACAGTGGGGAGGAGGTAGGCGGTAGCTGCGACTTCTGCCTCAGGAACAACAGGAACTCCCAAGAAAGGCCACCAGACCCTAGCTGACCAGTAGGACCGCTACAAGTGCTATTGAGCGCCTGGAATGTGGTCCGTGTGCGTGAGGGAAAAAGTTTCCCTTTCATTTAAATTTAAATACTTTATTCTGTTACTGGAGAACTTTTAAGTCTGTTTGGAGCAACTGGAGAAAAGGGAATCTACGATTTCAACTCAGTGTGATTACGTTCTAAACAACAGACCAAAATTGAATATTGGAATTTAATATAGAATATTCACTCTAGCTGTTGGCAACTTCTGAAGTACGTTTAGAATAATTGGAAAAATGTGAACTTACCTTTTCAGCTATCATTGTGATTCAATCTAAACATATCACATATTTCAAATTAAAATTTAGTCATAGTAGTAAGTAAAATTCTCACAGGATTTCAAAGACTTAAAGAATGTAAACTTTATCTCAGTAATTTTGTTAGATTTACAGTTGAAATGGCACTATTTTCGATGTTTGTTGTCATTCAGTGCTATCAAGTCTGTTCGACTCATAGTCATTCTATATAGTTTCCGAGGAGCAACTGGTAGGTTTCAACTGCAGACCTGTGGTTCACAGTCCAGTGCTGATTCCAATATTTTGGACGTTGTTATTGTTATGTGCCACCGAGTCGGTTCTGACTCATAGCGACCCTGTACAGGGTTTCCAAGGCTGTAAATCTTTACGGGAGCAGAAAGCCTCATCTTTCTCCTGCAGAACAGCTGGTAGTTTCGACCTGCTGACCTTGAGATTAGCAACCCAATTCGTAACCACTACACTACCAGAGCTCCTTAATATTTTGGTTGTTGTTGTTGTTAAGTGCCGTTGAGTTGATTCCGACCCATAGCTGTCCTGTATAGGGTTTCCAAGGAGCAGCTGGTGAGCTTGAACCACCAACTTACAGTTCAAATGACTTTGCAGTCTGACGCATTAGCCCACAGTGCCATATGTGGGGCTAAATAGAGTTTGATTTCACTAGCTTTTTTTTTTATGTGTGACTGGAAAATATATAGAAAGGGGGGACTTGCATTTTACGTGTTTGTTAAGTCGGTTCCAACTCATAGTGACCTTATATAGGGTTTCCAAGGAGCAGCTGGTGGGTTTGAGCTGCTGACTTTGTGGTTCACAGTCCAGTGCTGATCCTACAGCGCCACACCAGAAATCCATTATGTGAAGGGGTTTCAAATTTTCATGGAAATATTGTTATCTTTTCATTTTTTTTTTTCACAGTTTGAAGCCCCCTCAGATTTCTCTAAGGGGCCCCTGGTGGCACAGTGAATTAAGTGGTAGGCTGCTAACCTCAAGGCCAGCAGTTCAAATCCACCAGCCACTCTGTGGGAGGATAAGGCAATCTGCTCCTGTTAAGACTTAACAGTCTCAGAAACCCTAAGGAATGGTTCTAGTCTACCCTGCAGGTTCATAACGAGTCAGAATCCACTCAATGGGAGGCATTGATCGACACCTGCCTCTGCCTTCCCACATAGGCCTCCTCCATCTTGCCTGCTCTCTGGTATAGGAATGGGAAGACCCACTTGTGTCTAGGAGTGAGGGGCTGGGTGTTTCTACTCTGACAGCTGGGAAATCTGGAGGCAGGACTGTACCTGGGACCTTTGGTGGCCAGGGACAGAGTCACCCAGGGTTGAGGAATAGGCACCTTGCACTGAGACCTGGTTACGCAATCATTGGGAGGAAGACTTTGGCCACAAGACAGAGACCCAATTTCTTTGACCAGGACTCAGAAGGAGGGCATGCACACAAGGTCTCAGTTAAGTGTCCCATTATCCTAAGTGCAGAGAGGCCCCACAGCCTGGTCCTCAACCCAGGGCCTACGAATTTCAGCTTTCTCAGAACAGGCAGGATGTGGGGCAGGCCTGAGTCTGTATTTTTGGTGGGAACATTGATGGGAGCTGGGGAGAGGCCAGAAAGCCTATTCGTCCTTGCCAGACCCCAGCCCACCACTCTGTCGTTATCCCTTGACTCCTCCCCGTGGGATTCCTGGTACCCTAGTGGGCTGGTCTCTGCCCCACTCCCAATTGTGGTTGCTAGCGGCCAGCCCGATCCTATCTGCTACCATTCCAACAATCATTTGCAGTCAGGAGTGTTGTGACCCAGGGGGTTAACTGGCTAATTTTTGGTAAGATTGCCAGGCCTTTCTTCCTCATGTCTGGAAGCTCCACTGAACCCTCTTTAGCATCACTGGCAAGCCTCCACTAGTAGGCGAGTGGTCACTAAGCATGAGCTACACTGGCCAGAATGACCCAGGTTTCCCACTTAGAAGGCGAGGATTCTGCCCTTGAATCATCACTGCCCCATCCACTCCCAGTTGTTATTAGGTACCATGGGGTCAGTTCTGACTCATCGTGACCCTAAACATAAGGAACCACACCGTCTGGTCCTGTACCATCCTCACGACTGTTGTCTGAGCCCACAGCTGCAGCCATTCAGTCCATCTCGTTGAAGGTCCTCTTTTTCACTGACCCTCCACAGTTCCAACCATGGTGTCCTTCTCCAGGGACTGGAGTTGCTAGGTGCTATTGTGTTGGTTACGGCTCATAGCGACTCTGTACAGTTTCCAAGGAGCAGTTGGTGGGTTTGAACTGCTGACCTGGTGGTCAGGAACCCAGTGTTTATCCCACAGCACCACACCAGGACTCCTAATTTGTTGTTGTTGTGAAGTGCCGTCGAGTTGGTTCCGACCCATAGCGACCCTGTATAGAGTTTCCAAGGAGCAGCTGGTGAGCTTGAACCACCAACCTTGTAGTTCAAACAGCTTTGCAGTCTGGCGCATTAACCCACAGCGCCACACAGGACTCTTAATTGGGAAGACCCAAATATAAGGTCATCAGAGGGTTCCAGCTTAGGCACCAAAATCATCTGAGGAGTGCAGGTAGGCCCCGACTGTGCGCTGCCCTAGGATCCAAAATGACCCACGCAGCTGTCGCTCAGGTCAAACGCCTCACTAGGCCCAACCCCTACCCCTCTAATGTGCAGCCGTGGACACAAAGCTGTCTGCTTCTCCTCTCGGCCTTCAGGCTGGCGGTTGTTTGTCTCCCAAACAGGACAAAGCCCAGCGTCCTGATCCCCTGTTCTGTGCAGTGTTGTCCTGCTGGAAGTGACCAATGCACTCGTCAACTGTCCTCCAGGGAGGCTTCATCCTCAGGCCACACCACAGCCCAGGAGCCAGAGGCTCCCTGAGATCAATGCGTAGATACCTCAGCCCAGGGCCCCTTTGCCTTCAGTTTTTCATTTGGCAAAAAAGGAACCTCCGTTGTGCAGCCATCCCAGAGACAAACCCTTTGTGAGGAGCGAAATGGTGACACAAATCTGACAAACGTTCTCTGAGCCTCAGGCAAGGCTGTTTTATCTCCAGTTAAACCTGTACTATTGTACACACTCACCCATTACCCTTTCAGAAATCCTTTTCCTATTGGCTTTAGCTTTTCGGTCACATGTTATCCAATGTCAGTCAATAGGGCCTTGATGTCACTCAGGCCAAAACTTGGGAAACTTTCAGGCCACAGACAGTTGGAAGGAGTCACTATGGATTGAAAATAACTCAACCGCACTCAGCAACAGCCGTTTGCCCAGATGGCCAGCTCCCATAGGCCCTCACAAAGAACACCTTATGAGAATGAAAACAAAAGCTTCATTCTATCATTGGTAAGATACCAATGAGGTATTGTTTGGTTTTAGTAGATATTGTTGCGTGTTGTCTAGTCAGTTCCTACTCATAGCGACCCTGTCCTAGGTTCCTAAGGAGTGGCAGGTGGGTTTGAACTGCCAACTTGTGTTTAGCAGCCTAATGCTTAGCCTAGAGTGCCGCACCAGGACACCTTAGTAGGTATCAGGCATTGTCGAGTCCTGTTAGTAGCATAAATAGAATCATGCTATAAAATTAGCAGTTGGATCCCAGGCACTGGCCAGTTGGGGAATGCTGACAGTGGTCCCTGGGATCACTGGTCTAGGCATGAGGCCTCCACTCTCAGACAGGTCCACCCCAACCTTCAGTGCCTTGTGAATGCCCTTCACGGAAGAGACCCACCACCAAGATCATCCCTATCACTATCTCACTCTTCCTTCCACTAGAAAACAGCAAGGAGACCGTCTCTAAAAAGATGGTGCCAAGTGACACAGAAGCAGTGATGGGCCTAGAAAGGTCTCGGGTTTGTGCTAACCGGTTTATGCCGGAGGCAGAACCCAAACCTCAGCAAAAAACCCAAACCCAAAAGTCCTTCTCTCTTCAACTATTCACAGAAAATCTGAAGGTAATGAAAGAGGCATACACCACCTTTAGTAACAAGCCAACCCTTTGTAGCTAAGTGTGATGTTGACCTTGTGTTGCAGGGTAGAACTGTGTTTCCTGGGCTTTCTTAGCTGTCATCTTGACAGAAGCAGATCGCCACCACTGGGTTAGTAGCTGATAGCAAATGACTTGTACCACCTAGGGCCCTACTCTTTAGGGACTGGCAGCGCAAATGCACTTCTGAGTGGGGACCAGGCAGGTGGCTTATATGAGGAAAATACAGGTGGGGTTTGGGGTTTTAGGTAACAATTGTGGTAAAATGGAGACAGAACAGCCCACCCAGAATGCCAGATCTTTCTGTGCGATCTTCCACGTTTTTAAATCTTGGCCAATAAAAAGCTTTTTGAACACGGCAGAAGCTGTTGCCTGTCAACTCTACCTTTGATGAATTCCTAACTTAAAAAAGAAAAAAAGCCCCCCAAAATTGAGACTCAGTGGAAATGCACGCTTAGATTGGTAAACACACGCATCACCGTTGGGGAGAAATGGGGTAAAGGCAGCAATGAAGCGGCGAGCTAAGCCTCACAATATTCAGTGGGCTTTTGTGGACCCAGTTGGGGACCTGGTTGGCAAGCAGTGCGAGGAGACCCGAGGACTCCTGGGCCCAGAGTCAGTGACGTGGCCACGGAGGACTCAAGTAGAGAATGGAGCTGCCGGCTGATGGGGAGAGGGCATGTGCACAAGAACACCCACACTTGCAGATGACACCCACGTGACCGGGACTGGATGACTGGATGATCAGAGCTCAACCAGAAGAAGAAAGAAGGGGGGGGTGGGGTGGGGAAGAAGATTGAGCTGATCCGAGCTGATGAACTTGACCTATGCATACGAATGCAGTGACACAAAAGAGGTGATAAATCCTTACAGCAAGAAACTTTCCCACCCCCTCCACACACAGAGTAGGCAGAGAGGGGCAACTTGGACATTGGATACCCAAATGGGGAGGGAGGGACTACAAAGGCAAGAAGTAACTGGCTTACAAGCTTTCAAGAGGGAACCTAGAGCTAGGGGGCATGGAGGAAGGCCAAAGGCCGAATCACCAGTGAGTACTATCCAATTTGTCTAGGTGGAGCTGATGAAATGAAATACAGATGGGTAACGTGCGATACTGTAGTGAATAGTGGTTATCAAGACGGATTGTGAGTGTTGGAAATGTAAGGGTAGATGTTTTGTAGCAAGGAAGAGAGCGATTATTTCTCCAGTCTAGGAGCGGAGGTCTCTGGGACCACCAACGGATAAGAGCCGAGAACGGGACCCCACCCAGAGAACCAGGGATGCCTGAGATGGAGACAGAGATGATGACATGGAGGAATGAAGCGGCTGGGGACTTTGGATCCAGAGAGGGAAAGGAACTGTGGGCCGAAGACTGAGGGGACAGGGGGGAGGGTAGAGCATGGGCTTCTAGGATATGCCCTTTGGTCGGAAGACGATGCATGGAGAGGATTGGAACCATAGCAATGTAATGATATACGATGGAATGAATATGGAACTGAGGTTCTCTCATGTAAACTATCATATAATTCACAATAAAACATTAAAAAAAAAAGAAAAAAAGCCAACCCTAAGTAATAAAACTCTAACCTAGTCAGAAAAAGCAACAGGGAAATAGAAAAGAGAAGCAGCTTAAAAACAGACAATATATATACTTAGTCTCCCCATTTTGAAACAAAACCAACAGGAATTCACAAAGAGCTCATCTTGTGTAAAAGGGAGCTGGCTGCATGCACCCATAGGCAAGATGGGGGTGCAATATTGAAAGTGACGCCGGGTGCCAGCTAACCCCAGATAAGCTGCCATCCTGCCTATCTGTCCTCACACTATCACTTTGAGGCAGGGCAGGGATGGGATGAAGAGGAAATCAAGGCCCTGAACAGAGAGGGTCCCTCAGTAATATTGTGGAGCTCATGGGCTACCGTTTTCCCAGTCCACATTTTGGCACCATCATCAAGGGTTAGAAGACCTCAGACAGCAGGCGTGAGACTGTGCGTCTGCTGACAGAGCACCATGCATAAATGCATGAAGTCACAGACTTCCGTTTGACAGAGCAGCCCACTAGGGACCACCAGGAGCTGCCCGGGTCTTCCCCAAGGCTCTGGATTTCTCCAGAGGCTGCGAGGAGGGAAGCACGAGGTGTTGCCCCAGGACATGCACTCATCGCCCTGCCTGACACACAGATGCAGGGGTGCATTCAGGGGCTGGGGCACTTCCCTGGCCATCTGGGTTGACCTTACACCTGAGCCTTTGGTCTAGCGCAAACCCCTTGCCTATGTATCCTAAGCACCTAACTTTCCTGTCTGGTACCTTGGGCAGCTCCCAGCATCCATGTGCTCAAAGTACTTGGCAGAAAGAGTGCTTGGCAACATCAGGTGGCAGGGGGGCCCTTCTCCCAGGTCTGCATCATGACCATGTCTGTCTGTCCTGGGCCCTAGCACATAGAACACCTTGGTCCACTGGCCTGAAGGGTCCCCAGGGCAATGGTGTGGCATTTATTCTGGCTTGTTGTGAGAGCCGGGGGTCTAGATGGCCCAGCTCCGCACTCTCTGGACTGAAGGCCTCATTCAAAAATCTAGCTCCTCCAGCATCCCTCCAAAGTTGCCACTGAGTTTCTGACCCATAGCACCCTATGGTACAAGGTAGAAATGCCCCACAGGGTTTATAAGGCTGTCACTTTCATGGGGATCCTGATGTGGCGCTGTAGGATAAGCACTGGACTGGTACTCACAAGGTCAGTGGTTCAAACCCACCAGCTGCTCCTCAGAAGTCCTATACAAGGGTGTTATGAGTCAGAACTGATTTGACAGCACTTAACAAGAAATCTTTATGGAAGCTCACGGTCACAACTTTCTCCCATGGAGCGGCTGTTGGATTTGAACCTCTGATCTTATGGTTAGTTAACTGAACACTTAACCACTATGCCATTAGAGTTTCTTCAAGGAGCCACAATTGGTATTTTGAGTGGAACAATTCTTTCCTGAGGGGGGCTGTCCTGCAGGATATGCAGGAAATTCCAGGGATGCCCCCAGTTGTGTTGACGCCCCTCAACAACCACATACACACACACACACACACACACACACTTCCAGTGTTGCCTGGAGGGCTCCTGGTTGAGAACCAGAGGATTGGTGACCTCTTCATACATTTGGCAACGGAAGCCCCAAAGGCTGAGTAACACGCCCAAGGCCACATTCCCAGACGTGAGGACTTCCAGTCCAGGGTTCCTTCCAGGTGGCTGCTGATGTAAGTGCCACCACACCACCAACACGCCCTGGGATGCCATACACAGTGGGTCACCAACTGTCTCCACAGCATGGAGAAACAGAGGCCAAGAGGAAATGACCTCACTGTAGCCCCAGAACAGGCATGTGCTAAGAGGGGAGCAGGTCCTCGGGGACACATCCCCCGAGATGCAGCTCAGCTGAGTCATTCTGTGACCGTGACAGCCTCCGGTAGACAGATGAGGCATTTGTAGATACCACCATCTCAGGGTCAGCATGGAGCTTGCGGAAGTCTGTAGGGTTAGGGCCAGGGGTGGCTGGGATCCAGCCTTCATCTCGAGTCTCCCGAGGGCTCCATGGCAGTGTGGGCTCCATCACAGTACCTGGCCTTTCTCCCGGCATCCTCACAGTCTCCGTTAGGAACTAGAGACGTCAGCACCAGCTCTTCCTCAGGATCCTGGAAGAGATCTGGAACCCAGGAGAGGGAAGTGGCCAATCAGAAGAGAAAATGCATGACTGGGAACGCTAGACTTAAAGGGGAGGAAGCCAGGCCCAGTGGAAACCTACTGGAAAGACAGCAAAATCTGAAAAGTCACCTACCCTTTGACCCAGCAAGTCAACTTCGAGGATTTGATCCTAAGGAAATAGTTAGGGCTCCTCAGTGGAACCACAGCAACTAGTCTGCCACCTACCAGTCTGAGGAGGAAACCAACACTGAGGAATCCCAGCAAAGAACTCAGGTCCTTGATGAGCCCCTGAGCTCCTGAGTCAACGGCCCTATGAGGGAAAGATTTCCCTGACTGTCTAGGTGAGCTTGAGTCATGCTTTCTCTTTCGGCAGCAGAACATGCCCTTACGGTGGCTGTTTGAGTAAACAGTGGGATGTAGGCATTAAATCTGATAATGTATAAAAAAATTCCACACACATACAAATGAGTACAAGTAAAACCAGGAAAATCTGAGTTAGATTGGGGGTGCAGGATTGTCTCCATGGCAACATCCTGGGTGTGATTTGAACTATAACGGTATACTATAGCGTTGCAAGATGTCACCAATGGAAAAGTAGGCAATGTGTACGTGGGATCTCTCTGCATTACTTAGTACAACAGCATATAAATCTATAGTTACCTAAACAAAAAATAAATAAAAGTTATAGATGTAGAACTGTTGATATGGATTAACACCCCACTAGCCCACTACTGCTGACTTGATGCCAACTCACACTGACCCTACAGGACTGTTGTCCCCTAGGGTTTCTGAGGCTGCAAATCTTTATGGAAGCTGGAAGCTAGAAGCCAACTGCCTCATCTTTCTCCCTTAGAGCAGCTGGTGGCTTTCAATGACTGACCTCTCAGTTAGCAGTTCAGTGCTTAACCCACGGCACCACTAGGGCTTATATGGAATGATCGTTAGATTACTGATGGAAAGAGAAGGCTGTAACACTCTGTAGTATCTATGTGTAATGTTGTTGTTAAGTGCCATTGAGTGAGTTCCAAGGGTGGGTTTGAACTGCTGACTTTGTGATTCACAGTCCAGTGCTGATCCTACAACATCACACTAGGAATCCATATATGTGTAATTGTTGTTGTGTACCATGGAGTTGGTTCCGACTCATAGGGACCCTGTTCAGGGTTTCTGTGGCTGTAAATCTTTACGGGAGCAGAAAGCCTCATCTTTCTCCCGCGGAACTGCTAGTAGTTTCGAACTGCTGACCCTGAGGTTAGCAGCCCGATTTGTAACCACTGCGCTATCAGAGCTCCTTTGCGTAACAGTCCATGTTTATATATGGGGTCCTGGGGTAGCACTGTGGGTTAATGCGCTGGACTGCAAGGTTGATTTGAAATGCAAGGTCGGTGGTTCAAGCTCACCAGTCGCTCCTCAGAAACCCTATACAGGTTTGCTGTGGGTCGGAACTGACTCGATGGCACTTAACAACAACAAAATTATATATATTAACTACACATGTATAGTTCATAAGTACAATATGCATTTTAATAAATTCACTTCTATATGAGAACAACTGATTATATGCAACAGAAAGAAAAATTATCCAAGAGTTACATAAAATTGTTAATATTCTTTCGCTTTAATTATTTAATTATTGTCGTTTTCATTTCCAGATATATTAAAAATGATGATGGAAAAGTTGAAAGTGAACACTTTTGCAATTACATGTTTTAAGTACCTGTTGCATTTGGTAGATTGTTTGTATCTAATTTTATAGAAGCAAATTTATTAAAGTTTAAACAGAATTCATATGTACGTGTGTTGTCATTATTATTAAGTGCTGCTGAGTCAATTCCAACTCTTAGTGACCCTGTATAGTGTTTCCGAGGAATGACTTTGAGCCGAAGAGTGGGCTTGAACCACTGACCTTGCAGTTAGAAGCCCAGTGCTTATTCTACAGCGCTACATATGTGTATGTGTGTGTATGTGTGTGTGTGTATATGTGTGTATATATGTGTATATGTGTGTATATATGTGTATATGTGTGTATATATGTGTATATGTGTGTATATATGTGTATATCCAAAAGAATGGCAGAATTAGCAATGAGTGATGAAATCAAGTGAGTAGTTTCTAATATTTGCTCTTTTTTTTGTTTTTGCATGTTTTGAACTTTTACCTGTGATGGCAGTATTCTACAAAGGCCTCCAAGAGCTCTCCCCCAGTGTACACGGCCTGTACAGCCCCCTCCCCTTGAATGTGGATGGGACCTGTGAAGGTTATGTAATGGTTGCTGCTGATGATGTTGGGTGTTATGAAGTTGACTCCGTGTGACAGAGCCGAACAGCCCAATAGGGGTTTGTAAGGCTGCAGTTCTTATAATTACTCCTGGTGTGGTGCTGTAGGGTAAGCAATGGACTGTTAGCCGCAAGCTTAAACCCACCCGCTGCTCCTTGGAAACCCTATACAGGGTCCCTAAGAACAGGAATCAACTGGAAGGCACATAACAACCATTCTTTATGAGAGCAGAGTACCGGCGGAGTCGCTGGATGGATTTGAACCACCAACCTTTCAGTTAGCAATCAAGAGCTTAGCCATTAAGTCAACAAAGATGATGGGGTTTCCTTTCTATGATCACGTTACATTATACATGACTCCTTAGCAGACGGGAGTGAGATTCTCCTGCTGGCCTTGAAGAAGTGGGTTGCAATGCTTACTGCGGTCTTGTGACAAGGAGCTGGCAGTGGGGAGGGGGAGGACTCTTAAAACTGACGGCAGTCCAGCTGACAGCCAGTAAGAACCAAGAAAACAGAGGTCACATTCCTACATGGATTCTGCCACCAACCATGTGAGCTTGCAAAAGGACTCTGAGCTCCAGAAAGGACCGCAGCCCAGCTGATACCCTGACTGGAAGTGTGAGACTCTCAGCAGAGAAAGGGAGAAGCTGGACTCAGACTTGAGACACACAGCAACTGTGAGACAATAAATGTGCCTTGTTTCAAGCCTCTAAGTTTGCTGGCATCTGTTTTTACACAGCTGTAGCAAACGAATTCATCACCTGATGGTTTGTAAAAGGGATGAAGTAAGTTCATTTTAAAACACTGTCCAAGGTTTGCTATACTTTTCCAGATACTTTGGGGCTGGAGATCACAGCCATTCAGCTGGTTACAACCTGCTCCCCTGAGTATTTCAGTGCACCCCAACACACAGCCAGTACCTACATCACAGCCCTGCCCATATTACCTCATTAGCCAGAGGTACCCAGGGCAAGAGCCCTCACCTGGGGTTGTGGGCACTTCGCATTGCTCACTATGGATGCTAATCCCACTCTGTCCCGAGGGTCCCTGTTTCCACAGGACCACTCCCATAATTTCAAGCACTCTGCCTTGGGAATCCAGGAAGCTGGGAAGTAAGACACTCACCCTGGGCTGGGTCGCTGGAGGAGGCTTCCGTCCCGCTTTTCCTCCGGCTCCAGGGACCCCAAGAAAAGCAGGCCAGCAGTCCTGGAAGGCCGGGTCTCTCCCAGGCTCCCTCACCTACAAAAAACACAAAGCCCCAGAAGCAGGGTCAGCTGGCTCCAGCAGGACGAGACTGTGTGATTTTCTGTTCAGCACACCAAGCACTTCTACTGCCAAGTGCCCTAACTTCAGTCATTTGACTGGAAAACAAAGGTTCTGATTTGCCAAAGTAGGCTCACAATAAAAGTTTTTTTAAAAAAAGAGAAAGTCCAATACACACACACACACACACACACATGGAGTTCTGGTAGCGTAGTGGTGATGAGTCAGACTGCTAATCTCAAGGCCAGCAGTTCAAAACTGCCTGCCGTTCCACGGGAGAAAGATGAGGCTTTCTGCTCCCGTACAGATTTACAGCCTCGGAAACCCTGTACAGAGTTACTATGGGTTGGAACTGACTCCACAGAACACAACCACCACTACCATCACACACACACATGTGGAGTCCTAGTGTGGCGCTGTAGGATAAGCACACAACCACAAGGTCAGTTTGAATTTCAAGGTTAGCAGTTCAAACTCACCAGCCTTTCCTCAGAAACCCTATACAGGGTCACTATGGTTCAGCACCGACTCGATGGCACTTCACAACAACGTATATAAACATATATAAAAGTCCTTGTGTGGTGCTGTACGATAAGCACTGGACTGCAAGGTTAGTTTGAACCGGAAGGTCGGCAATTCAAACCCACCAGCTACTCCTCGGAAACGCTATGCAGGGTCGCTATGACACTATGAGTCGGAACTGACTCCATCCTACAAGGTTGCTATGGGTGGAAACCTTCTTGAAGGCAGTGGGTTTAGGGATTATAGATGTAATCGTGTTTTGATAATGGCAAACATAACAATTGCAAGTTGATCCTAATTTTCTGGAGATGACCTGATAGCCTTCAGACATTTGCAACAATCAACAAGAACAACATTTAAAAAAAAAACGCAGGCAGCCAAGAAACTAGAAAATCCTTGCTCTAAATTTTGACTCAAGACCTTCATTTGGACCCAAGTTTAATAAGACTGGCTTCTTGGGTTTTCTATCAAAGATGGATGGGTTGTTGCTGTTAGGTGCCATTAGGTGGGGTTTTGACTCATATGTTGTTGTTGTTGTCGTTAAGTGCCGTTGAGTCGGTTTCCGACCCATAGCGACCATGGACAGGGTTTCTGAGGCTGTAAGTCTTTATGGGAGCAGAAAGCCTCATCTTTCTCCTGCGGAAGAGCTGGTAGTTTTGAACTGCTGACCCTGAGGTTAGCAGCCCGATTCGTAACCACTACACTACCAGATGGGTTCAAATTGCTAACCTTTCAATTAGCAGTGAAATGCTTAACCACTGTGCCACCAGGGCTCCTTGCAGTTGGGTTGTTGTTGTTGGTGAGCCGTAGAGTTGTTTCCAACTCATCACAACCCTGTATAGAGTTTCTGAGGCTATAAATCTTTGTTGTTGTTAAGTGCCGTGGAGTCGGTTCCGACTCATAGCAACCCTGCACAGGGTTTCCGAGGCTGTAAATCTTTACGGGAGGAGAACGCCTCATCTTTCTCCCGCGGAACTGCTGCTAGTTTCGAACTGCTGACCTTGTGGTTCACAGGCCGATTCGTAACCACTACGCTACCAAATCTTTACAGGCTTGGAAAACCTCAGCTTTCTCGCCACAGAGCACCTGGTGGATTGGAATTGCTGACCTTGAAATTAGCATAACTCAGTATGTAGGTGCCATACATAAATTGGGCAAAGAGATACTGAAAAAGGCAAGCAACCTAAAAGTCTACGGCAGCAAGCAAAGAGATGGGAAAATGTTAAAAAAAAAAAAAAACACACCAAAAAACCCAAACAGCCCTACCAAAACCAAGTAGGTATAAGGTGCTGCTCCCTGAAAAATCGTTTGTTTGGTTCACTATGTTTTTATAAAAGCAGAAAAGAATTTGAGCAGAGAATGATTTCCTTGCAAAGTATTAAAATTACCAAAGTGCTTAAAAAGAGGCTTAGTCAAACTAAGGATTCATTCACACATTCCTCATGCCAGGCAGGGAGGGGTCAGGGAATGGGGAAGATAGTGGTGATTAAGCGGATTAACGCAAACAAAGACAGTATTGCTTGTCAAGGGATTAAAGAGCATAAGGAAAAGGACAGGAGGGTCAAGGAGGACTTCCTAGAAGAGAAGGCCCAGTGGAAATGAAGAGAGGGTTGGCCCGGTGAAGAGGAGGTGAGAGCAGGTTTGGCTTTAGGGGTCTGAGAGCTGCTTCTGGTCTCCCAGCCAGCCCACTCCGGTTCCTGACTCATTTGTTGTTGTTGTTAAGTGTCAGCTCTGACTCACTCGAATATTTCATTCCCAGGATGTCAAGTAAGTAACAACAGAATTCAGGAGGCCGGTTACTGGTCTTTAAACGGAGCAAATTTCCTCCAGGTCTCAAGAGTGAGAGGTCTTGGCAAGGGGAGAGAGTAGGGGTCAGTCTTAAATTGAAAGAGGCCCACCTCTCACCCAAGGAGGCCAGGTCTTCCTGTTAGGAAAGCACCCCTCTCTCCCTTTCTCCCCAAGTCTGTAATCAGTGGGTAGTTGATTAGCACACCAATGACCCCAAGCACAAAACAGCCATAGTCTGCAGTAACCTTCAGTAACGTTTAGCAAAGGCCAGATGGGGGCTATCACTCCAAGGAGGTTCAGGAGGGATCTACTGTGCAAAGAAAGCCAGATCCAGTTATATGTAATACCACACTTTAGGGGTGGTGGTATGTGCTGTCAGTTGTGACTCAGCGACCCTGTTTCCGGGGCCTGTTAATCTTTACAGGAGCAGAGAGTCTGGTCATTCTCTTGCTGAGTGGCTGGTAGATTCAAACTGTTGATAACCAACTACACTACCAGGGGTCCTTAGGAGCCTGGAGAGTTCTGTGAAATCTTAAGCCCCAAGACCAGATTCGGACCTGCTGATGGCTGGGGAGCAGGAAACACTTTATGTGAGGGTGCAGGGAAAAGGGGGTACCCACAAGAGCTAGGTGGTGCCGCTAGATTATTTAAGGAGTCCTGGTGTGGCACTTCAGGATAATGCACTAGACTGCTAGGTCGGTTTGAACCGCAAGCTCATGGTTCAAACCCACCAGCCGCTACTTGGAAACCTTGTACAGGGTCCCTATAGGTTGGAACCGACTCGATGGCACTAAACAACAAGAGCTGGGGCCCACAGGAATTTAAGAGAGGGTGAGCAACCAGGGTGGGAAGGAACCAGGAACGACTAGTGCTTTCAGTCGCTGACTTCATATCCTATAACCTCTACTGCTAAGACCCTGCGAGGTTCTCACATTGAGCGAGACGCCGCGCTCCAAGCTGTGCTCGGCACCACCAACCGCTCATTCCAGTTCTGCCGAATGCCCCAACCTAGCAGTTTTCCAGCAACCCAAGTCTTTCCATCCCCTTCCCCTCCTAAGGCCCTCCTGGCTCTTCTCTCCAGACGAGCCGCCCCCTGTGGATGTCTTCCTCTGCATCTCCCATAACCTCCCACCTTCCCGAGACAGGGCCACTCAGCTCCAGGTGAGAGGCCCTGAGCTAGGTACTTTCCATCTCTGAACCTCAATTTACTCCGCGCCACCATGAGCGGGTCCAGTTCAAAGAGGTCCAGCCTGGGGAGCCCCCCCCGCAACCCCACGAGAACCCCCGTGCAGCCTCACCTGGTCTCCAGGGCCCGGCAGCTTGCAAGGCCCTACAGGCGGCCGCCTGGACAGCCAGGCTGGAGGCTGGGCGGCCGGGGTTGTAGGTGACCGCCTGCACCGGCCCCCCAGCCTGGCTGCCAAACACGACGTGCAGCAGCGCCTCTAGCAACTGCAACGCGGGCGCCACCGCGTCCTCGGGCCCGGCCTCAGTCACCAGTACCGCGACCAGCGCCGCGCCAACCGGCCGCCGACCGCGCACGTCCCGCAGCATCTCACGAAGGCGGCGCCTCCGGCCCCGGGCAGCCAGCGACGCGGCGCGGCACAGCACGAAGACGAGCGGCGAGCTGATGGCGCGAGTAAGCGGCCTGGGCGTGCTCGGCGTCCCTGGCGCTCGGCACCCGGCACCTGGCCCCGCATCCGCCGCGCCGCCCGTCTTGGCCCGCACCGGCTCGGGCGGGAACAGGGCGCGCGCGAAGTCCTGCAGCTGCGCACGACTCGGCTCGCGCTCCCATAGCTCGCCCACCAGCAGCACCTGCCCGCGGCCCCCCGCCGCCTCCACCAGCGCCTGGAAAGGCGACTCGGCTGAGTTTGCGGGCCGGCCAGCCAGCGTCTCCAGCTCGCGCTCCATGCCGCCGCCGCCGCCCTCTGCACCCGCCGCGCGCTGCCTGGGAAGCCCGGCCGGGAGGACACGCCCCCAGGGCCGCAGCCACCGGCTCCCGCGCACAGCCCCAGAGCGCACCGCCCCAGCCCTCCCCGTGGCACCTATCTTGGTCCCTGTTCATTCAGCAAATATTGAACAAGAGCCCACTAGGTGCACAGGTCCCTGGGGGACTGGGGGAGGGGACGCAAACTCTTTACTCTCTCCTAGTCCTGGAGCTCTGGTAGCGTAGTGGTTACGAATCGGGCTGCGAACCTTAAGGTCAGCGGTTCGAAACTACCAGCTGCTCTGAGGGAGAAAGATGAGGCTTTCTACTCCCGTAAAGATTTACACCCTCGGAAACCCTGTATAGGGTCGCTATGGGTCGGAGCCGACTCCACGACACTTAACAACAACAAATCCTGGTGTGGCGCTGTGGGCTAATGCGTCAGACTGCAAAGTCGATTGAACTACAAGGTCGGTGGTTCAAGATCACCAGCTGCTCCTTGGAAACCCTACACAGAGTCGATATGGGTCGGAATCGACTTGATGGCACTTCACAACAACAACTAACTTAAAGGTTGGCGGCGCCAAGCTCCTCAACGGCGCTGCAGAAGAAACGCCTGGCGATTTGCTTCAGCCAAGAAAACGCTAAGGAGTAGGTGTACTCTGTAATACATGGGGTCGTCATAAACCGGAATCCATTCCACACTAACTGGGTTTGGTTTTGGCTTTAAACTAGGTGGGGGCGCTGGACTACCGACAGTGGGGAGAAGCAGAAAACAGAAAACACGTGAATACGTAGACCCGCAGAGAATCTGATAAGTGCTAAGCGGAGCCGGGGTGGGGACAGGTTTATCTGAGGAGCCCACAGGGCTTGAAGAGAAGGGACTTTTGGATGAGCTGTGCTGCTTTAGGCGAGTGGGTGACTAAGTGGGGAGAGAGCTGAGGGAGACGAGTGGAATCAGATGTTAGTTATTTCTGGCCCCCAACTCCCTTTTTGAATTTTTAGTACGTAAATGTAACAAAAATGGATGGAGGGTTGTTACCTTAGTTACTGTGGGCCTGAGGATATTTTCAGGCGGATTGTTGTTTTCTGTGCAGCTTCATACACGGAGGTAGATGGCTGTTGCTGCCAGCACTTGGACCCACTGCCTTCAATGTGCGTGTCAAGAGGCAAAATGCATTTCATTTCAGTTTGGCTGGACTGGTCAGCCTTGTCCAGTAGAGCTTTCTGTCACAATAGGCATATTCTCTATTATCTACCCTTTGAACTGATGATCTTGTGGTTAACAGTCCAGTGCTTATCCTCCAGCGTCACACCGGGAGTCCTGTATATGGTCACTATGAGTTGGAACCAACTTGATGGCACTTAACAACAACAACAACATTTAATTAATGGAGGATTAGTGGGTCAGTGGTAGCGATTTCACCTGCCATGCTGTATTCCCAGGTTCAATTCCTGATCAACGACCATGTCCCTCAAGTGAAGCCACCACCCATCTGTCAGTGGGGGCTTGAGTGTTGCAACAACAACAACAACAACAATAACAATAACATGATGCTGGTTTCAGTGGAGCTTCCAAACTAAGACAGATGAGGAAGAAAGGCCTGAAGATTTACTTTTAAAAAATCAGCAACTGAAAACTCTATGGATCACAATGGTCCAATCTGAAATGCATCATGGGACTAAAGCAAGACCAGGCAGTGTTACCTTCTGTTGTGCTTGGGGTCTCTGGGAGTCTGGGCTGATTTGATAGCAGCTAACAACAGCAACAACAAAGACCACAGCCTTTATTCAATAAGGGTTACATCTCAATGTAAAGAAAACAAAAACCCTCACCACTGAACAAATGAATAACATCATGATAAATGGAGAAAAGATTGAAGTTGTCAAAGACTTCATTTTGCTTGGATCCACAATCAACACTCAAGGAAGCAGCCGTTTAGAAATCAAATGATGTATTGCATTAGGAAAATCTGCTGTACAAGAACTCTTTAAAGTGGTCTAGAGGAAAGATACCAGTTTGAGAGCTAAGGTGCGCCTGACCCAAGCCAGGGTATTTTCAGTAAGCTCATATGAATGTGAAGGTTGGACAGTGAATAAGGAAGACTATAGAAGGACTGATGCATTTGAGGTATGGTGTTGGAGGAGAATATTAAAAATACCATGGACTGCTGGAAGAACAAACAAATCTGTGGTAGAAAAAGTACAGCCAGAGTGCTTCTTGGAAGCCAGGATGGCCAGAGTTCATCTCTCATATTTCAGACATATTATCAGGAGGGACCAGGTACTGGTGGAGAAGGACATCATGCTTGGTAAAGTGGAGGCTCAGTGACAAAGAAGAAGCTGTCCAGTGAGATGATGGTGCAGGACCGGGCAGTGTTTTGTTCTGTTGTGCATAATAGGATCACCGTGAGTTAGAACTAATATGACAGTACTTAACAACAACAGTAACAACCCCAAATTTAAATAAGGTCAAGTGCTTACCCTACAGCGCCACACCAGGAGCCCTGTACAATGAGATAGAATCAACTCAATGGTGATCTTATTAGGCTATGGTAGGATGAGCAGTGGACTGCAAGGTCAGTTTGAACTGCTAGGATGGAAGTTAAAGCTTACCAGTCTCCCCTCAGAAACAGGAACGTTTTGAGTCAGAACTGACTGTATGGCAGTCAAGGTCTGCAGTCCTGGTGTGGTGATGTAGGATATCACTGGACTGCTAACCACAAGGTTGGTGGTTCAGCCAGCAGCTGCTCCTTAGGAACTCTATAAAGGGTCGCTATGAGTTGGAACAGACTTGAGGGCATTTAACAACAAAGACAAGTCAAGGTTTTTACCTCCCCATCTATTACATACTAGAAGCACCGGTAGCACTGCTGGATAAGCACTGAGCTGTGAACTTCAAGGTGGAGGTTCAAACCCACCA
>NW_006408614.1:2624880-2625448 GCF_000296735.1 Chrysochloris asiatica | reverse complement strand
TCTTGTCGTGGAGGATTTTTGTCCATTCTATAAAACAAACATTTTTTGAGCAGCCACTGTGTGGAGACAGCAGGGATTCAAGGACGTAGATCAGACTGTCCTACCTGGATTCTAATTGTCCAGCAGCTTTACAGTCAGAATTTAGGGGAAGGGCCCCAAATCTTTGTGGGGTCCTGATCAATAGGATCTTTTGCCTTTGTGGACTGTCTCTGGGATTCCCTTGGGATGGTGTCATATGTCTGAGGAGGAGTTTTGGGAGCCAGGGGTGAGGTGGGTCAGAGCTTGCTCCAGGACTTGGAGCAAGAATCTCTAGGTTGGAACCAGGGTCTGGGTCCCAGTACCAGCTCAGCAATTCACCAACTAATATTTATTGAGTATCTTTGCCAAAAAGAATGTGACATCAGGATTGGAGGAAGACTGTGATATGCAGATGATCCAACCTTGCTTTCTCCAAATGAAGAGGGTTGAAAATATTTACTGATGATGTAAAGAAAATGAAAATCCTTACAAATGGACTAATAAATAACATCATGATAAATGGAGTAAAGATTGATGTTATCAAAGAGTT
>NW_006408614.1:2544338-2623360 GCF_000296735.1 Chrysochloris asiatica | reverse complement strand
CATTGATGGCATCAAATGTGGCGTCAGTAGTGAGGTTGGCCCAGGATCGGACATTGTTTCATTCTGCTGTGCATGGGGTCACTATGAGTCGGTTCCGACTCGATGGCACCTGACAACAACAAAGATTTACAGCCTCAGAAACCGTGTACAGGGTCACTATGAGTCGGAACCGACTCCACGGCATATAACAGCAGCAGCAGCAAGCCATGGTATTTTCAGTGTCCTCATATGCATGTGAAAGTTGGAAAATGAATAAAGAAGACTGTAGAAGAATCCACGCATTTGAATTATGGTGTTGGTGAAGACTATTGAAAGCTTGCCAGATGAATAAACAAATGTCTTGAAAGAAGTACAGCCAGGATGCAAGATTTCATCTCTTATACTTCGGACAGATTATCAAAAGGAACCAGTCCCTGGAGAAGGACATCACACTTGATAAAGTGGAGGGTCAGTGAACAAGAGGAAGAGCCTCAACAAGATGGATTGACAGATACGGTGGTAGCAACAATGGGTACAAACATAATAACAATTGTGAGGATGGTGGAGACCGGGCAGTGTTTTGTTCTGTTGTGCACAGGATTGCTATCAGTCAGTTCCAACCAACTCGATGGCATTTACCAATAATGGCAGCAGCAACATCTTTACCACAGCATTGTGCGCCCTGCTGGGGAGACAGCTGAGAAGTACATTCCTGCCTTTCTGGAGCGGATGTTCTAGGAGGGGGCAGGGGCAATAAACAAATGAACACAGAAACAAGAATTTCATACAATGATCAATGCTCAGAAAAAGAAGAATGCTGGGCTGGCAAGATTATGTGAATGTACTTGCAATGCTAGCTCCCTCCTGTGAAGACAGCAAAGAGGCTACAGAAATGAAGGTAAAAACCGTAAGAAGCCACCAGTCACCCTGGAGGCAGCATGTGTGTTTACAGGAAACAGCAGCCCCTTGAAGAAGAGGGTTCACTGCCCTAAAAGGAGAGGAAACCTTCCAGTGGACTGTGATTCACGGCAGCCATGTTGGTCAGAGTAGAAGTGTGCAGGATTTTGATTGGCTGCGTTTTCAGAAGAAGCTCACCAAGTGAGCTTCTTTCAAGGTGCTTCTGGGTAGACTCTCCAAACATGTTAACTATTTGCACCACTTTGGGATTCCAGAAGGGAGGATTTTATTGTTGTTAAGTGCCATCAAGTTGGTTCTGACTCATAGCGACCCTGTGTAGAGTTTCCAAGGAGTGGCTAGTGGATTTGAACTTTGTGGCTAGCAGTTCAGTGCTTATCCTGTAGCACCACACCTGGACTCCAGAAGGGGAGATGCTGTTGTTGTTGTTAAGTGCAATTGAGTTGGTTCATAGTGACTCATAGTGACCTTGCACAGGGTTTCTGAGGAGTGGCTGGTGAGCTTGAACCGCCAACCTTGCAGTCCAGTGCATGAACCCACAGCATCACACTAGGACTCCAGAAGGGGGGATTTGTTGTTGTTGTTAAGTGCCGTTGAGTCAATTCCAACCCATTTGTTGTTATGTGCTGTGGAGTCAGTTCCAACTCATAGCCACCCTGTACAAGGTTTCTGAGGCTGTAAATCTTTACAGGAGTAGAAAGCCTCAACTTTCACCCGCGAAACAGCTGGTAGTTTTGAACTGCTGATCGTGAGATTAGCAGCCTGATTCGTAATCACTACGCTACCAGAGCTAGCGACCCTGTATAGGTTTTCTGAGGAGCAGCTGGTGAGCTTGAACCGCCAACCTTGCCATTCAAATGGCTTTGCAGTCTGGCACATTAACCCACAGCGCCACACCAGGACTCCAGAAATGGGGGGTAGGCTGCCTGAAAACCTTATATTTGTGCTCTTTTCTCTACCCCACAATGGCCTGGGAATATTATTGCTCACCCCCAACCCCACCTTCTCCACTGGCAATGGGAGGCAGCAGACAAGATGCTAGCTAGAGACTGTAACATCAATCTGGGATTAGAGTCTCAGAACAACCAGAGCTGGTAGCCCCTGACAGTCCCTTCCCTACTCTGCATAGGCCAGTGTGTTCCAATCACAAGACTCCACTCAAGGAAAAGAATGGTGGCATGGCCAGTGGAGAATGTCCGGAAGTTCCTTGAGGGACTGCTGGGTGGGCAGAGCTGCCAAGCCCCATTACAATCCCAGATGTAATTCCTGACACGCCCCCATTCCCTGAGTTCCCCAGGAAGAATACCAGGTAATGCCTAGGCTTTAGCTTCCTCTAAGTAGAGCCATGACCCATGACCCCTCAAGGTTGTTGATTTCCCAGGGAACATGAACTCAGTGGAGAGTAGATATAATGCAAAGTAGAGTTACTGGACAGCTAAGTAGCATCAGCTGCTGGTTAGATTAACTGTGAACTGTTCTCTTCATACTTTTATAGAGGAAGAAAGTTAATAAAGCTTGCATTTTATTTGTGTCATTGTTATTCCCAAATATTCACAGCTAATCTAAAAGCTTTATATCACTATATCTGGGAGGACTCAGGGTTCCCTTACACAAGGAAGTAGCTCCCATCCTCATGATCCATGTTGACAGCTACAGCTCCAGCCACCACATCTGTATCTTAGGCCTTTGGATAGTAGGAAGGCTGAGCCAGGAGCAAGAATCAGATTGACTGTAGCGTTCTTAACAGCAATGCTGAATTTAAGAAGATATTCAAATGTTATTTTTTTAAAGAATCAAAGAGAAAGAATTTTGAACTTAGATTTTGATTTCTCACTAAAATTTTGGACATAGAAGGAAATGGAATAGCTCTTCTTTGAAAACACATAACCCCTCTTTAAAAACATGATTACAGGAAGAAGAGATTCCATTAAGAAGAGAAAAAAGGTTAGGCAAACTCAGTAAGATAAAGACACAAACAGGAAGTCAGAGGGATTTCATCACTTAGAGAGTATATTCTTACCTGAATGTTCTAAGTAAACACTGGATGGGCATATGCTGAGAGGGTGGCAGAGCATGGGCAAGTCTACCAGATGACTGGGAAGGGAATTTGTGGGTTAATGTGCTAGACTGCAAATTCGGTTTGAATTGTAAGGTCAGTGGTTTAAGCTTACCAACCACTCCTTGGAAACCCTATACAGGGTTGCTATGGATCAGAACCAACTCAACTCGATGGCAGCACTTAACAACAGGTCACCTCATGGAGTCCTGGTGTTGCATTGTGGGATAAAACACTAGACTTCCAGGTCGGTCCTGGAGTGGTGCTGTAGGATCAGCACTGAACTGCTAACCACAAAATTGGTGGTTCAAAGTCACCAGTTGCTCCTTGGAAACCGTATACAGGGTTGCTCTGAGTCAGAACCGATTCGATGGCACTTAATAACAACCCCCACAGGTCACCTCATGCTGATTGCTAAGCAGATTTCTGCAAACTTCCAGACTAAGAGGAACTAAGAAGACAGACCTGGCAATCCACTTGCAAAAATCAGCCATTCTGTTGTGCGTGAGATTGTCATAAGGAAGGGACTGCTATGCATTGAAGGGTCATCAAGCTGAAGGCTGCTCAACGGCAGCTAATAATAGTAACAATTCATCTGCTTGAGACAAGGCAAGAAGTAGCGAAGAACTACCAGATGTGCTGGTATTTTTAGCACTATCTAATAACTAACATCTGGTAGTGTAGTGGTTACAATTCGGGCTGCCAATCTCACGGTCAGTAGTTCAAAACTACTAGCTGTTCTGTGGGAGAAAGATGAGGCTTTCTGCTCCCGTAAAGATTTACAGCCTCGGAAACAGGGTTGCTATGAGTCGGAATCGACTCCACGGCACATAACAACACTAACATGTTCTGGCTCCTGAGCTATTTGTTCTTTAACTCCAAATTTCCACATAACAAAATTCCAAACGTTCAGCTCTTCAGGACCAGGGATAGATCAAAGGGTAGGGGCTGGGGGTATGTTAGACAAAGATTGAAGTCCAGGGTCATTGAAGTTTACTCTCTATCTGTGTTATTTACAGGGCAAAGGGTCAGGTATTAAATTAACTGGAAGCAAAGAAGACCTTGAGAAGAGAATAAGATGCCAAAAATATTTCTCCCTCTTCTCCGTCCACGCCCTAGACAATATCCTAAAACAAATAGGCTTATTTCTCTGGTTTTCAGTAGGGAAATAAAGTGACACTACAAGTAGCGGTTACGAATCGGGCTGCCAATCTCATGGTTAGCAATTCGAAACTATGAGCCGTTCTGCTGGAGAAAGATGAGGTTTTCTGATCCCATAAAAATTTACAGCCTCGGAAACCCCGTACAGGGTTGCTATGAATCGGAACCCACTCCACGGCACATAACCACCACCAACAAACGATGTCGATGCAATTTGTCTCTTTCTGTTCATTCAGGTAGAACTTGGTGGAAAACCAGAGGGACAGGAAAGGGCTGAACTGGAAAGTTTACTTGGTACCTGCTTTCTCCTCTTCTCTCTTTCATCCTTTTCTTCTTTCCTTGTTTTTCTCTTTTCCCTTCTCTGTCCATCCCCCACACCTCTCATCTTCCTCCTTCTTTTCTCTCCTTCTGTTTAGTCTCTTCTCCTCTAAGACTGTTTTTTTGGGAGTTGTAGGGAAGGTGGGACCTGGGAGACTTTCTGGGTTTCCTAGGAAGAGGGATGTAGAGGGAGAAAGGCCTTCATGAGGGGCAGAGAAGTGGGTGGAGCTAGGACCACAGTGGGCTGATGCTTGGATGGTTTTAAAACTGGGTCTGGGATAGAGGAGGGGGAGGGGAAAGGGGCACACTTTTCTAGAAACTTAAAAACAGGGCTGTTTTAGCCTCAAGCGCTGCTATAATAGAAATGTCACATGTGGGTGGTTTCCACAAACAGAAATGGATTGTCTCACAGTTTAGAAGTCTAATAGTCAGACTCCACGGGCTGGCTCTAGGGGAAGGCGTCTCTCTCTGTGCTCGGTGGACAGCTCTGGGGAAAGGCCCAGGTCTCTTAGCTTCTACTCCTGAGCCATCTTTATATGATTTGGTAATCTTAAAAGAGATTGACATAAGATAATGTTGTTTGGTTTTGTTTGTTAAGTAGTATGAGTCCTGGGTGGTTTCCAAGTGACTTGGCATTTTTCTTCCTCCATCTTTGTTTGCTAGCAGAAATACTGGTGGTTGGTGGTGGTTGTGTGCTGTGGAGTAGGTTTTGACTCCTAGTGACACAGCCTCATCTTTCTCCTGGTAAATTAAAGCTGGTAGCTTCGAACTGCTGACCCTGAGCCACTAGGCTACTAGGCCTAGCAAAGATACTGTTGTTGTGAAGTACCGTGGAGTCGGTTCCAACTCATAGTGATCCTGTATAGGGTTTCTGAGGCTGTAAATCTTTATGGGAGCAGAAAGCCTCATCTTTCTCCCACGGAACCTCTGGTAGTTTTGAACTGCCAACCTTGAGGTTAGCAGCCCGATTGGTAACCAATACCCTACCAGAGCTCCTTAGCAAAGATTCTAGCAATCTCAAAAGAAATTGGCAGAAGATATACCTGTAAATCCTGCCTCATTCACATAACAAAAGCCACATAACAACAGGCTTCCTGTTGTTGTTAAGTGTCTTCAAGTTGGTCCAATAGCAACCCTGTAAAGGGTTTCCAAACCATGGAACTTACTGGTTCAAACCAGCGCATTAACCCACAATGCCACACCAGGACTCCATAACCACAGGCTATAGGTTAGAATTTACAAAACACACGCACACGTATATATGTTGTTGTTATTAAATCCTATCAAGTTGGTTCTGACTATTAGTGACCCTGTATAGGGTTTCCAAAGGAGCTCTGGTAGCGTAGTGGTTACGAATTGGGCTGTGAACCTTAAGGTCAGCAGTTTGAAACTACCAGCTGTTCCCCGGGAGAAAGATGAGGCTTTTTGCTCCCGTAAAGATTTACAGGGTCACTATGAGTTAGAATCGACTCCACAGCCCATAACAACAACAACATAGGGTTTCTAAGGAGCCTCTGGTGAATTTGAACTGCTGACCTTACAATTCAAACGGACTTTGTAGTCCAATGCACTATCCTATAGTGCCACACCAGGACTCCTATATCTATATATGTGCTTGTTGTTAAGTGATGTTAAGCCAGTTCTGACTCCCGTTGAATGCTGTGGAGGAGGTTCTGACTCATAGTGACTCTGTATAGAGTTTCCAGGAAGTGACTGGTGAATTTGAACCACAAACCTTGAGTTCAAATGGACCTGTGGTTCAGTGCTTTATCCACAGCGCCACACCAGGACTCCCCTATGTATTGCTGCCGTGTCTGACAAGATGTTTGCTCACATGTATCCTCTTTGGGTCAGCCCTGGGCCTGCCTGGTTCACAAACTGCAAAACAGGGTCGGGGGTGGGGGTGGGGGTGAGGGCAGGGGAGACCCTTTCCCTGGAGCTGCTGCTACTGGGATTTCAGGTATTATCAGTTAAATTAATGAAGTCTAACATAGGAAGGGAGTCCTGGTGTGGCGCTGTGGGCTAATGCATCAGACTGCAAAGTGGTTTGAACTGCAAGGTCGGTGGTTCAAGCTCACCAGCTGCTCCTTGGTAACCCATTACAGGGTCACTATGGGTTGGAATCGACTCGACAGCACTTTATGACAACAGCACAGGAAGAGGGAGTTCTGGTAGCTAGTGGTTATGAGTTGCGCTGCTAACCTCAACGTCAGCAGTTGGAAACTACCAGTGGTTCTGCTGGAGAAAGATGAGGCTTCCTGCTCCCATAAAGATTTACAGACTCAGAAACCCTATGCAGGGTTGCTATGAGTCAGAACCGACTTCACAACACCACCAGCATAGGAAGGATGGAGTCCTGGTGTGCCACTGTGGGTTAATGTGCTAGACAGCAAAGTCAGTTTGAACTGCAAGGTAGGTGGTTCAAGTTTACCAGCTGCTTCTCGGAAACCCTAGGTCACTATGAGTCCTAACCTAACCAACTCAACAGCATTTAACAACAATAGCATAGGAAAGAAGGAGCATAGTAGGTTATGAGTTTGGCTGTTAACTGCAAGGTCAGCAGGTCTACCAGCTGCTCTTTCTGCATGATCCAGGGCATCGAGCCACCAGGCCCAACTCATGGAAAAGAGAGTGTCTGGAAGTTCATCGGGGCTAGGGGAGAGTGTCTGGAAATTCTCTGAGGGGTTGTCTGGTGGGGTTGGGGTCACCATCTCAATTTTACTGAACATTAGAGTGGTACTATAGGATAAAGTCGGTTTAAACTACAAGGTTGACAGTTCAAACTCACAAGCCACTCCTTGGAAACTTTACACAGAGTCGCTATGAGTCAGAACCGACTTGACGGCACTTAACAACAATGACGATGAAGGCCTAATGGAAGCTCTGTGAGGAGAGACTCTGCTTGAGAACCACTTTTGTCCCAGGATAAGGCAGAGGGTCTGGTGGAGAAGTGGGTAGGGCCCCCAGAACATACCTGCATGGGCAGAGGAATTCCAGGCAGGACACACCTGTGTTCAGCTGATACCTGTCCCCACATGGTGCTTGTAGCCAATGACCCATCCCACTCCACTACTGTGGGGCAGTGGCAGAGGGTCTTGAAGTCACAACTGAGAGGCATCTGGGTGGCACAGGGACACAATTAGTATTGCTTGGCTTCCAGACCCTGTGATAAACACACTGAAGCGGGTCAGCAGATCTTTCAAGTGCAGGCTTGGCCAATGCAGCCTCAGCATGCACCTGCTTCAAAGTGACTTCCTGGATCTCCATAGGTTCTAGCAGGGGTGGGGACAGCACCTGAGCTGTGAAGGAGGACATACATATGGTGACCTCAAAGCCACCAACACATCTGTTCTCAGTATGGTGCTCAAGTTAGATCCAGCCTGCCTGGAGAATGGCCCTGGGCAAAAGTGACCAAGTGACCAGGCCCTCTGAGAGCTGAGTGCGGTTTGGGTTGACCTTTACCTGTCCCCGGTCCTGCGAGCCTATCCTACCCTGAGTTGGCACCTTAACCATCAACCCTCCAGGTTTCAGTGGATCGATCCTAGGGCAGTTATCTCCAGCGGCATCTGAGTTCTCACCCCAGGCTCAGAGCGGGCTCCCTTAGAGGAACCACAACAGTACTTTGGGTTGTGTACAATGGATGGCCATGAATGAGGTCAGCATTCATCATGGACACTCTGTCCTGGTACCTATGTCCATTCTGCCAGCTTCCTGCAGGCCCCAGGCTGAAGTGATGAGATACAGGAAGCGTATGTGTTCTGGGAGAGTCCTGGGGTGGTGTGTGGGATCATGTACTGGACCTCAAGGTTGGTTTGAACCGAAAGGCTGGTGGTTTCCTTAGAAACCTTATGTAGGGTCCTTATGAGTTGGACTTGATGGCACTTAACAACAACAGTGCTCTGGGGGATGGGCAGTGGGTACATGGTATAAAGACAAAACAAAATACAACAAAACATTGCTATCAGTTCCAACTTTTGGCTACCTGTGTGGTGCAGTCTAGAACTGTGCTCTGCGGGGTTTTCAAGGTTGTGACCTTCTGGATGTGGATCACCAGGTCTATCTTTAGCATCGCCTTTTGGTTAGTAGAAAGCAGTCCTGGTGACATTATAGGATAAGCACTGGACTGCTAACTGCAAAGTTGGCAGTTCTAACCCATCATCATACTGTCTGTTCCCATAAAAATTTACAGCATAGGAGACCCTGTACCGAATTTCTATGAGTCAGAATTGATTTACAGTCTCATAGAGACCCTGTATAGGGTTTCTGAGGAGCGGCTGGTAGCTTTGAACTGCCAACCTTACAGTTCAAATCGACCTTGCAGTCCAGAACATTATCCTGCAGCGCCATACCAGTACTGCAGTTAAAACAAAAAACCAGACTACATTTATCCCCTTCCTCCAGTGGTGTTCTGGGCTGCCAGAGATTAGTGTAAATTTAGAAGTAGCCCCCTTTACCCCAGCATATGGTTTTGCAGATCCCTGAAGTCAGAAGAACAGAATATACTTAGAATATCATCACACGGTCTTTCCTCAAGGGGACATTGTTGTTGTTAAGTGCCATGGAGTTAATTCCGACTCATAGCGACCTTGTATAGGGTTTCTGAGGAGCGGCTAGTGAATTTGAACCATCGACCTGGTGGTTCACACATCGAGTGTTTATTCTACAGAGCCACATCAGGACTCCCAAGAGGACCTTTGTTATTGTGAAGTGCTGTTGAGTCGGTTCCGACCCATTGCGACCTTGTATAGGGTTTCCGAGGAGCAGCTGGTGAGCTTGAACCACCAACCTTGCAGTTCAAATGGCTTCCTCTCTTAATTCAAGGACTGGACTGCTAACCGCAAGATTGACAGTTCAAATCCACTAGCTGTTTCTCAGGAAAAAGGTGAGGCTTTCTGCTCCTATAAAGGTTTGATGATGGTGGTAATGTGTCATGGAGTCGGTTCCAACCCATAGTGACCCTATACAGGGTTTCTGAGGCTGTAAATCTTTATGGGAGCACAAAGCCTCATCTTTCTCCACGGAATGGCTGGTGGTTTTGAACTGCTGATCTTGTGGTTCACAGCCCAATCCGTAACTACTATGCTACCAGAGCTCCTTCTTGGAAACCAGATGAAGGGTCACTATGAGTCAGAACTGAGCTGATGGCAGCAAGGTGGTTTTGTCCGTGGTGGTTCACTGACACACAGGGAAGAGGGTTGATGGCCACCCAAGATTCCTGAAGGTCCAGCCTTTCTAGAGATGGCACTGGCCCCCCGCTGGCTGTTGGATGGACAAGCTCACCTTGATTTTGGTGAACTGTGGCAATATTGCCTCTGCCACTCTGGGGTTCTTTGTTGAAACAGGGAGCATTTGTGTGTGTGTGTGTATGTGAACCGAATGATAGTTTACATGGGAGAACATCAGCTTTACACCATCGTTTCATTGCAATGATTACAATCTAACAGGGAGCATTTTGATGTTTCCTGGGAACAGTCTGCTTGGAATGATGGGGCTGTTGGCCTCTTAACTCTGCTGTAGCCACTGGGCATAATCTCTGACTGACCACTGGGTCTGTACTTCACTCCTTCAGCATTCAGAGTACTTGCAAAAATCAAATTGGCTAAACGCATGTCACATGATCACGCACTGGTCATAAGGAGCTGGAGGAGAGAATGTTTGATTCCCCTTTGGTTTCTGTCCAGAGAAGGAGAACCATGCCCCTTCCTGGCTCCAGGTTCCCTCTTCATAAAACACGTGTCTGGATACTGGCAGTAGGAAAGATGGGGACATCTATCTTCACCTTTGTGATTATCTATGGGATTAACTTTTCTACAAAGAACATGTATTATAGGTATAATTTTAAAAAGACTTTTGTCATTTTGTGTTTAAAAACAAAAACCTTTTTGAGGGTGTCTTCACTATCTTTTCATTCCATTTTTCCACAAACTTACTGAATCCTCTTCGTATGTTGGTGGGGCACTAATGGTTCTTGAACATGAAAAGTCCGTAAGAATTTGGGACGTCATGTGTGTGTGAAACTGCAGCTGTTTTTTCTGGATATTCTTGGCCTGCCTTGGGTTTGCCCTGGTCCTCCCACCTTCTGCGGTGACAGCTGGCACTCTGTGTTCCTGTTCTTTGACTTTTAGAAGACGTTGTTCACTCCACTCCTCGCTCAGTTACTGTTCAACTGTGGACACAACACTGAACCAGCAACTGCAAATATCAGCACGCCCAAACTGATAACTATAAAAAAGACTGGGCTTACTGGTCAAAAAGAGACTAGAAGAACCCAAGACTATGGCCCTCGGCCACTCTTCAGGCCTGGAATGAAGCTCACCTTCATAGTCCAAATTGCAGCCAAGTGATAGACAGGTATATGATGTTGTTGCTGTCCAGTTGGCTCTAACTCATAGTGACCCTGTATAGGATCTCCAAGGAGTGGCTGGTGGGTTTGAATCACTGACCTTGTTGTTAGCAGTCCAGTGCTTATCCCACAGTGCCACACCAGGACTCCAGACAGGTAGATAGGTATATAGGAGGAAAAACAACACTAGTTAAGATGGGCTAACCATGGAATGGTCAATCATTCAAGACCATTTACTAAGGGATTGCAATTATTGAGATGAAACTAAGTGTATGATTTGCTGAATGTAAAATGAGACTCTACAAACCTTCACTCAATTCCCAATAAAACAATTACAAAACAGCATGCAGGGTCCTTAGCAGAACAGAGTCACACAATGTTGTTGTTGTTGTTGTTAGGTGCCATCGAGTCGGTACCAACTCATAGCGAACCTATGCACAGCAGAATGAAACACTGCCCGATCCTGGGCCAACCTCACTATTGTTGCCACGCTTGAGCCCATTGATGCTGCCATTTTGCCACTCCATCTCGTTGGGGGTCTTCCTCTTTTTCTCTGACCCTACACCTCACTGCTACCCAATACTTAAAAGTTTGGTTGAAATAAATGACTTACAGAGACACGCAAGGATCCCTGGTAGTATAATGGATTATGAGCTGAGCTACTAACCGAAAGGTTAGCAGTTCAAATCTACAGTCACCTCTCAGGAGAGAAACGAGGCTTTCTGCTCCTGTAAGGATTTATAGTCTCAGAAACCCTATACAGAGTTACTAGGGTCACTATGAATCAAAACTGAGTTCACAGCACACAACCACCAGAAAGACATGCACAGAATTCTATATGAAAACTCAGATAGGAGATAACATAGTGGAATTGGGGCAGGCAGAATTGTGTCTCTCAAAAATATATATTGTGATCTGTATTTTAATTCATGTTCATTTCACTTACTAGTTTCTTATGTTAAAAAGCATGATTTTACTTTAGAGATCTGAGCTATGGAGTACAACTGATTTTTATATAGCATGTTGTATTCTTTATATCTTCTACATCTTGCCAAACAGTCATAACAGTTGGAAACAGAATGTTAATGGCCAGTTGGCATTCTGAACTGATACTTGATTAATTCCATACTTTTGATCAAAACACACTAATTTTAAATAAATATTTCCATGCCTACTTATCCTTACAAACATTCATAATATCTGATTAACTTTGTGTTTTGTTGAACTCTGAAAATTTTCTGGACTTAAAAAGACCTCTTTTCCAAAGTAATCTTATGTGGATCTACAAGTCTTTTGGAATGACAAAAATAAACAATGACCAGAGATATTTGGTAATTTTTCCAACATTTCCCAAAATAATAAAATATTCATCATTTTAAAGGTTGATTACCAATGACACAAATGTTCTATGAGGACAACAGCCTTATGTTTTGTGTAATATGATACTAAGTACATGGCCTCCAAGTAGGTACTAGATTTTTCATAGTAGACTTAGAATTATCTGTTTGTGTAATGGGGTCATGTATTTTTTTTTTTTTTTAATTAATAAACTCATAAATTTGAAAAAAAAAAATATATATATATATACTGTGAGTACTAATTTCTATGCCTGTGTTTATAAGTTTACTGGGAATGGACTGTCTTTGTTACGTTAGTGAGGCAAGGCTAGTGTAGGGTATATGTTGAGTCGATCTCTCTTGAGATATAAAAAGAGATGAAACAGGTGGCAGAGAGAGGCTAAACCACAGGAAGATCACCCAGAAGCAGAAGCAAGAAACAAGGACCTTCCTCCAAAGTCCACAGAGAGGAAGTGTTCCCCTTGAGTTGGTGGTGCTCTGAAGTCAGACTCCTAGCAGCCTAAATGTGAGAGAAAAAATTTGTTTGTTAAAGCCACTCCACTTGTGGTATTTATTTTAGAGTAACCCTAGCTAGCTATCAGAAAGTATCAGAAAGATGTTTACCTGTACTTTATTGACTACGCAAAGGCTTTCAATTGTGTGGATCATGACAAGCTATGGACAACATTGCAAAGTATGAGTATTCTGGAACACTTAATTGTGCTCATGAGAAATCTGTACGTAGACCAAGGGGCAGTTGTTCGAACAGAACATGGGAACACTGAATGTTTTAAAATTAAGAAAGGTGTGCAACAAGGTTGTATTCTTTCACCATATTTATTCAATCTGTATGCTGAGCAAATAATCTGAGAAACTGGGTTCTATGAAGAAAAACGTGGCATCAGGATTGGAGGAAAACTCATTAACAACCTGCGATATGCAGATGATACAACCTTGCTCGCTGAAAGTGAAGAGGACTTAAAACATTTACTGGTGAAGATCAAAGAGCACAGCCTTCGATATGGATTACATCTCAATGTCAAGAAAACAAAAATCCTCACCACTGGACCAATAAACAACAGTCTTACCAACGGAGAAAAGATTGAAGTTGTCAAGGACTTCAGTCTTCTTGGATTAACTATCAACACTCGCGGAAGCAGCAGTCAAGAGATCAAATGATGTATTGCATTAAGTAAATCTGCTGCACAAGACCTTTTTAAAGTGGTGAAGAGCAAAGATGTCAGCTTGAGGACTAAGGTGCGCCTGACCCAAGCCATGGTGTTTTCAATCACCTCATATGCATGCAAAAGCTGGACAGTGAGTAAGGAAGACTGTAGAAGAATTGATGCTTTTGAGTTATGGTGTTGGAGGAGAATATTGAAAGTACCATGGGCTGCCAATAGAATCAATAGATCCGTTTTGGAAGAAGTGCAGCCAGAGTGCTCCTTAGAGGCCAAGATGACCAAACTTCGTCTCTCATACTTTGCACATATTGTCAGGAGGGACCAGTCGCTACAGAAGGATATCATGCTTGGTAAGGTGGAGGGTCAGAGAAAAAGAGGAAGACCCCTAACAAGAAGGATTGGCCAAGTGGCAGCATCGATGGACTAAAGCATGGCAAGAGTAGCGAGGTTGGCCCAGGATCGGGCAGTGTTCGTTCTGCTGTGCATAAGGTTGCCATCAGTCAATATCGACTTGATGGCACCTAACAACCACAGGGTCAGAGAAAAAGAGGAAGACCCCCAATGAGATGGATCAGCTAGGTGGCATCATTGATGGCGTCAAGTGTGGCAGCAGTGGTGGGGTTGGCCCAGGATTGGACATTGTTTCGTTCTGCTGTGCATGGGGTCACTATGAGTCGGTTCCAACTCGATGGCACCTGACAACAACAACAACAACAACAACCACAACAAGCTAACTAAGCTGGATCCTGCTGTGGCTCTGTGGGGTAAAGCACTGGACCGCAAGGTCAGTTTGAACCACAAGATCAGCGGTTCAAACTCACCAGCCTCTCCTTGAAAACCCTACATAGGGTCACTATGAGTCAGAACCAACTCAATGGCAGTTAACAACAATAGATAGCTAAACTAGCAGGCTTGAGTTAAACAGTAATGTATCAACTTCCCTGTCCATTGTTGCTATTGTTGTTCGGTACCTTGCAGTCAGTTCGGACTCATAGTGCACAATAGAAGGAAACATTGCCTGGTCCTACACTATTCCTCACAGTCATTGGTAAGCTTGAGCCCATTGCTGCTGCCACTGTGCCAATCCATTTTGTTGAGGGCTTTCCTTTTTTTTTTTTTTTTTTGCTGACCCTTAACTTTACCAAGCATGATATCTTTCTCCAGTGACAGGTCCCTCCTGAAGTATGAGAGATGAAGTCTTGTCACCCTGGCTTCTAAGGAGCATTCAGGCCATACTTCTCCAAAGACAGGTTTGTTTATTCTTCTAGAACTTCATGGTACCTTCAATATTTTTCTCCAACACCATAACTCAGCTGCATCAGTTAGTCTATAGTCTTCCTTATTCATTGTCCAAATTTCACATGCATATGAGGCTAATGAAAATACCATGGTTTAGGCCTAGTCCTCAAACTGATCATCTTCGGCGCAGAACCAAATAGGGTTTCATTCTGTTGTGAACAAAGTCACTATGAATCAAAGCCAACTCGAGGGCACCTAACAACAACCACTACTCAATGATAGCAATTAGATTAGAGTTTGGTCAAACAACTGGGAACCATGTCCTAGTCAAGTTGACACATGATACAAGCCATCACAAGACTTGAAAATACGGGAATGAAAGACACCAACCTCTGCCTACCTGGCCAACTGAATGGAAGAGATCCATATTTGTGTCGATTCCAAAGAGAGATGATCCAACGGAATGCAGAAATCATAGGGCAATGTCATTAATATAGCACGCAAGTAAAATTTTGCTAACGATAATTCAA
Source organism: Chrysochloris asiatica (assembly GCF_000296735.1). Classification (NCBI taxonomy): domain Eukaryota; kingdom Metazoa; phylum Chordata; class Mammalia; order Afrosoricida; family Chrysochloridae; genus Chrysochloris; species Chrysochloris asiatica. The sequence goes on along the minus strand of NW_006408614.1, from coordinate 2,608,298 downwards.
AAATGGCTAGAGCTATACATTGACAGAGAACTTCAAGAGGTTCAAGTTGGGTTTTCAGAAGAGAACTTGGAACGATGGATATCATTACTGACGTCAGATGGATCTTGGCTGAAAGCAGAAAATACCAGAAAGATGTTTACCTGCTTTATTGACTATGCAAAGCCTTTCAACTGTGTGACTCGTGACAAACTATGGACAACATTACAGAGAGTGAGTATTCTGGGACACTCATGAAGAACCTTTACATAGACCAAGAGGCAGTTGTTCAAACAGAACAAGTGAACACAGAGTGGTTTAAAATTAGGAAAGGTGTGAGCCAGGGTTGTATCCTTTCACCATACTTATTCAATCTGTATGCTGAGCAAATAATCTGAGAAACTGGATTATATGAAGAAGAATGTACCATCAGGATTAGAGAAAGACTCATCAACAATCTGTGATTTGCAGATGATGCAACGTTGCTTGCTGAAAGCAAAGAGGACTTGAAATACTTATTGATAAAGATTAAAGACCACAACCTTCCGTAAAGGTTGCACCTCACCAATGGACCAATAAATAACACCCATATAAATGGAAAAAAGATTGAAGTTGTCAAGGACTCCATTTTGCTCAGGTCAACCATCAACACTCATGGAAGCAGCAGTCAAGAAATCAAACAACATATTGCAGTATGCAGATCTGCTGCACAAGACCTGTTAAAGTGCTCGAGAGCAAAGACCTTGGTTTGAGGAGGAAGGTGTGCCTGACCCAAGCTATGGTATTTTCAATAACCTCATAATGCATGAGAAAGTTGGACAGTGAGTAAGGAAGACCATAGAATTTATATATTTGAGTTATGGTGTTGGAGGAGAATATTAAAATTACCACGGGACTGCCAGAAGAACAAATACATCTATACAGGAAAAAGAACAGCCAGAGTGCTTCTTAGAAGCCTGGATGGCCAGACTTCATCTCTCATACTTCAGACATATTATCAGGAGGGACCAGTCCCTGGAGAAGAACATCATGCTTGGTAAAGTGGAGGGATGGAGAAAAAGAGGAAGACCCCAATGAGATGGACTGGCACAGTGGCAGCAGCAATGGGCTCAAGTGTAGCAATGATTGTGAGGTTGGCGCAGGACTGGGCAGTGTTTCATTCTGTTGTGCATAGAGTCGCTATTCGTGGGTGCTGACTCCAGGAACCTCACAACACTTTAGACAAGTTGTAAATTCTTACTCTGTCTTAGGTAAACCAAGGTATTTCCTCAAGGATCTGGGAACCATCTCTTTTGAAATGTAATCATCAGGGAAAATCGCTCCCTTATCTCCCAGTTCCCTGATAGGAGATTAGCATAAATCAGGTGTCCTGCCATAGACTCTAGAAAGTAAGCCATTTTATTTTGAAAACATGAATGTAAAGGTTTGTACCACTTAGCTCCAAAGAGTGAGATTTCTTTCTGTTTTTGCAATCTCTTTAGCAGATTACCTGTGATGCATTCTGGTTTAAAGTTTATTCAGTAATACAATGGTTTTTTCTCTCCTATTTTGGTCACTGTGAATTTGAATCCATGCCTTGGCATACACTACCACCACTGCTATTTTAGTGGAGAGGTTTTCTAGGTTTGGAGTAGAGTTTGTTCTTACTTGTATTTCCTCCAAAATGTCTTCCCTATCTATTGACTGCAGGTGTCCTTCAAACCTTTGCAGCCTTAGCACGTAAGCATGGGGAGATAGAACTGCAGTTGGAAAAATGTTATCATTGGTTCATGTAAGAATTATCTATCAATGGATACTAAATCTAGGGGAACATATGTGTGTTCTTAAAGTGACATTATGGATTGCACTTTAATGAAAACAAATTCCTCGCAGTTAGATAAGTAAGCAGCATCATGATAAATGGTCAAGAAGTTTAAGTTGTCAAGGATTTCAGTTGACTTGGATCAGCAGTCAGTGTTCATGGAAACAGCAATCAAGTAAACAAACAACATATTGCACTGAGAAAATCCGTTGCAAGAGACCTCTTGAATAGTAAGACTGTCACTTTGATAACTAAAGTTCGCCTGAACTCAGTCCTGGTCTTTTCAACTGCTTCGTGTGCATGTGAAAACTGGAAAATAAAAAGGAAGAGCTAAAGGACAGTCCACACATTTGAATTGTATGTTGGTGAAGAATATACTCTGGACTGCCAGTTGTTGTTGTTAAGTGCTGTTGAATTGGTTCCAACTCATAGTGACCCTATTTTGGCTTTCCAAAGAACAGCTGGTGGGTTTGAACCACCAACCTTATGGTTAGCAGTCCAGTGCGTATCCCACACTAAGGGTCACATCAAGACTCTGTGCACTACCAGGAGAATGAACAAATCAGTCTTGAAAGAAGTAAGCCAGAATGCTTCTGAGAAGCAAGGATGGTGAGATTTGATCTTGCTTACTCGGGCCACATAATCAGGAAAGACCTGCCACTAGAAAAGGACATCATGTTTGGTAAAGAAGAGGGTCAGCGAAAGTGAGGGGGTCCCTCCATGAGATGAACTGGCATGGTGGCTGCAACAATGGGCTCAAACACACCAGACTGTGAGGATGGTGCCGGACTGGGTTAGATTTCCTTCTGGTATTCATGGATTGTCATGAGTCAGCACCACGTTGACGGCAGCTAGCAACAATCACAAAGTGTTGCCCCACAGGTGGCTTAGTTGTTACAAGGGTGAAATGACTAGACAGCAGAGAAGCTGGGCAACATGTTTACTGTGTGCTGAGCAGATGGACACCTGGTCCACTGATGCCCTGAGAAGGACATAGTACCCATGGAGTAGCCAAACCTGGAATACAGACTCTTAAGTTCACTATTAAAAACATCAGAGAAACCAAGTCTATTTTTAAAAAGGAGGAGGAAGGGGCCAGTAGTCTTCAACCATAGCAGTGTCATAAAAGAAAGGCTGTGGTCTTCTGGGGCAAGATGGCGGAGCAGGCAGGCATACTCAGCAGACCCTTTGTACCAAAGACATGGGAGACCAATGGAAACAGATACAGATGGTGATCCTGGAACCCTGAACTTGAGAGGCTAGGGCAGAAAGGTGGATCGAGTACCAACTGGAAGAAGAAGCTACATAGGTGCAGCGAGAGAAGAGTCAGTCTGTCAGCTGGTGTGGAGCAGTGGCCATCTTGAGACTTTGTTAGCGCCACAAAGTGTTGACATTAGCAGCCTGCATGGCATATGGTTGGAGGTTAACTGTGGGTTGGGAGAAGGTGTTGACTTCTCCCTTACTCTCATGTCCTCCTGGTAGCTGGGGACATGTCCTGTCCCTGTCCTCACCAATCCTGCCACCACCAGTGGCATCCCCTCCTGCGCAGCCTCCACTCTGCCTGAGGTTGGGTACCAGGAGGACTCCCTTGCTTTGGGAGGCACCTGAAGCCATCCAGAACTACAGCAAACAAACAGTGAACATGGGACTAACTGCTTTCACACTTCCGGTCTCTACCACATCTACCAGGAGACTACTGAGAACACATAGACACACAGTCACCAGTTACAGATAAACATGACACTACAATGTCTTAGAAAAGACAATTTCAGCTTACATGAAGAAACAAGACAGAGTCTCTCAAACAGGTGACCAAAATATGGAGTCAGAAAACATAACACCAGAGATGGTATCAAACTACTTGATAAGGAATTTAAAAGAATGTTGTTTAGGTGCCTTCAATGAATTGAGAGGAAGAATGACAAAAACAAGGAAGAACTCAGGAAAACACTGTAAGAACAAACGAATAAAGTAAATGAAAAATTGAAAACAGCAATTGGAAAGCCAGAAGATTAACAATAAGACTTCAGAAATAGATTATACACTGAGAGGGCAAAGAAGTAGAACTGAATTAATGGAAAGCCAAATTACTGAGCTTGAAGACAAATCTCTCAATATTCATCCGCTAGAGAAACAATTTGAAGAGCAAAGACGTCAGCTTGAGGACTAAGGTGCGCCTGACCCAAGCCATGGTATTTTCAATAACCTCATATGAATGCGAAAGCTGGACAGTGAATAAGGAAGATCGTAGAAGAATTGATGCCTTTGAGTTGTGGTGTTGGAGGAGAATATTGAAAGTGCCATGGGCTGCCAAAAGAACCAATAGATCTGTGTTGGAAGAAGTGCAGCCAGAGTGCTCCTTGGAGGCCAAGATGGCTAAGCTTCGTCTCTCATACTTTGGACATATTATCAGGAGGGAATAGTCGCTGGAGAAGGATACCATGCTTGGTAAGATGGAGGGTCAGAGAAAAAGAGGAAGACCCCCAATGAGATGGATTGGTCAGATGGCAGCACTGATGGCGTCAAGTGTGGCAGCGGTACTGAGGTTGGGCCAGGATCAGACATTGTTTCGTTCTGCTGTGCATGGGGTCGCTATGAGTCGGTTCCAACTCGATGGCACCTGACAACAACAACAAGAGGAACAATTGTGGGGATGGTGCAGGACTGGGCAGTGTTTTGTCCTGCTGTGCAGAGGGTCACCATGAGTTGGAACTGACTGATAGAACCTGGCATCAACTACAACAGCAAAAAGAAGTCAAAAAAATCTCAAGAAAGACTAAGATTCATGTGAGACACTGTCAAGGGGAATGACTTAGCTGTGACTGGAATTCTAGAACAGGAAGAGACCAAAGGGAAAAAACAAACAACATAGGGGAAGTTGTCCAAGAATTTTCAGAGAAAACTTTCCTAACATCATGAAAGATGAGAATATAGCCATTCAAGAAGTTGAACGAACTACAAACAGGATAGACTCCCAAAAGAAAATCAAGACAATCAAACTTTTTTAAACTAAACACAAGGAAAGAATCCTGAGAGCAGTTCTGGAAAAATGAAACGTTATCCACAAAGGAAAACTGATAAGACAGCTCTGATTTCTCAGCAGATGCCATGTAGGCAAGAAGGCAATGAGATGACATATATAAAACAATGAAAAGAAAAAACTGCCAACCAAGAATCATATAGCTAGCAAAATTGCCCATCAAATATGATGGCAAAATTAGAGCATTTCCAAATAAATTAAAAGATTTGCAAAAATCTTTTTTTTTTTTTTTAATGTTTTTATTGTGAATTGAGTGATACTTTACATGGGAGAACATCGATTTTATACTCATCATTTCATTGCAATGATTACAATCCCCTCTGAGCATCATCATTCAACTATTTGCTTCTATTTCCTCTAGTTTGTTTTGGGTTTTTTTTGGGGGGGTGGGGGGGTGGGAGGGTAATGTACACAAAAACACTCAGGAATATATAATCATTTAAACAACCTAAGGGCACATTCTGCATGCCTGCCTCCTGGCTACCAGCACACACCTTTCTCTTTCCATGAGTCTATAGTCCTCAGCTGCTCCCTCTCTCCATGTCATCACCTCTGTCTCCATCTCTGATGCTTCTGTGTCTCGGGAGAGGGTCCCGCATTCCACTCGTGTTCTTCTCCCTTGAGGGTCCTAGGGTCATTGGCACACATAGATGTGGAGCTTTTTAGGGAAGTTAGCAGGTTACAATACAGGATCAGAAAATGCTCTGGGCATAGTTGTCTCAGTCAGCTGCTAATAAATGTCCAAAGACACACCCGTCTACCATAGCCTCAGCCTGAAGGCACTCGGCTCTAGTTTTGTGGGTCAGCAAACTTAGTCCCTTCACTTAAATGCCTGGAGGCACCTCTCTCTACAAGCAGGTTCCTGACCAAAGTCACTCAGCTTTACTTGCTCTGTGGCCTGGGAGCCCTCTGTTTAGTATTACAAAAAAGACTAAAGGCAGTTGTTTGGACAGAGAACCAACAACCTAAGACTAACATACATGAACATATTGTTTACAATGCATCTAATATATAGATGTATTCAAAGGAAAGCAATTATGTTGTTATGTGCCGTGAAGCCAGTTCCAACTCATAGCAACCCTGTACAGGGTTCCCGAGGCTGTAAATCTTTATGGGAGCAGAAAGCCTCATCTTTCTCCCGTGGAACAGCTGGTGGTTTCGAACTGCTGACCCTAAGGTTCACAGCCCGATTCGTAACCACTACGCTACCAGAGATCCTGGTATACAAGATATACAAGACTGAAAATAGGGATCCAGAGATACCAGTTTACAGCAACAACAACAATAAAAAGATGAAGTAAAAAAGAGAGAATAATGTAGGCACAGAACTTCCAAATGAAGAAATCAAGTCTATTTCAAGAAAAAGTAAAGTAAATAAAAACAAACCTAACTGTAATCTTAAAACTAGACCACGCTTTACTCCTAGCCCTAGCCCCACCCTACCCTAAACCCTTAACCCTAGTCCTAGCCACACCCCAACACTAAATGAAGTCCTAGGCTTAACCTAGTCCTAGCCATAGGCCTAACCCTAACTCTCCGCGACCCCCCTGAATAAAAAGAAAGGCTGTGGAAATACTCTATATTAAATAAAAGAAAGAAATGACAATCAAATACAATACCTGGTACTAAACTAGATCCTGGGCTAGAGGGAAAAAATACAGTGAAGGACATTAGTAGGTCAATTACCATAATTAAAATCTAGATGGTTAATAAAAGTAATATTTACCAAAGCAAAGGTAACATTTACTTAAATTGGTAACTGTACACTGGTTATGTAAGGCAATGTTATTCTTCTTTTTTACAAAATACACACTGCAAAATATTTTTTACAAAATACACATGAAGGGCCATGATGCAACAGAGAGTGAGAGAGGAGGGGTCATATGAGACACTTACCACTCCCAGCCCCCAGCAGTTGCCATCAGCTTGATCCTGTGTGTCACAGTAGCATTGTGCTCCATGTTGTTGTTGTTAAGTGCCGTTAAGTCGGTTCCGACCCATAGCGACCTGTACAGGATTTCCGAAGGTGTAAATCTTTACGGGAGTAGAAAGCCTGATCTTTCTCCCACGGAGCAGCTGGTAGTTTCGAACCGCTGACCTTAAGGTTCACAGCCCGATTCGTAACCACTACGCTACCAGAGTTTGCTTTAATCATAAGAAAATATGGGTTGTACAACATTTGCCAATTTAAGATTTCACATGTACAGTTTCCATGAGATCAATGACATCAGTGACCATAGTCAAACTCACTGCTTCCTACTCAGTGACTGCTACCTTTCCCCTCCCTCCCCTGAATAAACTTGGGTCTCTATGCATTGGTCTACACTAGCTCTCTTACTAAGATTATATTCATCCTTTTGTGATTCACTTACTTCCCTCAGCATAATGCAGTTCAGCTTCATCTATGCTGAGGCAAGTATCAGGACTTCATTTCTCTTAATAGCACAGTAATTATTGACTGTTATGGATAAATCACGTTTTGTTTTTATCCATTCATCTATTGATGGGCATGTGGGCTGTTTACACCTTTTTGGTCTGACCCCGACATAGTTGTCACGAGTTTTTGGTTCACGAGGAGGGGAGATCCAGCGGCGATAGGGATAGCGAAAGAATACACAGACAAACAGAAGAAGGGAGACAATGAGGCACCCCAAAGCCAGGGTGGATACATCACTGGTGGGCAGACTTGGGACTACAGGCATCATGGCCTCTGCAGGCAGCGACTCACTGCCCTGCAATCTTTAATGCATGCCTTCCAACCCGTAACGCACCGCAATCTTTACTCCATGCCTTCCAACCAGTAATGCACTGATCTTTACTCCATGCCTGCCAACCAGTAATGCACGCCTGGGGAGGCTCGGGCCTCTGTTTTATTTAGGGGAGGAGTTTCACACCAAGCTGGGAGGGACTAAAACAGGATACAGCTAACATCAGTAATTTTCCAGACAATCAGGTAACTTTACATTGTACTTCACTGGTTCGAATCCCAGGTCAGCAACTTGGATTCTCAGGCCCAATTAACATATCTATAGCCCCTGAGGTCAGTTGGGGGAAGTTGAGAGTTCTGCAGGAGACGCCCAGGTGAATGGGCTGCACCTGGAAAAGGGATTAGGGAGGATGGGTTCTTTGTCTATAGAACAAAGAACCAAGAAGTAGCTAAGATATTTTTAGTTAATCCTTTGGAGAAAGGTTTAACCTTGCAACCTTTAGTCTTGGCTTTAGGAAAATATCACATTTATCTGTGGATTTTCAAATGCTCCAGTGTATTAATTTAATATATATACCTGAATATTAATATGAAAGCAATTTGCCATTAACTGCCAGTGGCCTCATTTGTTACACTCGGCCCTAGAGGGCCTCGAACCTCTGACTAGTCTTACACGGTCTGCAACAGTTTTGTTTTTATCCATTCATCTATTGATGGGCATGTGGGCTGTTTACACCTTTTTGGCTAGTGTGAAAAGGGCTGCAGTGAACATTGGTGTTCATGTGTTTGTCTGTATCTGTGCTTTCAAGTTTCTTGGAAATTGCCAGGTCATGTGGTCCTTCTTATAGCATAAGCACTGGACTGCAAGGTTAGTTTAAACTGCAAGGTCAGCAGTTCAAACTCTCCAGCTGCTTCTCGGAAACCCTATACAGGGTCCCTATGAGTCAGAACCAATTCGATGGCACTTAACAACCACAACATGGTAGCTTCACGAAGTATTCTCTTGTTCTCTGTAAACAGCTACCTCTTGTTTCGTGTACCTATTCTGCATAAACACAATTAAGTGGTCTGCAGTTTCCATTTTTCAAAATGTTATACATAATTTGTTAGGATCCACACAGTTTAATTGAAATGTTTCAAAAAACGGGTGCGGCAGCACTGGGAGCATTCACTCGTCGACGCCAAGATATTGGGAAGACAGTTACCTGGCCAACCGACTGGACGAGATCCAAATGATCAAACAATGTCATCAATTTCACATGCAAGTAAATTTTTGCTGAAGATAATTTTTTAAATGGTTGCAGCAGTACATTGGCAGGAAGCTGTCAGAATTCAGGCGAGGATGTGCAAGAAGGTACATCATTGCTGAGGTCAGATGGGTGTTGGTTAAAAGCAGAGAAAACCAGAGAGATGTTTACTTGTGTTTTATTAACTATGCAAAGGCATCCAACTGTGGGGATCAGACAAACTGTACATAACATTGCAAAGAATGGGAAATCCAGAACACTTCATTGTACTCGTGATGAACCTGTACATAGACCAAGAGGTTCTCATTTGAACAGAACAAGAGGGTATTGAATGGTTTAAAAAATCAGGAAAGGTATATATCAGAGTTGTATTCTTTCACCATAGTTATTCAATCTGTATGCTGAGCAAATAATCCAAGAAACGGGACTACATGAAGACAGCAGCATGAGAATTGGAGGAAGACTCATTAACAACCTGTAATGTACAGATGACACAACATTGTTTACTGAAAGCAAAGAGGACCTGAAGAACTTACTGATGAAGATCAGAGACTACAGCCTACAGTATGGATTGCACCTCAACATAAAGAAAACAAAAGTCCTCATAAGTAAATCAATGAGCAACATCATAATAAACAGAGAAAAGATTTCATTTTTCTTAGATCCACAATCAACACCAATGGAAGCAGCAATCAAGAAATCAAACGATGCGCTGAATTGGGCCAATCTCCTGCAAAAGACTTTTTTAAAGTGTTAAAAAGCAGAGATATAAATTTGAGGACTAAGGTGCACCTTACTCAAGCCATGATGTTTTAATCACCTCAGTGTGATTAAAAAGTGTATAAAGAAGACTGAAGAAGAACTGATGTTTGTGAATTAAGTTGTTGGCAAAGACTATTGAATATACTATGGATTGCCAGGAGAATTAAAAAGTCTGCCTTGGGAGAAGTACAGCGAGAATTCTCCTTGGAAGCCAAGATGGCAAGACTTTGTTTCATAGGCGCTTTGGACATGTTATCAGGAGGGACCTGTCCCTGCAGAAGACATCATCCTTGATAGAGTAGGGCATCAGTGAACAACAGGAAGACCCTCAACAAGATGGAGTGACACAGTGGCTGCAAAGATGGGCTCAAACTTGGCAATGTTTGTGAAGATGCAGCAAGAACAGGCAGTGTTTCATTCTGTTGTACACAGGGGTCATGATGAGTTGGAACCAACTTGATGGCACTTAACAACCACCTGGTAGCAACAGGTTTTCAACGGCTGATTTTTCAGAAGTAGATCTCCAGGTCTTTCTTCCCATGCACCTTTGGGTGGACTTAAACGGCTAACATTTTGGTTAGGTGAGTGGGTTAGCTGTTTGCCCCACTCAGGGACTCCTAGATAGAAATACTAGGTTTACAGTGCCTGATGTTTATTAACAGACATGTCAGCCATCTTGGGGAGGATCTGTTCCTCTGGGGAGGGGGGAAGCTCAGTCCTGGAGTCAACAGAGGGAGGCTGAGGCCAGAACCTTCCAGTTTCACCAGTGGAGGGGAGGAAGTACAGGGGCCCTATAGATGCAAGGGTAGAAAGGGACGGAAGGGGAGTTGGTTCATTTAGCAACAGTCCAGCCCAGTAGAATGGAGTTTGTATGGGGGCAATAGCTGTGTCTTGTTGAGGTCCCAGTTGGCCAGTTTCTAACAAGCAGGGTGCTGAATGAAAGAATGAATTCAAGGCCAACGTGGGGGTGGGAGCACAGGCAGCAAAAGTAGGGGCTTCACACATGTGCACCCCCCAATTGGACTCCTTTCTGTTGTTCTCAATCCCAGCTGGCCCATCTGCTACCCGGTGGGTTTTCAGTTTCTCTTTTAAAAGCAAATATTTTTAAGGAAACTCCAGCCCAGGAAGTCTTGGACGGCTGAATGGCTCTTTGTGGGAATGTGGAGCTTTAAAGCCTTTGAAAAGAAGAATCCAATTTGGATGAAATTTGCATTTCCAGAAAGCCCTGAATGGTCTTTCTGTGTTTGCTGCTGGGTGGGAGTAGTACTCAAGGGCGGAGGGGTACGTGAGGAGACACTTTACATTCCCCTGCAGCGCCCGCGAATGCGCAGGGGAAGGCGCCCCCTCCAGGAGCCCGGGGGATTCTGGGATATGTGGGTTGGCTCACCTCTCCCCTGGAGGTTTCCAAGGAGCTGGTTTGCTTAAGGTAAACGGGAAATCTGATTCTCTGTTCTAGGCTGCTCTCCTCCCTCTTGCCTCAAGGATGTGGCTTCTCGGGGAGGGGCAGTATTGTCCTATGGGCAGGGTTGAGACAGGAGCACTTGTTTGGTGTTAATGTGTCCCTTTTCCATCCCTTCTTACCTCAGTTGGGAGCTGTGGCTGCCACATCACTCAAGAACCTCACTTCTGTGGTTTGTTCCCATTGGGCCCACCCTGAGTTCGCCTCCCGTCCTGACGAGATTGCAAGAAAAAAACAGCTCCCCAAATGCATCAGCTCCCAGTTCAGACTCCCTTAGTGGGTTCTTGACCCACTCCAGGGAGAGCCCTGAGGGCCACAGTGACGCGGGCAACCCCACCCACCCTCTAGGCTCCCCACTGTTAGTCTACAGAGGCCTCAGGTCAGCCAGTGGGGTGTGTCCTGTGTGTGTGTGTGGGGGGGGGGATGAGGACCGAGGACCAGGGAGGAGCTGGAACGTCCTCCTGCCCAATGTCTACCCTGTCCCCTTCCTCTCACCCTATCAGAAGGAACCCACCGGATGTGCCGATGTCCAATGCATGGAAGTGGCTGTGGGGAGGTGGGTGGGGGGCTGCCTTGGGGCTGAAGCTGCATATGTCGACCCCTCAGTTCTTGGATTCCGAGTACACATGATGATGGTGGTGGTGGTGCTGTGGAGTCGGTTCTGACTCAGAGCGACCCTGTATAAGGTTTCCAAGCCTGTCAACCATTATGGGAGCAGAAAGCCTCATCTTTCTCCCCAGAACAGCTGGTAGTTTTGAACTGCTGACCTCGAGGTTAGCAGCCAGACTCATAACCACTATGCTACCAGAGCTCTTTACATACGTTAAGGAAGCTTTCTTCCAGCAACTTTTAGACAATTTTCTGGGTGGTGTTTTTTGTTGTTTCCGCCTGTTCTGGAGTTCCATTCACACTTAAGTTATTCTTCTTGATAGGGTCCCACATTAAATCTTTTTTTAGATTTTTAATTTTTTTTTGTTGTTGTTATACCTCTTGAAGATGAATGGAGAGATTTGTCTTCAAGCTCACTGATTTGGCCTTCCATTGATTGAACTCTACTTCTTTGTCCTTTCAGTGTGCTATTTTTGAAGTCTTAGTATTAATCTTCTAGCTTTCTAATTGCTGTTTTTGTATAGTTTCTGCTTTTTTATTTATTTTGTCAGTTTGTTCTTGTTCTTGAATTCTTTCTTGCATTTACAAGGACGGTTCCTTCCTAAACAGCATTCTTTTAAATTCTTTATCAGGAACCAGGCAGTGTTTAAATTCCTCATCTGTTGTGCATAGGGTCCCTAGGAGTCATTAATAACTCAATGGCACCTAACAACAACAACAACAATCAAGTTGTTTTGATACTATTTCTGGTATTATATTTTCCGACTGTAGTTTGGTCACTTGTTTGAAGCACTTTGTCTTGTTTTTTTTTTTCATGTAAACTGAAATTGCCAGTTTTCTCTGAGACATTGTGGTATCATATTTATATTTAATTGATGTGTTTTCAGGCATTCACCCCTTGTCTCCTGGTGGATGTGACAGAGACCGGAAGTCTGAACACAGTTCTCCGTCCGCTGTTTGTGTAGCATACTTTGGGGTGAGTTCACAGGCCTCCAGGAGCAAGGCGTGGTGTGCCTGGTGCCTGACCCCCCAGGCAGAGGCTGCACAGGGGAGGGTACCACTGGCCACTGGGTTGGTGAGGACAGGACTGGGCAGGCTGCTGGCTCCCAGGAGGGCACGGGAACAAGGGAGAACTCTATCCCACTAGCCTACCACCTCCAGCTGCATCATGTGCTCTCAGGCGGCTGTTTGTGAAGCCGCTATAAAAGCTCAAGGTGCAATCAAGATGTATTGATACTTCCTTTTCTTCCAACACACAGCCAAGCGCAAGGGTGTGTGGTGACGTGACCGGCCCGCACTGCCCTGCAAGCTGGAACCGTTTGGGAGCTCAGTACGCTGAAATGGCAGAGCAACTTTCTCCAGGAAAGCAGACAGACCACGTGTGCATCTTCCAGTTCAAAAAGCCTGGGCGCCAAGGTGGTGCAGGCCGCAGAAAGCGCCCTGTCTGCGATGAAGACCCCGGGGAGAGCGGCAGCAGTAGTGAGGAAGGCAGCACGGTGGTTCGCTTAGAGAAGAGGCCAATCCACAACCCAATGATACAAAAGACGCGTGGCAGCGGTAAGCAAAAGGCTACTTATGGTGGCGTGAGCAGTGAGGAGGAGAATGAGCCTGAAGGTGTAGGTGTGGTCTACAAGTCTACCCGCTCAGCGAAACCCGTGGGGCCAGAGGACATGGGTGCGACTGCTGTCTACGAGCTAGACACAGAGAAAGAGCTTGACGCACAAGCCATCTTTGAGCGCAGCCAGAAGATCCAGGAGGAGCTGAGGGGCAAGGAAGATGACAAGATCTACCGGGGAATCAACAATTATCCGAAATTCATGAAGCCCAAGGATCTGTCTATGGGCAATGCCTCCTCCGGGATGGTCAGGAAGGGCCCCATCCGAGCTCCTGAGCATCTACGTGCCACAGTGCGCTGGGATTACCAGCCCGACATCTGCAAGGACTACAAGGAGACTGGCTTCTGTGGCTTTGGAGACAGCTGCAAGTTCCTTCATGACCGCTCAGATTACAAGCACGGGTGGCAGATCGAACGTGAGCTTGATGAGGATCGCTATGGTGCGCAAGAGGACGAAGACTATGAAGTGGGAAGCGATGATGAGGAAATGCCATTCAAGTGTTTCATCTGCCGCCAGACCTTCCAAAATCCAGTGGTCACTAAGTGCAGGCATTATTTCTGCGAGAGCTGTGCACTGCAGCATTTCCGCACCACCCCACGTTGCTATGTCTGTGACCAGCAGACCAATGGCATCTTCAATCCCGCCAAAGAATTGATTGCCAAACTGGAGAAGAATCAAGCTGCAGGAGAGGGTGGAGATTTCCATTTCCCAGAATACCCCAATAACGATCCAATTCCCATTACTTCCGTTTCTCATAATTCTCAAATCTCAGAATAAATGTTTTGGTTTTTTTGGAAAACAAAAATGTATTGATAATTACTGGTGATTGGAATTCGAAGGTTGGAAAGGTAGTTAGTGGGCAGTGTTTCTCACGTCAGCTGACAGCCCACCTGTTTTGCTTCTCTTGCTGTTCCTGTCCACCTCTCTGTCCACCTCTCTGCCCTATTTTCTGAAGCTCAGGGTTCCAGGATCACCATCTGTATCTCTTTCACTTGTTCTCCCATCTTGGTTGCAGAGGGTCTCCTTAGTGCATCTGCCTACGTCACCATCTTTTCCCCAGACGCCTCTCCCCTATTTCTTTTTGATAAGAAGTTACCAAAATACTGTTTGGAGGCAGTTGTTACGAGAAACTGAGGCCCAAATTGACAGAGTCCTTAGTCATTGGTGAAAGAGAACTTTGCCCCAGGACAAAAAAGAGACAATGTGGGTCTGGTAAAGTAGGTCTGGTGGTGCTGAGGCATTGGGCTGTTAACTGAAATGTTGGTGGTTCAAACCCACTAGCAGTTCCATGGGAGAAAGAGGAGGCTGTCAGTGCCTGTAAAGATTTATAGTCTCCAAATATAGGGTCCTTGTGAGTCAGAATCGACTAGATGGCAGTGAGTTTGGTTTCGGGGGTAAACATAATTGGCAATCCCTCTGGGAGAGGACACCTGTGACAGCCGGGCAACCTTCTGAAGTCGATGTTGGGCAAAGAGTTTGACTTTAGGGAATTTCAGGGAATGGGGGCCATGGCTGATCTCGGGTAGGAAGGCATGATTTCAATCAGTCCTGCTGAGACTAGCCAATAGTTCATTTTTACTGGGTTTTCCTCTTTGTGTAGTGTTATAACTCTTATTTCTTGAGGGTATGTAACAAGTAGAGAGATTGCTACGTCATATGCTATTTCTTATTTCCAACTTTTAAAGAAAATGTCATACCATTTTCCATAGTGGTTGCACCATTTTCTGTCCCACAAGTAGTGTAGAACGGTCCCAGGCTCTCCAAATCCTTGCCAACATTTCTTGTTTTCTGTTTTGAACTTTGCTGGGGTGAGATAATATCTCATTGTTGGTTTGGATTGCATCTCACTAATGGCTAATGATTGTGAGCATTTTTTCATATGCTCGTTGGCAATCTGAATGTCTTCTTTGGTGAAGTGTCTGTTCATGTCCTCCGCTGATTTTTTAATGGAATTATCTTCTTGTTGAAGTGTTCTATAAATTTGAGAACATAATCCCTTGTCTGATGTCATTGCCAAAAATTTTTTTTTCAAGTCTGTGGGTTCTCTTTTTATACTTTTGGTGAAATCTTTTGATGTACGTAAGTGTCCAATTTTTAGGAGCTCCCAGTCATTTATTTTGTCTTCTGCTGTTTGTGGGTTTTCAGTTATGTTTGGTAGTGTATTGATGCCGTGTTTCAGAGTTTCTACAACAAGAAAGTTGTCCCTATTTTTTTATTAATGGTCTTTATGTTTCTAGGTTTTACATTTAGGTCTTTAATCCACACTGAGTTTACTTTTGTTTATGATGTGAGATATGAGTCTTGTTTCATTTCTCTGCAAATGAATTTCCAGTTTTGAAAGCACCATTTGTTTAGTTAAAAGTGACTCTCTTCACTAATGTGTTTTGCCCCTTTGTCACAGATCAACTGAGTGTAGTTGGATGGGTTTACTTCTGGTTTCTCAATTCTCTTCCATTGATCTGTGTGTCTTTCATTTCATCAGTACCAGGCTGTTTTGATTACTGTGACTGTGTAGTAGGTTTTAAGATCAGGAAGTGAGAGACCTCCAACTTTGTTCTTTTTCAGTAATGCATCGCTTGTTATTGTTAGCTGCCATCGAGTCAGTACCGACTCATAGCAACCTTATGCACAGCAGAACGAAACACTGCCCGATCCTGGGCCAACCTCACTACTGTTGCCACGCTTGAGTCCATCGATGCTGCCACTTGGCCAATCCATCTCGCTGGGGGTCTTCCTCTTTTTCTCTGACCCTCCACCTTACCAAACATGCTATCCTTCTCCAGTGTCTGGTCCCTCCTGATAATATGTCCGAAGTATGAGAGACGAAGTTTGGCCATCTTGGGCTCCAAGGAGCACTCTGGCTGCACTTCTTCCAAAACGGATCTGTTGGTTCTTTTGGCTGCCCATGACACTTTCAATATTCTTCAACACCATAACTCAAAGGCATCAATTCTTCTACGGTCTTCCTTATTCACTGTCCATCTTTCACATGCATATGAGGTTATTGAAAATACCATGGCTTGGGTTAGGCACACCTTAATCTTTCAAGCTGACATCTTTGCTCTTCAACACTTTAAAAAGGGCTTGTGCAGCAGATTTGCCTAATACAATACGTCGTTTGATTTCTTGACTGCTGCTTCCTTGAGTGTTGATAGTTGATCCAAGAAAAATGAAGTCCTTGACAACTTCAGTCTTTTCTCCGTTGATAAGAATATTGTTTACTGGTCCAGTGGTGAGGATTTTTGTTTTACATTGAGATGTAATCCATACCGAAGGCTGTGCTCTTTGATTTTCATCAGTAAATGTTTTAAGTCCTGTTCACTTGCAGCAAGCAAGTTGTATCATCTGCACATGGCAGGTTGTTAATGAGTCTTCCTCCAATCCTGATGCCACATTTTTTTCATATAACCCAGCTTCTCGGATTATTTGCTTTCACCGTACTTATCCAACCTGTATGCTGAGCAAATAATCCGAGAAGCTGGGTTATATGCATTGCTTAGTGATTAGTTTTTCCATCTCTTTAAAGAATGATACTGGAATCTGGATTGGGATTGCATTATACGTAATAGACTACCTTGGGTAGTGTTGACAGTTTCACAATGTAAAGTCTTCTTATCCACGAGCATTGGTGTATTCTTCCATTTTTAAAAATCTCTTTTGGTTTCTTGTAGTGGTGTTTTGTCATTTTCTTTGTATAGGTGTTTGGTTCTCTGGTTAGATTTTTCCTAAGTATGTTGTATTTTATGTGGCTATATTGCAAATGGTTCTGTTTTCCTGATTTCCTTTTCAGAACTCTATTAGTATAAAGGAATCCAACTGATTTTTGTATATTGACCTTGTACCCTGCCACTTTGCTGGATCTTTAAATGAGTTCCAGTTTTCTTACTGAGTCATTAGGGATTTTCTAAGCATATGATCATATCATCTACAAATAGAGTTTTGCTTCTTTGCTAATTTGGATGTCTTTAATTTTCCTTTCTTGCCTTACAGCTCTGGTAAAGAGTTTCCAGAACAGTACTGAATAGGTACAGTGATAAAGGGCATTTTTGTCTGGATCCTGTTTGCAAGGGGAATGCTTTCTTTCTTTCCATTGAGAGTGATGTTGGCTGTTGGTTTTGCATATATGGTCCTAATTATATTGAGGAATTTTGTTTTGTTTTGTATCAGTACCAGGCTGTTTTGATTACTGTGACCGTGTAGTAGGTTTAATGTTTTTATCAGGAATGGGTGCTGGGTTTTGTCAAAGGCCTTTTCTGCATCAATCGATGAGGAGTTTTTAAATATAGTCTTCAAACTATCCGTGGCTTTACCCTGAGGGCTAAGTGGTTGTGCAGCCGGGACACTCAGGACTCTATTTTCCCTAAATAGAGCAAAGGATTCTGGGAGGGACATGTGACCTAACTGAAGCAGGGATGCTGGGAGACAGACTCCTCCTCCCTCCAGACTTGAGCATGGGAGCTGGGAGGCTGGGGCTGCTGCCATTTTGCCAGCTTGGGGGCGCTGCCTGCCTGAGAGTGCCACAAGGGCAGATGGCGAGAAATGGGTCCTAGGGATGTGGCCTGCCCCAATAGACTGTGCTACATCTGAACCAGAACTCTCCCTTGACTTTTTTTTGTAAGTTTTTATTGAGTTGAGTAATAATTTACATAGGAGAACATTGGTTTTATACTCATTGTTTCATTGCAGTGATTACAGCCTCCTCTGTGCATCATCATGCAATAGTATTTGCTTTTATTCTGTTTTTTGGGGGGATGGGATGTATACGAAGACATGCAGGAATAGTTAATCATTTAAACAATCTAAGGGCACATTCTGCAAGCCTGCCTCCTGGGTGCCAGCACACAGCCTTTCTCTTTCCATGAGTCTAGAGTCCTCAGCTGCTCCCTCTCTCCATGTCATCATCTCTGCCTCCATCTCTGGTGTCCCTGCTTCTCTGGATAGGGTCCCACATTCCGCTCGCGCTGTTCTCCCTTGATGGTTCTAGGGTCCTCTGTTCCTGGAATGTAAGATTAACTACTCTGCCCTTTTCCCTCTTGACTTTTACAGGAGCCAATACATTCTCTCTTCCTTAGGCCAGTTTGAGTTCATTTCTCCGACATTTATAACCAAAGAAAACCCAGAAAAAGAAGCCAAGTCTCCAGTCAGAAGAGCCAGGCTGTCCAGGGCTGCAGTCAGGGGGTCTTGGTCCCTTCCCCCTGACCTGCAAATCAGAAAAACAGCATGACACCACCCTAACCTGCAAATTAGCATTCCTCAGAGGCTGGCTTCCTAAGGAAAGTTCTGGTGAAGCTAGGGATGGCCCCCTGTGAATATATCTTGGCAGAGGCACTTGACCTCTGACTTCCTGAGGAGGAAGACTCAGCAGCTGCAGCAGTAGTAGCCCAAGGCCAATTCCTATGAAGTGGAGATCAGACAGGCCTCCTCTCTCCAACCTTTCTACCAGTTCTGACACCAGCCATCCATCCTAATGCACTCTGGACTTCTCTATTGGGTTCCATAATTCATTGCAGTGGCCACACAGAACTCACAGACCATATTCACAGCGATGGGATTTATTAAGGAAGTAACAGGTTATAATTCAGGTTCAGGGACATTCAGGTGCTTTCAGCAGGACAGCCTCTCCTCTGGCCCTTAGTCCCTCCACCTGACTTCTGCCCTGATCAAGTTTCACAAACTCTTTTAGTTCTCCAATAAATACCCTGAAGCACCCCATCCTCTGGCTCTGTCGCTAGCTCTACTTAGTGCCAGAGGCACCCGACTCTGCCACCAAGCCTTCCTGCCCAAAGGCATCCAATGGGCAGAAAGCCCACCGTGCCATCTCCTGCTGCTACTTCTGTCTTCTGCTGTCTCAGCTGTTATAGTTCTGGCTCCTGGGTCTAGGAGGTCCCAATGCAGGGATTCCAGATCCAAAGGACACGTTCTGCTCCCATCTCTTCTTTTGGTGGTCTTCACTCAGAATCAGAGGTATGGGGTTGGGACAAGGTCTTGGATTTTTTTAACCAGGCTTTTACATATGGAAGTGCCCCTGGGTGGCATAAATGGAGTAAGTAGATAATCTGTCCGTTGCTAATCCAAAGGTGGGAGATTTGAGTCTACTCAGAAGCACCTTGATAAAAAGTCTTGGCAATCTACTTCAGAAAAATCAGCCACTGAAGACCCTGTAGATGTTTGGTCATATATATTTTCACCACAATGAAAAGCAACACCAAAACACAAACCCTACACAACACCCCATATGTATGTAGCATACGGCGTCACCATTGAGTCAAAACGGACCCCAAAGCAACCATCTACCTTGTTAGCTTGGTTACTAGTTCTCAGTGCTGCCTTGTCCAGGCCCTGCTCTGTGGCTCCTGGTGGCGGGCCTGGCCCAACCCCACCTGTGGTGTTCACAGCAGGTCACCTGGGTCTGTGGCTTACCCGAGTTCCAGGTTTTCCTCACCCCGCCCACCCCACCTCCCCTTGCACTACTGCTCTGTGGCTTCAACCACCAACATCTGCGTTTCTTCCTTGGGGGGGGGGGGGTCCACCTAGTACAGGGCTTACCCCTTGCCCTAGCTCTCCAGCAACAACCAAACCAAAATCAAACCTAACCCAGGCTGCCCATCTTTATGGGAGCAGAAAGCCTCCTTGTTCTCCCATGGGGTAGCTAATGGGTTTGAACTACCGACCTTGCAGTTAGCAGTCCAGTGCTCCTTCTATAGTACCACTAGGGCCCCTTCCACCAATGACCAGGGCGATATAAATGCCCTAGCTCACCCCTGGGGTGAGGTGACTCTGCTGTGTCTGTTCCGGTTTCCCAGGGACTCCCAGTATCTATTGTTTTATGGCTCTTTCACTCCTGGCTCCCCACCTGATAGTTCCTGGGATTTCCATGAATGATTTCCATGTTCTTGGTGGCTTAGGAGCCAGATTAAAAAACCCACCAGGCTCTGGCTGCCTGTGGCTAAGTCACTAGGACCAGCCAGCCCCAAGAATGCAGTCTTGCCACCTCGCCTTGTCCCCTCCATCTCCTCCTAGCACAGGTGAAATTCCATGAAGGCATTTCCTGGAGACACAGTGCTCCTAGGTCCAGGTCTGGAAACCATCCAAAACATTCCTCCTGCTACAAAGCACTGCGATTTCTACTGGGTGGAAGTGCACCTTACTACCTGCCTTACATAGTGCATTTCCTTTGATACAAGGCCCAGAAGGCAGGAAAGGACAGGAAAGGACAACAAATGAAACTAGGGAAGCCCAAGGAGGAAGCGAGAAGACTGTTACATTGAGGGGCTTGCTACTAATGTCATGAAACAAAATGTGTGTAAAGTGTTGAATGGAAAACTAACTTGCTCTGCAAACTTCCACCTAAACCACACACACACACACACACACACACACGAATTAGATTATTCCTGTTTTTAAGCGGAAAATTGTTCTTTGAACACATGCCAACCAAACAGCCCCACCTCAGGGCTGTGGCCTTGGATCGGCAGCAAAGCTTCTGGTTTACCTGTGGCTAAAAGCTGCTGAGGCCACCACTTACCTCTCTACCCATTTGCCAAGTGTAAATACACTAAAGAAAGAGAAGTCCTTTGTTTTTGTTGTTTTATTTTAGTGACAAGTTTGATCCATGATGGGCACTGGATCTGCAAGACAAGGACAGAGCCATTAGTTAGGGTGTCACCTCACTGGGGGCTTCCTGGTTTAACAGCCTCATGGGCCAGGGGTTGGCAACTAGATCAGTCTAAGATCCTTCTGTGGAAACATGAATTCTGTGAGATTCCAAGTGTTTCCTTTTCATGTTCACTTTTCCTGGGAGCTGAACACAGCCACGTGAGAGTTCTTCCGCTTTACACTGTAACGTTTACACACTGTGCCTGACACGTCTGCGCTCCTGGCCCGAGCAGTTAAGATGGAGCCTCCCTCACCAAAAGTGAGGCTGTGGTAATGAGTTTCACTACATTCGGTGCTCAGAAAGAACAGGGAAGAAACCCCTCACTGTTAGTTCATCAGTTGGTGGGACCCCAAGGGAGAGGTTTGCCAAGCTTTAGGAAAGAAAATTCTAGAAGCATCTTTCCTCAGAGAGGAGACTGCTTTGCCACTGCCTTCAGATTCTTCTCTCTGGACAGAGCAGGACACCCTGTCTGTGCTTCCTTTCTTTCCATGGGGACTAAGAACTGAGCCTACAAAGCTCAGGATGGCTCAGTGTACCCCCAGTGTACCCTCCACAGTGTACCCAGTGTATACCCCACAGTGTACCCACAGTGTACCCTAATGTACCCCACAGCATATCCCCACAGTGTACCCCTCCAGTATACTCCACATGTACCCCCCAGAGTGTACCCCAGAGTGTAGCCCACATGCACCCTCACAGTGTACCCCATAGTGTACCCCCACAGTTTACCCCCCCGTGTATCCCACATGCACCCTCACACCCGCTTATGGGCATTTCCAATGACTACAGCACATCCCTGAACTTTGAGCCCACAAAGTCTGTCTGTTCAAGTTCATCCTGCGCCCAGTGACCCTATTGTTGTAAGTACTATTGAGTTGGTTCCGACTCAGCGACACTGTATAGGGTGTCCAAGAAACAGCGGATGAGTTTAAGTCACTGACCTTCAGGTTCAAGCCAACCTTCCAGTCTAGCGTGTTATCATGCAGCGCTACACCAGGATTCAAACAACCCTATTAGCTTGAAAAATACTCTTGCCTGATACAGGTGTCCCTCATCCTAATCCACTGTCACTTCTTCCTTGCTGGCAGGAGCACCATTTTGTTAGAATGCATCCCTCCTTTGCTTGACCTTGTGCCAGAGGAAAGTCATCCCAGCCCCAGTCCTTGGTGTAGAATGTGGAGGTAATTAAACAACCGCCAAACCCACTTCTATACTTGATTCCAATTCCTGGTGACCCCATAGGATACAGAGTACAATGGTTCCGGGTGCAATTTTATGGAGGAGTCCTGGTGAGGTACTACAGGATAATGTGGGGACCACAAGGTCAGTTTGAGCCACAAGATCAATGGTTCAAATCTACCAGCTGCTCCTCAGAAATACCATACAGGGTCACTATGAGTTGGAACTGACTTGATGGCACTTCACACCAACAACAATCTTTATGGAAGTCGACAGCCAGACCTTTATTCCACGGTGCCGCTGGATGGGTTTACAATGTTAGTCATCATAGATCAACAACCCTTTGTGCCACCACAGATCTAGACTGGCCTAATCTATTCATGTGAATCCAACTCCTTTTGCTAGTCATTTGCTTAAGGAGCATGAGACCCAATTCAGGGGCATGTCACACCAATGAGGTGTGGAAGCAAATCTGCTAGGGAGGAGGCTTCTGGGTTAAGAACAACACTACGGAGAGGTGCCCTTTCTCCTGCCTCTAGCAGTGGGCAGATGAGGAAGCAATTCTGGGCACTCCTCCAGCCATCTTGCCCACGAGGGGAAGTGGCCTGCCATCTGCTAGAGGTGACCAAACAGACAGCTAAGAAGTCCCTGCTGCCAGTGTTGAATTCACCCGCTCAGGCACCCTCAGTGGGTCTTGTGATGAGATAGCCTTCTCATTACTGTTTGGAATTAGGTTTTCTGAAATTTGCAGCCCCAAGTAATCTGATTTAAAATACACGTATCAAGTCTTCCTATGTCTAGTTGGCATTCGGAAACCTACCAAAACATACTTTCATTTTACAACCTTGATTTAAAAAAAAAAAGACATCGGAGTGTAGCCCCTGGTAGGGGCACCCACCCAGCTTACAAAGCACCTTAATATATACCAACAATCACCAGGGGGCAGGGAACTGTCTGCACTTCTTCCAAAATGGATCTATTGGTTCTTTTGGCAGCCCATGGCTCTTTCAATATTCTCCTCCAACACCCTAACTCAAAAGCATCAATTCTTCTACGGTCTTCCTTATTCACTGTCCAGCTTTCGCATGCATATGAGGTGATTGAAAATACCATGGCTTGGGTCAGGCACACCTTAGTCCTCAAGCTGACCTCTTTGCTCTTCAACACTTTAAAAAGGTCTTGTGCAGCAGATTTGCCTAATGCAATACGTCATTTGATTTCTTGACTGCTGCTTCCTTGAGTGTTGATAGTTGATCCAAGAAGAATGAAGTCCTTGACAACTTCAATCTTTTCTCTGTTGATAAGAATGTTGTTTATTGATCCAGTGGTGAGGATTTTTGTTTTCTTGACATTGAGATGTAATCTATACCGAAGGCTGTGCTCTTTGATCTTCACCAGTAAATGTTTTAAATCCTCTTCACTTTCAGCAAGCAAGGTCTCCTGCTTAGAAGGTGAGAATTTTACCACTGGACTACCATTGTCGCCCCATTTGGTGGTTGGACATCTCAGCATTAACCACAAAACAGATTCCTTGGTTTCCATCCCCTTCCGTGGCTGCCTCACTCATCTGCGATGGTGTTCTGACCTTGGGTTTGTCCTTGAGGCTTCCCTCTCCCTCATCATTCCGTCCAATTTGTCAGCACAATTTGTTGAGTCTACCTCCCTAACATACCTGTCCTTCCCCTCCACAGCCATCACCCTGGCCCAAGTCTGGCCCCTCCTTCAGCGGTCAGGACTAGTACACGCATCTCCTACCTGGTCTTCTGGCTCCTCACCACCTTCCCATTCATTTTCTACCCAACAAGTGCTGGGGCTGTTCTCAAATCTAAATGACCTGCGTGAGCTGCTGTCTGTGACTGGAGGCACAACGCATTCATACAGAAAGTGCTACATAAGGCTCTGCTTCCATGGAAACCCCAAAGCTCTGCCTGATCCGGCCTCTGCCTTCCCTGGCCTCTCCCCTCCCTCACCAAACTCCTACCACAATGGCCTCTTGTCCGGTCCCCCCACACATCTGACTCTTTCCTGCCGCAGCATCATTGTATCTGCTGTGCCCCTTGCACAGAACACTCTTCCCTTGGATTTTCACAGGGCTGGGTCCTAACCCCATACAGGCTCTTCCACCTCCTCCCAGAACCCTTTATGACCTGTCTCCCCTAAAGTAGCTTCCACTGCTGCTCCCGACCCCTCTGTGCCCAGTCTCTATTTCTGTGGTCACATGAATAAAATGACCCTATTTATTGGGTGACGTGTGGGTTGTCTGTTCCCACTAGGATGTGGGCTCCCTCAGGAGAGAGCCCTTATCTGCTTTGGTTACTCCTGAAGCAAACAGTAGGTGTACAACACATACTTAATCATTTACTGAACGGGCACTTTCCCATCTAAACTCTGCCTTCTGGCCTGTCTCCTGTGGAAAGAGTTGCCAGCCCCCATCCTCAAATTCCCACCCAGCCTTGGCTGGCTGGTAGCCATAAGTCTCCATCCTGACCATGCCATTCTCCCTCCCAGAGCCTGGTACTGAAACTTGAGAACTGCACCCATTCTCTACACAGATGTGTGTGGGGCTGGGGAGGTGGGTGGGAGACACTAGGCTTGTGTCCAGGCTCCTGCATTGACATTTCTGGAAGTTTCTGAGTAAGCAGACCTCTCGTGTAAGCGAGGACCCTGCAGCACACCCCCGTCCCCTGCCCTGGGACAGAGTCCAAGCAATTAGCATTATCCCAAGCACAGGCAGCCAAGCAGCCACCGGAAAAAAGCACTGGGTCACTATGGGTCACTGGGGAAAAGCCCTCTCAGAATGGCCAGCAGTAGGCTCTAGGGACTCGAAAGGACCCTGCCTGAGGTCAGTCTGCACCAGAGCAGTTCGACACGAAGAGGTTAATGGAGAATGGGAGAGCTGATACATACCTCTGCTATGGGGACAATGTTTGGTTCCCGGGCAGTTTCAACTGGACCCAGAACTTCCCAAGAAGGAAGAACCAAAACCTTAAGCATTCAGGGCGCAGGGCCCAAAGTCAAACCCGTGGCTTAAGGAGTCAGCCATCAGGGGGAACTAAGCTTCGTGGAATGGGTCCAGAAGTCCCAAGGGTGTGCACCCGGTTAACATGTTAGCTGTGTGTGGAAAAGTGTGGAGTATCCAATCCACCCACAGGCCCCTCAGAAGAAAAGACTGGCAATCGACTTCTCAAAAAAGCAGCCACTGAAAATCCTACAGAGCAAAGCTCTACTCTGCACATGGGGGGAGGGGGGACCTGATTCGTACTAGGATACTGACCCTGAGGGTGTAGGGGGCTATAGCTTGATAACCCTAATTATCTTGATAATCCTGAGAGACGTTCAGACAGTCTCTGGGGTCAGGATCCAATCATTGGGCTCCCACTGGCCGCTGGTTTCCTTGAGAAGCTGGGGAGATTGGTTGAGCTGGAAAGACCACCTCCTTTCTGTAAGGGGTGGGCGCTACAGGGACTGTGTGTCGGGGGCTTTGGGGGGATTTCCGGCAACGGCAGGGGGCAGGAGGGGGCCACACCTGCCGGACGAGGACTGGGGCTGGCTCACAAGGACTCAATGGTGTAGAAAGCAGCTCCCAGGATTCCCAGAGCCACAGCAGCGGTCCCGAGAGCCTGGAGCGCGTGCGCTACGGTAGAATGAATGTTTTCTTCCAGATCTTCTGTAAAGCAATGCAGAAAGCACACGGGGTGTGAGTGTCGGCCACAGGTCTGGGGAAATCTGGAATTGTGGGACCCCTCAGGACCACAGGGACACCCATCTCCCCCCCCATCCATCCTCCTGAACTCTCCCCACCACTACCAGCACCCTGGACCCCCAGGATCTAAACCAGCTGGCTGGGGCACAGCACCTCTGGACACTCAGAGGGGAAGGAAGGTGGTGGAGCCCCGAGCGGCCACTGAGTGAGACCCCACACCAGCATCTGCTCCTCACAATAACCTGTGAAGTAGGCCCCACCAGCTAGCTTCACTTCAGAGTTGAGGAAGCCCTAAGGGGCTTCTACCACACAAGCCAGGGCAATCTGAGGGGGCTTCCAAAAGTTTGCAGAAAAACAGAATTAAAAGAGTGGATTTTCCCACAAACTTTTGTAGTCCCCTTGTATATGATTGTGTCAAAAACTTCAAGGATTCAAGGAAGACATCTAAAAAAAAAGACACTACCCAATGAATGCTGTTGTTCAGTGCCGTCAAGTCAGTTCTGACTTATAGCAACCCTCTGTAGGGTTTCCAAGGAGTAGCTGGTGGGTTTGCTGACTTCCTGGTTCCGCAGTCCAGTGCTTATCCCACAGTGACACGAGAATGATAGAGATTCTCATGTAACATGACAATGTAGGAGGGGGCTTCAAAAAGTTGGTGGAAAAACGACTATTTTTTAATTCCATTTTTCTACCAGCTTTTAGAAGCCCCATCATATTTAAAACCAAGGTCACTGTTAGACTCCACTGAGAGTGCTAAGAATTTGAGGGCAGATGTTTCAGTTTGAACCGTAAAACACATCTCACCCTGGCCAAACTGGATTCCCTCGCCCTCTCCGCTCACTTTTCTAATTCTGAGCCTGGTGTTGGCCGTTTTCTTCTACCTAGAATGGTCTCCCTTTTTCTTTTAGGCCCTAGAGGACCTTGAAAGCCTCTCAGGTTCAGTTCAAACACCATTGTTGTTCATTGCAGCTCCATTCAAAAGGGACAATTCTCTCCTGAAATGCTGCTCTTCCTCTTGGGTCGTAATGTACCGTGTGGACTACCCTGGTTTAAGGGTCAATGTTTCCTTCATTGTGTGCCTGGCCTAGTATTTGGTGCAGAGTGGGTATTTCTCAATAACACTTGTGGGTTAAGGATATGAAAACATGACATATTTGTCACTTGAAGGAACGGCTCCATACATGTGTGGGAGGTAAAGATTATTAAAGTCAAGCATGGTGACTGGTGGGCAGCCCTTCCTTGATGGAATTAGTGGGTAATAGAGCATAAGACCCTCACTCAACTCAGGTGGGGGACTTATACACCTGGGCATCTAGTGAAGATGTAGATTTGGATTCAGTATATCTGGGGTGGAGAGCCAAATTCTTAGCAGGGGGTCAACCTGGAATGGCTTAGAGTCCTGGAGAAAAGTCTTTGGGGCTCCTGATCCTCAGGAGGAAGTTACATACGATGCTTAAACCCACTGCCGCTGAAGGGATTCTGACTCACAGCGACCCTCTGGGACAGAGTGGAACTGCTCCCTAGCATTTCTACGGCTGCAAATCTTTAGGGAAGCCAACTGTCACATCATGCTCCCTTGGAGTAGCTGGTGGGTTTAAAGTTCCGACCTGCTGGCCAGCTAGGCAACACTTAACCCACCATGCCACCAGAGCCCCTCTGGACAATATGCGCCCCGAGGCTCCAGCCCCCCACATGCATGGAACCTGTAGAAAGTGAGGAGGCTCGGGATTCCTCTCCCTGGGAGGGGATGCCAGTCCCGGGGCATCAGGGTATCGCAGATACGGCTGTGGCACTGCCCCAGATGACGGCAGCAGGCAGAGCTGCCTGGGCAGGGCACGCAGGCGCAGGAGTGCGGGCCCACTGGGGTCAGAGGCCCTGGGTGGACAGAAAAGGAAAGAGGTGAGCTGGGGGGAGAGCCCCGAAGACACGTGTAGGAAAGGCTCAGGCGCCACAGTGATTGGTTTCACAGGAAACCCAGGACTTAACGGAGCCATCGAGGACATGAGGAAGGCAGTTCTCCAAGAAAGCATTCCCTTAACAAACAGGACAGGGCTGTCTGGGGAAATGGTGGTTCTATGGGCTGGAACACCCTGGGAAGGACAAGAACACAGTGGCTTACACATCTAGTCATTCACACCATCATCCATCTCATTTAACTGTCAGACGGACCCTATCAAATACGTTAGTATTCTGATTTTACAAATAAGGAAACTGAGGTTTAAAGAACTTAAGGGGTGGGCTCTCAGGTGTTGCAAACGATTAAGCACTTGGCTGCTAATTGATAAGCAGCCCAGTGGTTCTCCTACAGTGAATTGAAAGGTTGGGAGTTTGAGTTCACCCCGAGGTGCCTCAGAAGAAAGATCTGGTGGTCCACTTCTGAAAGACCACAGCACTGAATACCCTAAGGAGCGTAGTGGCACTCTGACACAATAGGGACACTGTGAGTTGAAGTCAACCGGAGGACAACTGTTTTTCTGTTGTTGTTCCTCCCCCACTCCCACACCTTATAGCAAGCCCACTGCCAAAGTGAACTTTAGGGTTTCTCACTCTCAAGTCAGTGTTTTCCATGGAATTCCCAGAAAGTGACAGAGCAGGTGACAGCTCCTCTGTGAAAGGCCACTCTGGGAGTCCAGAAATTGCTTCCAGGCTGTCTCATGTCATTGTTCCAGAAGACAACCAGTGCTTTCATTTTGTTGTTGTTAAGTGTTGTCAAGTCAGTTCAGACTCACATCGACCCTGCATAGGGTTTCAGAGGAACAACCCTGAAGAAGTCTGAGCTGCCAACCACACAGTTAGCAGTCCAGTGCTTATCCTACAGCACCATACCAGGACTCCTCTAGTTTTTGTTGTTGTTAGGTGCTGTTGAGTCGATCCATAGCGACTTTATTCACAACAGAATGAAACACCACCCGGTCCAGCGTCAATCTCACAATCGTTGCTACGCTTGAGCCCATTGATGATATCACTGTGTCAATACATCGAGTTGGGGGGGTCTTCCTCTTTTTCTCTGACCCTCCACTTTATCAAGCATGATGTCCTTCTCCAGTCACTGGTCCCTCCTGATAATATGTATGAAGTTAAAAAAAAAAAAAAAGTCTGGTCATTCTGGCTTCTAGGGAGCATTCTGGCTGTTCTTCTGATACAGTTTGTATGGCAGTCCATGGTACTTTTAATATTGGCCTCCAACACCATAACTCAAATGCATCAATTCTTCTATGAGCTTCTTATTCTTCTTTTCCAACTTTCACACATGCATATGACGTTACTGTAAATACCATGGCTTGGTTCAGATGTACCTTTGTCCTCAAAGTGGCATCTTTGCTCTTGAACACTTCAAAGAGGTCTTGTGCAGCAGATCTGCCTAATGCAATACGTCATCTGATTGCTTCACTATTGGTTAGATGAGTGTTGATGGTTGATCTGAGCAAAATGAAGTCTTTGACAACTTTAATCTTTCCTCCCCCTGGAAATAATTGCCCCAAACGTTTCTTCTGTGTGTGTCCTTCCCTGAACTCAATCCCCAGAATACTGGGAGATGGCGCACTCTTCTGTTGACTGGACAATGCATTCTTGTGCAGTTTCTGAAGTCCTCAGTTCTTGCTAAAATTACAGATTCTTCCAACTGGAAGCTCTGTAAGAGAGTCCTGGGTGGTGTAAAGGGTTAACATTCTTGGCTGCTAACCAAAGGTTGGAGGTTGAAGTCCATCGGAAGAAAGGTCTGATGATCCACTTCTGAAAAATCAGCATCAATAACCCTGTGGAGTCCAGCTCTACTCTCACATGTTGGAATGGACTCAATGACAACTCGTTTTTAAGCTCCAGGCAGACCTGGCATACTTTCTGCTAGATCGGCCCCACAAGGTTTCTCCTGGAATGTGGGAGTACAAGGTTCTACAAGATTTTTATTTAAAAAAAAAAAAAAATTAGGGTATCTTTCACATAACTCAATTTGTTGTTGTTGTTATGTGCTGCGGAGTCGGTTCTGACTCATAGCAACCTTGTACAGGGTTTCCGAGGCTGTAAATCTTTACGGGAGCAGAAAGCCTCATCTTTCTCCCATGAACAGCTGGTAGTTTCAAGCTGCTGACCTGTGGTTCACAGACTGATTCGTAACTACTACGCTACCAGAGCGCCTTATAACCCAATTTAACCTCCCTTAAAAAAAAAAAAAAAAAATAGAATTGCTTTACTGAAGAAGTCCATCTTCCCTAAAATAGCAGATATTCCTGATACATCTCCCGGTAGCAGAGCAGTGCCCAGTGGCTCCCTGCAGTGGAGGTAAAGGTCACCCATCAGGAACTCCGGCCCTCTGGGCTCCTAGGTGAATATCTTGACTAGGTTGGATATTTTCAGGGAGTGGGAGTAGGGGACATATGGCCTAATTGTGGTCTGGTGTGCCCTCGAGTTAGTTCTGACTCATAGCAACCCTGTATAGGGTTTCCAAGGCTCTAAATCTTTACAGGAGCAGAAATTTTCATCTGTCTCTAGAAGAGTAACTGGTAGTTTCGAATTGCTGACCTTGCGGTTAGCAGCCTGACTCGTAACTCATTATGCTACCAGAGCTCCTGAGTCCATGTAGATAATCTTTATTGTGCTCCAGGTCAAACTGTAGGATGAACCCTGGATTACTTACCATAAGGTCTGCAGTTCAATCCTACTAAGAGTCTTAGTGTAGCACTGTAGGGTTAAGCACTGGCCCACAAGGTTGGTTTGAACTGTAAGGTCAGTGGTTCAAACACACTGGCTGTGAGTTGGAACTGACTCAATGACACTTAACAACAACATACTAAAAACAATAATATATACACTTTAAAGGGGTAAATAGAGACCAATGAACGAAGGATGTCTTGGACTGCTTCCTCTTCCCACCCAGCCTGTCCAAGAGCAATTATGGAAACAGGTCCCTGATAACTTGCTCTAATGCTTACAGCTGAGGATGGGTTGAAGCGGGGGCACCCACACTTGGAGATTTTTCTGGAAAGGATTTTATAAGGATAGAGAATCATTTATTTTTACAAATTAACTTCAACTGCTGGAGTGAGGGTATTTGCAACCGGAGACTTATCTTTGTAGAAAAAGTCCTTCAACTGTGTGTCAAAGTAAAATGAAATCCTTGACAACTTCAATCTTTTCTCCATTCATCATAATTTTGCTTATTGGTCCAGTTGTGAGGTATTATCCATACTGAAGGCTGTAGTCATCAGTAAGTGCCTAGTCAGTACTACATTTCTTTTTATTGTCAAATAGTGTTCCATTGTATGCGGTGGGGTAGAATCTAACAGCCCCATGTGTTACACTGTAGAACTTTGTGAGGTTGTCTAGGCTGTGACCTTTCAGAAGCAGATCACCAGACCTTTCTTCCAAGGTGCCTCTGGGTGGGTTCAAACTGTAGACTTTTCAGTTACTACTTGAGAGGGTAACCATGTGCACCACTCAGGGTTCTCATGTGTGGATAGATCACAGCGTTTTGTTTATCCTTCATTTGGGATGTTTTCAGTTTTTGTCTATTTTAAATAATGATGCTATGAATATTCATGTATATGTTTCTGTGTGGGGCTATGTCTTTACTTCTCTTGGGCACATAGCTAGGAGTGGAATTGCTGGTCACTCAAGGAGACAAGGCGGTATAGCGTTAGGTACTTTGCTGTTAACAGGAAAGTTAGCAGTTTGAATCCATCCGCACAGTGGCCCAGAGGGAAGAAGAACTGGAAACCTGGGGCTGTGAAGATTGTTTTTGTTAGCTGTTTTCAAATCAGTTCCGACTCATGGTAACCCCATATTCAACAGTGTGCAACATTGCCCGTCTGTGGCATCCTAACTATCATCCTACTTTTGAACCCATTTTTCCAGCCATTGTGTTACTCCATCGTTTGGAGGGCCTTCCTCTTTTTCTCTTACCCTCTACTTTACCATTCATGACATCCTTCTTCAAGGACTGGAATCTCCTGATAACATGTCCAAAGTGTGATTACAGCCCCTTCCCCCCCCAAAAAAAACAAAAGAAAACAACCCTGATGGGACAGTTACCCTCTGTCATATGGGGTCACTGTGAGTCGGAATTGACTCTGGCACCCAACAACCACAACCAGGACGACACATTGCTTCCCAAAACGACTGCTATTTTAAATTCCCACCAGTGGTCTGTGAGGGTTCCAACTTTTCCACATTCTTGCAACGCTTCTCGTGGAAGGCATTTTTTCTTTAGAAATGGAGTTCTTCATGCTAGGACCTTTCTCCTTTATCTCCAACATTCCATTCAACTGGTGCTCAAAGGGGAAAAGCCCTTTGGCAACAGAAGCGTGTGGGGTGGGGTGCGGTGGGGTGGGGTGCCCGTGGGAACCTCGGACAAGCCACCATATTCTGCTTTGCCTCTTCAGTAAATCAAGCATGGTTAGTTTTTACATTTATCCTCTTCCCTCAGAGTGACGGTCACATGCCTTCATTAAATAATTCCCTTTCTACAGATACCATTTCTGAAGGCTATAATCCAGAAGCGTTTATCTCAGCAGTAGATGATAATATATAAAATATGTAATGTAGCACTCAAAACCATTACCGTATGTCACTCAGGGTCTGATTCTCAGTTACAGAAATGCTATAATCACGGTGCTATGGTGGGTCCAAGCACTTGTATCTCTCACTTGTTTTAAGCTCACATCCCAGAGGGAGAAGCCGGAAGTTTGGCTGACTCAAGGCCCGCCCAGCCACAGGCTCACGGTGGGCTCAGGAGCAGCTCCGAAACCCACCAGGCCTCTTGGGTCCTGAAGGTCTGACCTGGGCAAAGAGCAAGCCCTCTGAGGTGCCGCACTTGAAACGCAACTGTGAGTGAGCTGACTTCTCCAAGCCTCGGTTTACACATCTATAAAATGGACATGGTAACAAACCCACTGCTGTGCGTTCGACTCTGACTCACAGTGACCCTACTGGACAGAAAGTAGGACTGTCCCATCGGGTTTCCAAAGCTGTAAATCTTTACAGAAGCCGACTACTACATCTTTCTTCTGAGGAGTGGCTGCTGGGTTTGAACCACTGTCCTTCGGGTTAGCAGTGGCGCACTTAACCACTGCACCGCCTTGGAGATGATAATGTTGTTGTTGTATCATGTAGTTGGCTCTGACTCATAGGGACTCTGTATAGGGTTCCAAAGGCTTATAAATCTTTGCAGGAGTAGAAAGTCTCATCTTTCTCCTGAGGAGCAACTGGTGGGCTAGAACTGCTGACCCTGTAGCTCACAATCTGGTGCTTACTTTGCAGAGCCACAGTGCTCCCTGGAAATGATAATGTTGTTGCTGATATTAAGTGCCATTAAGTCGGTTCTGATAGTGACACTGTATAGGGTTTTCAAGGAGCGGTTAGTGGATTTGAACTGCTGACCTTGTGGTTAGCGGTCCAGTACAACAGGACTCCAGGAGAAGATAATTGTTGTTGTTAACTATCATCGAGTCGGTTCCAACTCATAGTGACCCTATATAGGGTTTCCAAGGAGCGGCTGGTGAGCTTGAACCATCGATCTTTCAGTTCAAACAGACCTTGCTGTCTAGTGCATTAACTCACAGCACTACGCCAGGACTCTGGAGAAGTATGTACTGGGCACTCAGCTAATTGTCTATGTTATTCTTTTCATTGGAAACTCCTATTATTTTCTACTGTATAGGAGTTTCCAATGAGAAGAATAACATAGACAACTAGCTGAGTGCCCAGTACATAATAAGCAGTTGGTGATAAAGGATAGCTACAACCATTATCATTACTAGTACTAGTATTAGTAACTAACCCATCTCCTAAACTTCACTTCACTTCTCTCTTTACGAGACAGTGCTTGCTCAGACTCTGACTCCCCACAAAGTTGGAGAACCACTTTTCCCAGACAGACACTCCATTTTCAGACAGAGCTAATTTGTTGGAAAGATTTTTTTGTTTTGTTTTGTTTTTTTTATGGGAGCACAAATCTGCCTGCCTGTTGTGCTCCATCAGGGTAAGGACGCCAGATGTAGCACATGAAAATACAGAATACATTGTTAAATTTCAGTTTCAGATAAACAATGAATAATCTCTTGGCTATGCCACAAACTATTATAATAGCTAACATTTATGGATTCCAATTTAACTGGTGCCATGGAATTTATGAGGCAACCCTATCCCTGGACCCTTAGCCACACCTCTGGGGACAGCATGGAAGAAGTCTACTCACATCGTCCCCGACAGACAGACACCATCCAGTACCTTCAGTGAATTCTCAGACACCAAACAGTCCCTGGCTCTCCCCTGTTCCCACATCCCCCATCAACCTGGACTGTCTCTTTGGACTAATTTGTTAGGCATCTCTTACAGCTTACAAGGACAGCCTGATGAGAACAGAGTAAAATACCACCTCCCTTGTTCTAAACCATATACTTCTATTAATGCATCCTTGGTTTTATTACATTTTAGTAGCCACAGTAAATGTTATTATGTATGTGTGGCTGTCTTCTTCAATGACACTAAGGAAAGGGAGGAATTTTGACTACTTAGGTAAAAACCAAATCCCTTACACTCTGCAAGTACCTATTCACCCATCAAACTCATTGCCGCTGGAGTCAATTCCGACTCATAATGGGATGGAGTAGAACTCTTCCTTAAGGTTTCTGAGACTATAAATCATTATAGGAGTAGACCATTTCATGTTTCTCTCTTGAGGAACGGCTAGTGGGTTTGAACCACCAACCTTTTAGCAGCCCAATGCTCAACCCAAAGTGCCACCAAGCCTTCTTCCACAAGCACAGTGCTGGAATACTCTTAACTAAGTATCACTATTCTACAAGAACCTGCCTCTGGGGCAGCCCCAGGGTCCCATGGGGTGTGTGTGTGGGGAAGGTTAGACCTGCTAGAAGTTGGCCCACCTGGATTCTCAGATGGAAAGGCTGCTTTCATGTCCAAAGGTAAAAGACACTGAGTGGGCTGGCTGATTTCAGGAGCTGGAAGAGCCGGGAGTGCAGAGTTCTGGGGACTGGACTCGGAGCTCAGAGGCTGCGAGTTGGTATCCGAGCTAGGATGCAGCGGGATGGGAGTGGAGCTAGGAGACTGGGGAGCAGAGTTATAGCTGGGATTCGTGGGGGTGGTGGACGTGGGGGTGGTGGACTCCAAGCTGGAGTTGTGCGAGGCGGAATCTCGGCGCCTGGCACCCGGCCTCTTCCTCTTGCCCTTCCTCATGATGACTTCAAATGTGGACCTACATGGAACTGAGTGTTGCCCGGCTCCCTCCTGGAGGGGCCATCTGCTCTCTGCCCCTGAGGGAAGGCTCTGCTGGACCCTGGTCTCACAGAGAACATCACTCCTGCCCCTCCTGTGAGGTCACAAACACCAGTGGCCCCTACGGCAGGGCTTGGGGACAGGCTTCTCGGGCCACCCAGTCTAGTGTCCTTCCTCTACCCAAGCCATTGGTGCAGGTAGAGGGCGGCTGCTGCCACCTTGCCCCTCCCAGGTCTGGGGTGACAGCTCAGAGCCCCCATAGTTCTGCAGCTGAACCGCCATCTGGGGTCCTCATGACAGAGGCCACTCTGGATGTGACCTCAGCTCTGTCACCGGTCTCCACAGATGACATAGAATCTACGTTCACTGAGTACGTTGTGAGTTTTAGTATTAAACGTGACTAAAGATTCAGGGCTCCTGGTGGTTCAGTGGGTTAAGCAATGGGATGCTAACTGAAAGGTTGGTGGTTCAAACCTTCCAGCCGCTCCACAGGAGAATGATGTGGTAGTCTGCTCCCATAAAGATTCACAGCCTCGGAAACCCTATGGAGCTGTTCTACTCTGTCTTATAGGGTGGTTACAAGTCAGAATTGAGGTGCACGTAGCGGAGTTTTTGTGGGCGTGTTTTTGGTTTTGGTAGTGCAGTAGTTAAGTGCTCAACTGCTAACAAAATGTTGGGAGCTGAACCTCCAGATGCTCGGAGAAAGAAAGCTGAGGCTGTCTGCTCCCCTGGAAACCCTCAGGAGCAGAGCTCTATCCTACAAGGTCACTGTGCTTCACAATTCACTCAATGGCTGTGCACTTGGTTTTGGATTTTGGGGAGCGCTGATCTTCCAGAGACTTCTATTTTCTTGGCAGCTCCTGCCCACCCTCCGATTCTCCTGAACAAAGCAGTTCCTCTTTCCTCCAAAACCTAGACAACCCCCCCTTACCTAAGGGGACCTTTGTGGGGCTTTTTTGGCGGGAGGGTGTCCCAACTTTTGTCACTCTGCCTTTAAGAAACAGATTCCCTCAAGAACATAACAGCTGTTCAGAAAAAAAAAAAAAAAAAATCTCAAACTCGTGACTGTCGTGTGCCAAGCTGGTTGGTTCAAACGGGCAGCTAGGAGCCCTTCTCCTAAGTTATCAATGTGATTCTCATTTTAGGGCTGAAGAGGGAAACGTATTTTTAAAAGAGCCTCAAACTTCACACTAGGGTTACCACGTGAAACATGTTCACATCTGAAGGCTCTGCTTCTGCCACACATGCAGGTGAGTACTGTCATTTCCTGAACGGCCACATGGGGGCGATGTACAAGCATCTGTACAAGGAACTCTGGGAGGCGCAAACACTGCTTATCTACTAAAGATTTGTTGTTGTTGTTAAGTGCTGTTGATTTAATTCTGACCCATAGCGACCCTGTATAGGGTTTCCAAGGAGCAGCTGGTGAGCTTGAACCACTGACCTTGCAGTTCAAACGACTTTGCAGTCTGAAGCATTAGCCAGCCTTGGAACCGACTCCATGGCACATAACTACCACCACCACTACAGATTTACTGTCTTGGAAATCCTATACAGGAGTTCTGTGAGTCGGAACCAACTCGATGGCACACAACCTTTAGCACTAACCTAAAGATTGTCAGTTTGAACCCACGCAGTGGTGCTGCAAAAAGAAAGGTCTGGCAATCTGCTTTCATAAAAGACTGTTGCTGTTGTTAAATGCCATCAAGGTCAAGTTGATTTTGACTCATAGCGACCTTGTATAGGGATTCCAGGGAGCGACTGGAGAGTTTGAACTGCCGACCTTGTGGTTCAAACCAACCTTTCAGTCTAGCGCTTTATCCCACAGCACCACACTAGGAAAGATGGCAGCCAAGAAAATTCTCTGGAGCACAGTTCTGGTTCCCATGGCGATTATGAGCTGGAATCAACTTGATGGCAGTGGTTTGGCTTCTGGTTAGACAAGAGAGTCCATGGGTGGTATGAATGGCTAAGCGCTCAGCTACTAACCTAGAGGTTGGTGGTTTGAATCCACTTACAAGCAGCACAGAACAAAGACCTGGTGACATACTTCGGAAAGGTCACAACTATTGGAAGCAGACATGGGGCCAACATGAGTCAGAACGGACTCCATGGCAAATGGTTTTGGCTAGATAGTATGGGCTGAGATGAATCCCCAGAACATCATCATGGACCCAATAGGAATTGTGAAATGATGGGAATATTACAGGAATTCTAGAGCTTGAAAAGGGAACCCTGGTGGTGCTGTAGAACAGACAGTGGACTGAGAACCAACCACAAGGTTGATGGTTCAAACCCACCTGTTGTTACACAGGAAAAAGATGAGGCTTTCTGCTCCCTTAAAGACTGACAGCTTAGGAACCTACACAAGGCCACTAGGAGTTGGAATGCACTTGATGGCTGTGGGTTAGGAGCTTGCATGGACTTTAGCCATTATCTTTTTGCAGATGAGGGAACTGAGGTCTAGAGCAGTGAAATGGTTTTGCCAAGATCACACAGTTGGCTAGGGGTAATGAGAAAGCTAAATTCTAGTTCAGAGTTCTTTTGACCCCAGGGACCATAAGGCCTTCAGATCAATGATTGATAAATCCCTTGATTGAGAGGACTGAAAAAAAGGAAAAAGGATTAGAAGACGCCAAGGGAAACGCAGATCAATAGAGTTGAGCTCTACTTGGTTGACCTTCCAGGATAAGGAGGTTCAAGGAGTATTTGAAGCTACAAGAAGATAAGTGAGTCCCTGAAGTCAAGAGCAGTGGGTTCCTGGAGTTTGGGGTAGAGGGGACATGGATTTAGCATCAAAGAGACTGAAACCCAGGCCAGAAACCCTGTTTGGATTTAGAAGACTCAAAGGGACATTCCTTTGGCTTCAGGGGATTCCTCTGTCCTCGAAATACTACTTGTGGAAGCCATGCTAAGAGTGGCCAAAAGCAATGAGAAGCAGGTACTAGAGGCTTGTCCTGGAAGAATGAGGACCAGTGAATGGCAACAGTTTTCTGGTAGAACATTTCCATAGCTCTGTCAGCCTTCTGACTTTAGCCCAATTCCTAGTCTTGAAATCTGACTCCTCCGACTATGGCCCCAGTCCTACTGTCCTGGGCTTGTGAGTCCCACACTACTACCCATGGCCCAGCCCTGCTGTTGTTGTTGTTGTTGTGAAGTGCCTTTGGTATCAATTTATAGTGACCCTGTATAGGGTCTCTGAGGGGCAGCTGGTGGGTTTGAACTTGATGACCTTGTGGTTATCACACCAAGAGTCTAGCCCTAACCAACCACAAGGACTGAGGACTCATGAACGTCCCTAACGCTCCTGTCTCCGTGCCTTAGCAGAGGCCCTTTTTCTTCCTCAGGACTCCCTGGGTGGTTACAGATGGTTAAGTACATGACTAGTAATCAAAGTTGGCAGTGTGGACCCTATCCAGGGACACCTTGAAAGAAAGGTTTAGCAATGTGCTTTAGAAAAATCAGTCATTATAAACCTAATGTGCTACTCCACTGGTTTCCCTCCCCAACCCTTCTTCCCATCTCTGTCCCTGCACTTGCCACCATCCCAACCCATCCTGAGTGGCCCTAGCTCCACAGAAAGCCTGTGAGCAACCAGCTGGACGCTCTGAGCCCCCGAGTACTTGTCTG
This sequence comes from Chrysochloris asiatica, assembly GCF_000296735.1. NCBI lineage: Eukaryota > Metazoa > Chordata > Mammalia > Afrosoricida > Chrysochloridae > Chrysochloris > Chrysochloris asiatica. The sequence goes on along the minus strand of NW_006408614.1, from coordinate 2,569,684 downwards.
TAGGCACCGATCACACTTTGCAGAGTGTTAGAATAATTCTGTTCTCAACGTCTCCCTACAGCCCTGAAGGCACTTGGCTGCTACCCGAAAGGCCAGTGGTTTGAACCCACTAGCTGTTCCATGGGATGAAGCAGTCTGCTCCTGGAAAGATTTACAGTCTCAGAAACCTTAAGGAACTCTTCTAGTCTGTCCTATAGGGTTGCTGGCCCTATGAGTTGGAATTAACTTGACAGCAACTCCAGGAAGAGAATTTAAAGTCAGGTGGTCAGGAAGGAGTGGGGTGTTAAACCCCATCCATACCCACCATCAGAGGACTAGTTACAGAACACAGTACCTATGTTGTTGTTGTTCATAAGTGTCGTCGAGTCAGTTCCGACCCATAGCGACCCTATATAGGGTTTCCAAGAAGCAGCTGACCTTGCAGTTCAAACGACTTTGCAGTCTGATGTGTTAGCCCATACCGCCACACCAGGACTCCAGAGCTCCTATAGGTATTACTTATAAGTTGCTGAATCTTTAATAGCTGGCACTGGAAACTACAATGGTTAACAGAAACAGCATGGTGGTGCCCCCTTCAGGCGGCACCCAGGGCACTAGCCATACCTGCCTAAGATATGCCTCTGCCCACCAAGTCCCCCAATGATTCGCAGGTTACCACCATTTATCCTGAAACCTCAGTTGGATGGCACTTCAGATACCAATGATACCAATGCTCCTTAACCCTCACGTGATATTAGGAAGAGATGTTTCAGAGTGAACAATTGCTCTGTTGTTATGTGCTGTGGAGTCTTTATAGTGACCCTGACCCTGGGTTAGGGTACAGGGTTTCTGAGGCTATAAATCTTTACGGGAGCAGAAAGCCTCATCTTTCTCTCACAGAACAGCTGGTAGTTTCGAACTGCTAACCGTGAGATTAGCAACCCAATTCGTAACCACTACGCTACCAGAGCTGAGCTGTAAACCCTTAACTAACTGGTTTCCAGTACTCTGCTTTGGGTCCTGCCTCCTAGCCCACTGCTGTGCCTGCAGGGATTGAGTTGGAAGGGGGCGGCCCTGGAGACAGAATGCAATTGGTGCTCATTTAAACCAAGGGCTTTGAACTGGCTCATTCTTGGTCCCCCCACTGCTGAGAACGTGCCTTTCTTCCCTCAAAAGATACTGACTCAGAATCTACATTTTAACAAGATCCCTGGGCCCAGGTGATTCTGATATACAGACACACCTGTATAGTGCTTTGCAGATACTACAATTTTTTTTTTTTAAACAAATTGAGGCTTTGTGGCCAACCTGTGTTGAGCAAGTCTATTGACATCATTTTCCAACAGTCTGTGCTCTCTTTGTGTTTTTGTGACACATGTTGGTCACTGTCACACGATATCAAACGTTTTCATCATACTATTGTACTCTTCATAAGGAGTGATGTGGCTTTGTGGGATAAGCACTGGACTGCTAACCACAAAGTCAGTGATTTGAGCCCAGCTACTCTGAGGGAGAGAGGTGAGGCTTTCTGCTATTGTAAAGGTTTCAGTCTTGGAAGCCCTGTGCAGGAGTCAGAACTGACTCGATGGCACACTTCAGAACAACAACAAAATTGCATACTTCATACATGGACTATCCCTCACCGCCACTAAGTCAAGGAGAGCTCAGGGCAGCCCTATCGGAGGACAGAGTAGAAAACTACAGTCTACTATAAATAAAGCTTTTTTATGCACTGGTGTTAAGTGTCGTTGAGTCAGTTCTGACTCACAGGGACCCTGACCTTGTGGTTTGTAGTCCAGTGCTGATCCTACAGCGCCACACTGAGAAACCAAAAAATGTGTGTGACTTGCTTTATGGTGATATTCGCTTTATTGGGATAGTCTTGAACTTCAGTATCTGTATACCTGTATGCATAAGAATCACCTGTATGTATGCATAAGAATCACAATCATTTTATGATTGTGAAATGCAGATTATGATTCAGTATATCTGGGGTTGGATGGTCGGTGGTATGCGGTGGAGTCAATTCCCATTCATAGTAATCCTGTATAGGGTTTCCGAGGCTGTAAATCTTTACAGGAGTAGAAAGCCTCATCTTTCGCGTACTAAGCGACTGGTAAATTCTAATTGCTGACCTTTCGGTTAGCAGCCCAGCTGGTAATCCACTATGCCACCAGGAAGGGTGGAAAGGCACCTTATCAGCAGAGGATGGAGCAGAATGAACCGGTTACAAGTCCCCAGTAGCAGGGCCCTTAGCTCCACAGACACAGCCCTCGGAGGTTGTGGGCCTGGACTCCTTAGTAGGAAGGTGTCAAGGGTCCCAACCACGAATGCTGGAATTGGTCTGTTTAACTCTCTTCCTTCGTTAGTGGGTGGCTGTGAGGATCAGACATGAAAAGCCCTTCCACCAGTGCCTGGCTCACAGAATCGTATTTGAAAAATTATTATTCCCTCGCAGGAGAATGCGGAAGAATCTGGCAAGGAACGGGATGTGGAGAAGGAAGGGTTGGGCTGTAGTTTACAGCCTCCAAAATCTGCACTTTACAAAAGCGTGATTCGGAGTAGTTGGCAATGATGCCCAAGTTGAACGGGGCAAAGGGATGGAAGTCTCCAATAGAGTTAATTCCTTCTTTGGGCGCTGAAATCTCTCCAGTGAACACACCCTGGGATGCCCCATCTAGGTCAGCTCCGCCAAACTGTGGGTGGAGGCGTCGGGAATGTGCCCACTCTCTGGGACACAGCAGGGGCAGCGGACCGGATCCTACCTGAGGGCTTCCCACCCGGGGACCTCGGGCCCCTCACCATCCGTCTGGGTCTGCCGATCCACGAGACGGCCGCAGCCCCGCTCCGAGACCCCGTGTGCCAGGCTGGAGGCGCGGTGGACCTCCAGGGTGCCCTCGGGGCGGCTGGGGCAGAACACAGCTGTGTGCACTTCGACGGCAGGGCCGTGCGGCGCGAAGACGCTCCAGAGCAGAGTCTGCATACGGTGGCGCGCCTCGACCTCCTCGTCGCTCCGCGGCCGCACAATGATGCCCACGACCGCGGCGGGCGGGCGACGGTCACAAGCGCCGAGTGGCCGCAGGAGGCGCTGCAGGCGTGCTTGGTGCGTGCGCAGCGTGGCTGCGCGGCACAGCACCACCAGTAGCTGCGCGTTCCGTTCGTGGCCCGCCGCCGACTGCAGCGGCTCCGGGCGCCGGGCTGTGCCGCGCTCCGCCGGGGTGGAGGTCAAGGTCGAGGTGGTGGTCGCGGCCGGAGTCCCCTTGCACTCGGTTGCTTCGGCCGCCTGGCGCCGGGCGCGCTTCTTCTTCCTAGTGGAGCGCTTGACGCACAGCGCACGCGGGGATTTGGCGACCGGGCTGTCGGCACGGTACCCCGACATGTCGCCCGAGCGCTTGGACCCCCGGCTGGTGTGGCCGCTAGAGCTGCTGTGGCCGTCCGTGGCTCGGGTGGACGAGGGCCCGGCAAACCGCGGCTGTTCGCCGGGAACCTGCCCCGGGGAGTCTTCTTCTTGCTCCCAGAGCTCATTCAGTAGTAGCAGGTGCCCGTGGCCATCGATGGACTGCCCCGGAGCCCTTGGCTGCTCCTCGGCCTTCCCCTCCCGCAGGGCCCTGCAGGGCTTCATGCCCCGTCCGGCCCTCTTGCCCCTCTGGGCCCCGGGCTTCCGTTGGCCAAGGGAACAAGCTGCCCTTCCCCGGAGCATGTCACAATACCCCATCCGCCCTACCTCTTCCCGCGGTGCAGGGCCTCAACCCTGCAATTCCTTAGAAATCTTCCAGCATAGGACAGCTGCTGCTGGACCCTGAGAAAACATTGGCTGTTTAGCTTGTCAGCCACTTTCTATGTCTGTGAAGACAAAAGGAAGCATATCCCTTTATCCCGCCCGCGTGGTCTTTATGCCCAAACCTTCAAGTCAAATGGAGTTTTGTGCAACTGTGGGCGCATGTGCTTGTGAGCCCCAGCATTTAAAAAAGCAGTGTGGGGGTTACAGCCACCAGTTTCTGGGTGGGAGCACTGGAGAGGCAGGCCCAACCCTGACTCGGCACAGCCCTGTGTGCCCTGGTTCGGTTCAGCCTGGTTCGGTTTCCTGCGTGATAGTGCCTGGGCTGTGATGAATTAGAAGGGTGGCAGGAGCTGCTTTTATCTTCTCTAGGCACCAGAGGAAATGTCCTGAAAACTCTCCGAAAACAAAAACAACCTCAACCAAAAACCTTACTGCGGGTGAGCAAAGAAATCCTGGGGAGGTCTCAGGAGGTCAGGCCTGTCTACACAGCCACAGTTACAGGGACTGGGAATCCAACAAGTGGGGACACTTTCCCCTTTGTTAATTCTTAAAAAGGAGCTTTATCAGATTGTTTAGCATTATTTTTTTAAATCTAAAAATAAAAGACTGAAAAGCAAACTGTCAAACAGAAAGTCCTGAGCCAGAATCCTGCTAAAAACTCCAGGAGCCGTGAATTATTGGAAGCTCAGGAAGACAAGGTAAAGGCAGAATGTTCTGGTAGCTTTGTCGAACCAGGAGGAACTGGGTCCGTCCTCCCTGGCCCAGGAGATCACCATGAAAACCACTTTTGGTGTGACTTTTTTGGGGGGTGAGGTGGGAAAAGACACCCTAATGAGTCAAACAATTTTATTACTGAGAGAACTTGTCTGTAGCCACTCACTGATTGCAGAGACACATTTAAACATGTTTTGATTGCAATTAATCTGTGTATGTATGAATTGGAATCCTGGTGTGGTGCTGTAGGATAAAGCACTGGACTGCAAAGTCAGTTTGAACTGTAAGCCTGGCAGTTCAAACCCATCAGCTGCTCCTTGGAAACCCTGTATAGGGTCACTATGAGTGGGAACCAACTCGGTGGCACTTAACAACAACAACAACAACATGCATGAACTGGAGTTCTAGAAACAATATTTTTTGCTAATGATAATATGCAAAACGTGCCAATCAACAGTTTCTACGTGTACAATTGAGTGGCATGGATTATGTTCATGTTGTTCAGCCATCACCGTTGTCCTTTTCCAGACAATTCTACCATTCACAGAAACTCAGTTCCCCCTAAGTAATGATTCCCATTCCCCCCTTTGTCCCACCCCTGGTAGCCACTGCAATACATAATTTTTAGAACAAGTATGTGTCATTAACAACCTGCAATATGCAGATGATACAACCTTGCTTGCTGAAAGTGAAGAGGACTTGAAACATTTACTGATGAAGATCAAAGAGCACAGTTTTCGGTATGGTTTACATCTCAATGTCAAGAAAACAAAAATCCTCACCACTGGACCAATAAACAACATTCTTATCAACGGAGAAAAGATTGAAGTTGTTAAGGACTTCATTCTTCTTGGATCAACTATCAACACTCAAGGAAGCAGCAGTCAAGAGATCAGACAACGTATTCATATTGCATTAGACAAATCTGCTGCACAGGAACTTTGAAAAGTGTTGAAGAGCAAAGATGTCAGCTTGAGGACTAAGGTGCGCCTGACCCAAGCCATGGTATTTTCAATAACCTCATATGGATGCGAAAGCTGGACAGTGAATAAGGAAGATCGTAGAAGAATTGATGCCTTTGAGTTGTGGTGTTGGAGGAGAATACTGAAAGTACCATGGACTGCCAAAAGAACCAATAGATCTGTTTTGGAAGAAGTGCAGCCAGAGTGCTCGTTGGAGACCAAGATGGCTAAACTTTGTCTCTCATACTTTGGACATAGTGTCAGGAGGGAACAGTCGCTAGAGAAGGATATCATGCTTGGTAAGATGGAGGGTCAGAGGAAAAGAGGAAGACCCCCAACGAGATGGATTGGCCAGGTGGCAGCATCGATGGACTCAAGTGTGGCAGCAGTAGTGAGGTTGGCCTGGGATTGGACATTGTTTCATTCTGCTGTGCATGGGGTCGCTATGAGTTGGTTCCAACTCGATGACACCTAACAACAACAACATGTGTCATGCAATTAGTCATTGTTTATCTGAACTCAAATTTAAGTGGGAGTCCTGCATTTTATCCGGCAACCCTATATAAGGGAATGTTTTCTTTTGGATTATCTGTATTTTCGAAGGCAATCTTACATTATTTCTGAAATAAAAATAAAACGGAAACCAACCAAAGTCCTGTCTTGTGTTGTTGTTAAGTACCATTAGGTTCCGACCCATAACGACCCTGTATATGGTTTTCGAGGACCAGCTGGTGAGCTTGAACCGCCGACCTTGCTTTGCAGTCTGGCACATTAAACCACAGCGCCACACCAAGACTCCTGTCTTATGTGTTGTTGTTGTTGTTAAGTGCCGTCGAGTCGGTTCCGACCCATAGCGACCCTGTACAGGGTTTCCGAGGGTGTAAATCTTTACAGGAGTAGAAAGCCTCATCTTTCTCCCGCGGAGCGGCTGGTAGTTTCGAACCGCTGACCTTAAGGTTCGCAGCCCGATTCGTAACCACTACGTAGAGCAGATTAATTAGAGGTCTACACTGTGTCCTCTTGGATTCCCCTGTGTAGTGAGCTAAGGTGGAGACAAAATCTGCTCTCCTACCCGACCCTGGAGTCCTGGTGTGGCGCAGTAGGATAAGCACTCGACCACAAGGTCTGTTTAAAACCGCAAGATTAGTGGTTCAAACTCACCAGCCGCACGTCTGAAATTCCATATAGGTCCTGGTGTAGCGCTGCGGGTTGATACGTTGGACTGCAAAGTCGGTTTTAACTGCAAGGTCAGCGTTCAAATTCACCAGCTGGTCTTCGGAAACCATATACAGGGTCGTTATGGGTCGGAACCAATTCGATGACACTTCACAACAACGTGTCGGAACTGACTGGACGCCGCTTAACAATAACAACCCGACCTTACGCACGGACCACCAGATGGCGCTGCCGGACTGCAAGTCCCGACTTCAGAGGGCATAGAGCCGCGGGAGAGGAAAAAGGACCAGTCTGAATCCAGGTGGCCCTGGGAAGTCCATTCTCTCCCCACTCCCTAGAGACAGGGAGGGACGTGCAGGAAGAGCTGTGTGCAAAGATGGAACCAAGCCACACCCACGCCCCTTTCCTCTGCAGAGCTGAAACTGCTGTGACTTTGGGCGACTCTAGAGCTGGAACCTAGAGATCAGCGACCAGCGTTCCCAGGTGTCCTTCCTTCAGGTAGATCCGAGATGACTCCTGGGTGACTCAGCTCACATTCGCCCATGAAGAAAGAGGGCTAGCTTGGAGGGAAGATTAGCAGTGAGAGAGAAAGGGTAGATGTGTGGAAATACTCAGAAATTGCTTGTTTGGCTGAGCTTGGCAATGAACCCACATCTTGTCACAGTGTGTTCATCAACACGACAGGAGATGCTTTCCCTTCAACCAACACAGGAGTCCTTGAGCCCCTCTCTGCGCCTCTCTGGGCACGAGAAATCACTGCTCTCCTGGAAGGAATATTCCAGCAGAGGAGGCAATAAGCAGGTAGATCAGAACTATGATTTCACAGAGTATTAAACTAGAAGACAAGCGGGCTCATGAGCTTCTGGGGTCTCTGGGTGGTGCACATGGTTAATATGCTTCACTGTGAACCAGAAGGTAAGAAGTTCAGGGCTGCCCAGGGGCCCTTTATAAGAAAGACCTTATGATCTACTTCTGAAAAAGCAGCCATCAAAAACCCTATGAAAAACAATTCTACTACGACACCATCAATTGACTTCTTGGCAACTGGTTTTCCAGTTTTCCGCTTGTTGTTAAGTGCCATTGAGTCGTCAGTTCAGACTCATAGCAACCCTGTGTAGGGTTTCTGAGGAGCAGCTGGTGGGTTTGAACCACCAAATTTGTGGTTTGAAGTCCAGGGCTTATCCTACAGCACCACACTAGGACTCCGGGTTTTGGTTTGTTGTTGTTGTGAAGTGCCATCGAGTCAGTACCGACACATAGCGACCCTGTACAGGCTTTCCTAGGTTGTAAATCTTGACGGGAACAGAAAGCCTCATCTTTCTCCCACGGAACTGCTGACAGTTTCAAACTACTGACCTTGAGGTTAGCAGCCCAATTCGTGACCACTACGCTACCAGAGCTCCTTTGGTTTTTGGTTTAATAGGTCCCTAATTCAGGCAGAGTCCTGGTGTGGCACTGTGGGTTAATGCTCTGGACTGCAAAGTCGGTTTGAACCACAAGGTCGGTGGTTCAAGTTCACCAGTCGCTCTTCAGAAACCCTATACAGGGTTGCTATGGGTCAGAACTGACTCGATGGCACTTAACAACAGCAATCCAGGCAGATGTTAGAACAGAACAAAGGGATACTGGATGGTTTTTAATTAGGAAAGGTGTGTGCCAGGGTTGTATTCTCTCACCATATTTATTCAATCTGTATCCTGAACAAATAATCCGAGAAGCTGGATTATATGACGAATGTGGCATCTGGATTGGAGGAAGAATCATTAACAACCTATAATATTCAGATGACACAAGCTTGCTTACTGAAAGCGAAAAGATCTTGAAATCCTTACTGATGAAGATCAAAGACCACAGCCTTCAGTATGAACTGCACTCAATGTAAAGAAAAGGAAAATCCCCACTGCTAGACCACAAATAACATCATGATAAGCTGAGAAACATTAGAAGTTGTCAAAGACTTCATTTTGCTTGGATCCACAATCAACACGCCTGAAAGGAAGTCAAGAAATCAAATGATATATTGCAGTAGGCAAATCTGCAAAAGGTCTCTTTAAAGTGTTAAAGAGCAAAGATGTCACTTTGAGGACTAAAGTGCTCCTGACTCAATTCTAGACATTTTCAATCATCTCATGCACATGAAAGTTGAATAAGGAAAACTGTGGATAAATCGGTGCACTTGAATTATGGCATTGACAACGAGGATTAAGAGTACCCCGTGATGCTTTTGAGTTATGGTGTTGGTGGAGAATATTGAAAGTGCCATGGGCTGCCAAAAGAACAAACAGATCTGTGTTGAAGAAGTGCAGTCAGAGTGCTCCTTGGAGGCCAAGATGGCCAAACTTCATCTCTTATGCTTCGGACATATTGTCAGGAGGGACCAGTCGCTGGTGAAGGATATCATGTTTGGTAAGTGGGAGGGTCAGAGAAAAAAAGGAAGACCCCCAGTGAGATGGATTGGCAAAGTAGCAGCATCAATGGGCTCAAACGTGGCAACAATAGTGAGGTTGGCCCAGGATTGGGCAGTGTTTCCTTCTGTTGTGCAGAGGGTCGCTATGAGTCGGTACCGACTCGATGGCACCTAATAACAACAAGCCTAGCCTACATCGAACTACAGTCCCAACCCTAACCCTCAGGCTTTACTCCTACCCACTACCCCCCAAACCTCCTCAAAATCATTTAAGAGATCAGGTTTACTGAACACATAGAGAGTGGCAGGACCCCCAAGACTGTGGTCCTTTGTCACCCCGCAGGCTTATGACTTAATTCACCTCCTGTGGCTCAATTTCCAGCCAAGCAATAAACAGGTGTATAAGCAAATTCAAGCCGGATTCAGAAAAAGATGTGGAATGAGGGATATCATTGCTAACATCAGATGGATTTTGGCTGAAAGCAGAGAAAACTAGAAAGCTGTTTACTTGTGTTTTATTGATTATGTAAAGGCATCAGATTATGTGGATCATCACAAACTATGGATAATCTTGCAAAGACTGGGTATTCTAGAACACTTAATTGCCGTCATGTAGAACCTGTGTATAGACCAAGAAGTAGTTGTTAAAGCAGAGAAAGGGCTACTGAATGGTTTAAAATCAGGAAAGATGTGCATCAGTTTCGTATTTTTTTTTTTTAACCATTATTTAATCTATATGCTGAGCAAATCAACACTCATGAAAGCTGCAGTCAAGAAATCAAGCCACATATTAGGCAAATCTGCTGCAAACGACCTTTTTAAAGTGTTAAAGAGCAAAGATGTCAGTTTGAGGACTAAGGTGCTCCTGACCCAAGCCGGGATACTTTTCAGTTGCTTCATATGCATATGAAAGTTGCACAGTGACTAAAGAATGCTTTAGAAGAATTTGAATTATGGTGTTGATGAACAATATTTAAAGTACCAGAAGAACCAACAAGCCTGTCATAAGAAATACAGTCAGAATGCTCATTAGAAGTGAAGGAGGGCTAGACTTCTCTTATTTTTGTGTTTGAATTTTTTAATACAAAACCGATGATTTGCTGTGTAGATCTAACCCAATTCACAATTAAAAGTTTCATGGGGGAAAAAAAAAAAAAAGAGTACCCTGGACTGCCAGAAGAACAAACAAATCTGTCTTGAAAGACGTACCGTGGAAATGCTCCTTAGAAGGGAGGATGGTGAGACTCTGTCTCTCCTACTTTGGACATGTTATCAGGAAGGTCCAGTGCTGGGAGAAGAACATCATGCTTGGTTACGTGAAGGGTCAGTGGAAGAGCGGAAGACTCCCAGCGAGGTGAATTGACACACTGGCAGTAATTGTGAGAATGCTGTAGGACCATGCAGTGCTTTGTTCGGTTGTGCATAGGGTGGTCCATCTTCAGGACTGAGGGACTCTTGGCTGTAGCAGGCTAGCATAACAAAAGGAGTTCAGGGGAGAGGAAGAGACTGCTTTGATGGTTAGCAACTTTCAAATAAGAACACACCCATCAAGGAAATAAGGGAAGTTCCTGGGAAGAAGGGAAACTAAATGAATGCTACCAATAAGGACCAGTAGGCAACATTGGGGGTAGATTGTAAACTTCATGTTGTTTTTGTCAAGTGTGGTCGAGTCGGTTCCGACCCATGTTGTTGTTATATGCCGTGGAGTCGGTTCCGACTCATAGTGACCCTGTACAGGGTTTCCTAGGCTGTCGATCTTTACGGGAGCAGAAAGCCTCATCTTTCTCCTGCGGAGCCGCTGGTAGTCTCGAACTGCTAACCTTGAAGTTGGCAGCCTAACTTGTAACCACTACACTACCAGAGCTCCTTACCCATAGCGACCCTGTATAGGGTTTCCAAGGAGCAGCTAGTGAGCTTGAATCGCTGACCTTGCGGTTCAAATGGCTTTGCAGTCTGGCGCATTAACCCACAGTGCTACACCAGGACTCCTTGTAAACTCCAAAGTACCCAGTAAAAGCGGAAGTGGAGAAGCGGCTTTCTCAAGACAGGGCAATAAAAGTCTTTGCAAGCTGGCCTTATCTCGCATCTGCCTGTGTCTACTGGGTCTGATGCTTGATTTTGCAAAAGCAAATAAACAACTTTGTCTCTCACTAAGAGTACAGATTGGATTTCTTGAGCATTTGTCCATAAGCACCCATGATAACCCATTGGCAATCGCATACGGGGTAAGATGGTCCGCCCAAGTTCTCCTTCCTGAGTCCCATCGGGATAAGGTCCAAGTCAGGGGTTTATACTGACCTGCTAGGGCCTAAGAGGGGCTGAGGCAGTGTCCGGGATACTGACAGCGTTTCTCACACTCTGAACTGGAACTGACTGGACAGCACCTAACAACGTGAACAACACTGCAGGGCACATTTCCTTCCCTGGTCCAGGCTGGTAGTGAGGCAGGAACAGGTGTGAGGTAGGAAGTGTGTGAGGGAACAGGGCTCCTCCTCCCGCCCTCTGGGCCCAGAGGCTGGGTGAGGAGGACTTAGGGGAAGCCAACCATTCTTGGTTCCCTCTAGGAGGGGATCTTGGGGACAGTGGACTTCCAGGGGTTGTCAAAGTGGTGAGATCTGCAGGACTGGAAGGAGAAGGGCCTTTGTGTAGAACAGGGCAGGGAAGAGATTCAAGGTCAGCCCAACCTGACTGTGGGCAGAACAGAGAACAGATGGAGACCTCAACTTTTCAAAGCACCTGAAGGGGAGATGGGCTTGAGGGGAGCTGGGGTGGGGGACCCTCTGTCCTAGTTGAGATTGGCAGATCTGGGAATTCTTGAGACATGCAACATGAAATAAGCACCTACTGTGTGTGCCCTGTGTCCTGGCACATGGTCCTCGACATACGACCACCAACCAAGGGGTTCATAATAGATGACTCCAGAACTGGCCTTTGATCAACATTTGGCCCAGCGAGAAGGCACTTAGCTGGGACACCATCTTCGAACAGGTGGCCCCAGGATTCCCTGAGGTGTGAACCTTCTCTTGTTTGGAACGCTCTTTAACAAGTTGCTTTGTGGCGCTGTGGGTTAATGCGCCAGACTGCAAAGCCATTTGAACTCTACAAGGTTGGTGGTTCAAGCTCACCAGCTGCTCCTTGGAAACCCTATACAGGGTCGCTATGGGTCAGAATCGACTCGATGGCACCTAACAACGACAACAACATAGTCTCAGAAAGCACTCTATCCACCTTCCTCACCCCCCTGGACACTCTGTCCAGTCTCACACAAGCTCCTCTGTAGCTCATTCACAGAGAGACAAGGGCTTCTTTCTGCCCTTAGGAGGCATGTGGTCAGCTTGGCTCATCCATGAAAAGATAACAAACAGTGAAGGACCACACATGTGCCCTTACTTTAGGAACACCAACTACAAAATCGGAAGGGGAAGAAAGAAGAGAAAAATCTCTTTAACCAATTTCCCTTTCCCTTCATACTCCCTATCTTCACCCTAGATGTCAGAAGGGTAAGGTGGGCTCCAGGTTCAAGGGAGCAAACTGGTTTGTTGCTTTTGTGTTCCCGGTCCTGGGTCTTAGTGGTTTAAAGGTGATCTTTAAGGATGATTTTGTGGTTCCCAGTCCAGTGCTTATCCTAAGGTGCCACCATGCTCCCGATGATGCTTTTGATTAGCAGACTTTTAGGGAACATTGGCAGTTCAGTGATGGGATTCATACCTTCCATGTGAGAGACCAAGTTCAATTCCCAACCAATGTACTTAATACCAACCAGTACTCATCTGTCAGTGGAAGCTTTTGTGTTGCAATCATGTTGAACAAAAGGAGTGCTGGTGGCACAGTTGGTTAGTCAAAAGGTTGACAGTTCAAGCCCAGCAGCCGCACTGTGGGAGAAAGATGAGGCTGTCTGCTCCCAGAAACCCTAAGGAAGGTTCTGCTCTGTCCTAGAAGGTGGCTGTGAGCCAGATTTGACTCCATGGCAGTGATATGATGCGGCACCTGTTTATTAATGTGGACTTTCCAGATTAAGACTAGAAAGAAAGACCTGGTGATCTACTTTTGAAAACCAGCCAATGACAAGTCTATGGATCACAATGGTTTCGTCTACAGTCAATCCCAGGGATGACATGAGACCAGACAGCATTTTGTTCCATTGTGTATGACCTTGTCATGAGTCGGGGTCAACTGGACAGTAGCTAAAAACAAATAACATTGACTTTCAGTTTCCCCTACCTCTCCTCTGGAATCTGAGCCTTCATAGAACCTGTCCTGGGCTATAACACCCAAACCATCATTAGGCAGTATAAGAATAATTGCTAAGTGAGTTTCCCATAAGCCCTCAGTGCAGTGCCAAGTAGACAACCAGCAAATGTTTGTTGAGGAGTTCAAACCAGCAAGTTCAGCCATCAAGGGGGCCTGGGACCTCAAAGCAGAGGGCTTGGAAATAGGCTTTGAAGAAGCGTTTCCATTTACATAGGTGGGAAGTGGGTTGCGGCCACCAGTATTTCCCTGCAGAGAGGCAGGCTATTGAGAGCCTGAGGCTGATGGTTTCTCTGTTCAGTTGCAGTATGAATGGCCCTCACCGGAAAACACCAGCACCAACTCAGAAGGCAAGACAACTTAAATGCTGCCTCCCATCCCCAAGACCTGTGAAACTCTCATCCTGTTGATGAATGCCCCAACCCCACCCCAAATATAGGTCCATGTTCTCATTCCTGGGACCCGTGAATGTGACTAGATCTTTGCGGGTATCACTGAAGATCTAGAGATGAAGAGATCATCCTAGCTCAGCCACATGGACCCCACGTCCCTTGATCAGTGTACCCATAAGATACACGCAGAGGAGAGAGAACAGAAGGGAAAACCCTGTGAAAACCGAGGCAGAGATTGAAGAGATATAGCCACAAACCAAGGATTGCCGAAAGCCCCAGAAACTGGAGGAGCAAGGGAGGATTCTTCCCCTTCAGAGGAAGTTTTGATTTTAAACTCCTAGCCTCCAGAATGGTGAGAGAGTAAAGGTCTGTTGTTTGAAGCCATCACATTTGTGGCCACTTGTTATGGCGGCCATGGGACCCTCATTCAGGTTGTGTTCATTCCTTCCGGGACCCAGGCCCTCTGCTAAACACCACACACAATGTACTTGCACCAAGATTTTCCTGATTTTAGGAGATTGTGGGTGACGGTGATGCAGTGGGCTAAGTGTTGGGTTGCTAACCACAAGGTTGGTGGTTCAAACCCCTCAGTTGTTCCTTGGGAGAAAGGTGAAGCAGTCTGTTTCCAATAAGATTCACCATCTCAGAAACCTTTGGGAGCAGTTCTACTCTGCCCTATGGGGTCACTGTGAGTAGGAAGAGATTTGAGGGCAGTAGGCAGATGCATGAGAGAGTGCCCTCTCTCCCCGTCCCCTAGTTGCTGGGCCAGCAAACTGAGGAATGGGGTGTGTGTGCCAGTTTGAATCTATTTCTGAGAACAAAGAAGAACAAAATGAAAGGAAAGTGCCCAGGATTAAAGGCCTCTCTGTGTGTGTCTTTCCGGGCCTGGAGGAGGTTCCCAGCAGAGGGCACAGTTGACCTACCACGATAAGGGTCCTCGGATGGCTCATATGCACTGGAGCCTTGAAGAGGCTCCTTGAAGTGTCTTCTTCACTGCCTGCCACTGCCCCCACCCCCCACCCCCTGCCCGTTAGATGAGGGTAAATTTAAAAAGATTGTTACAAAATCAACCTGTGAAACTATTGTGTCTAGACATGGCCTCCATCTAGGTCTATATACTACTGAAGGCTGGGTTTCTATCTCTAACTTCCCAGAGAATTCTGCCATGTTGGATGGACATCATGTCAAAAAGGTAGTTTTGACATCTTCAAGGGAATCAGAGCATGTTCCTTTTCCATGGTCTTTGACATTTAAGAACAAAATGAAGTCTGAAGGGGCAAGATCAGAGAGATTTAATATGGGACCCTGGAGGGTACAAATGGCTGAGCACTCAGCTGCTAACATAAAGGTTGGGGGTTTGAATCAATTCAGAGGAGACACAGAAGAAAGACAAGGGGATCTGCTTCTAAAAAGCCAGTTTCTGAAAACCCTGTGGAGCACAGTTCTACACTGAGCTGGCCACGAGGTGCACCACGGGTCAAAATCAACTTGACTGCATAACGGATTGTTGGTTTTTTGTTTTTTAAAAAAATTGTAAGATTACATCATCTATTGTGAGTTAGGGGCCATGCTAACTTCCCTGGGTGATGACAGACCACTTGGGTCTGTCGGTGAATCCTAGCACAATCTTCTCTGTCCACCCTGCCAGTCGTCTTCCCTAAAATGTTTTTATTTTGGACATTTTCAAACCTGTAGAAAAGTTGAAAGAAAAGTACAATGGATTCTCTCTATTCTCAATTCTCTCTAACTGCTTACAACCTGCCATATTTGCTTTCTCTCCCTCTTTGCTCTGTATATTTTCGTGTTGCTTTTGCTGACCCATTTGAAAGCAAGTTGCTGACATGTAACATTTCACTGATATCTCAGCATCGCCTAATAAGGGTATTCTCCCACAAAACCACAGCGTCATCATCAGAACCATAACAGCATCCAACAGACATCTATATTCGCATCTCTACAATTGATGCTCAATGTCTTTGCAGCTGAGTGTGCTTTTCCTATACAGCATCCATTCAAGTTTCATGTAGAATATTTGTTATGTCTCTTTCGTCTTTTTCAGTCGAAAACAGTTCCTCACCTTCTTCTTGCTATTACTGTTTTGTTTGTTTGTTTTATGACATTAGCTGTTTTTAGAGTACAGTTAAGTTGTCTTACAGAATGTTTATCCACTGAGTCTGCTTGTTTTCTCATTCAGGTTTCATATTTGGGGCATGAATACTACATGAGTGACAATGTAGGCTTCTTGTTCCATTGGATCAGGAGAGGTCAGTCTTCTCAGTGATGCTGATCTTGATCACCAAGCCTCTTGCCACTTCCCCTTTGTACGAGGAGTCCCTGGATGGTGCACAGGGTTAAACACTCATCTGTTAATCGAAAGGCTGGAGGTTCAAGTCCACCCAGATGCACCTGAGAAGAAAGGCCTGGTGATCTTTGTCTAAAAAAAAAAAATAATAATCATCCATTGAAAACTCTATGGGGCACAGTTCTATGAGGTTGCCTTGAATCAGAACTGATGTGATGATGTCTTAAAAAATATTATTATAAATAATATCAAATTATTACTATTCGTTAAGGGATCCTGGTGTGATGCTGTAGGATTAGCACTGACTCACAAGGTTTGAACAGCAAAGTCAATGTTTCAAACTCACCAGCCGCTCCTTGGAAACCCTATACAAAGTTGCTATGACTAGGAACCGACTTGATGGCCCTTAAGAACGACTATTTGTTAGACAGTTATGTGGTCACTGTTCACCCAGTACTTTTCAGCAATCAGTGATGGTACTTGTTGGAACCAAGTTTTCTACTGGAAGTTACAAAATCGTGGTTTGATTTTTTTATTTTCCCTCTCCAGTTGGAGTTCTGGTGCGGCACTGTAGAATAAACACTGGACTGCTAACTGCAGATTGGTGGTTCAAACCCACCAGCCGCTCCTTGGAAACCCTATGCAGGGTCCTTATGAGTCAGAACTGACTCAGTGACACTTATCAACAACAACAACATGTCTACTAGTTGACATTTTTCTGTAAGAATCCACCTACCGTTTATTTAAGTCACTGTGGATGCACAGTTTAAGAAATAATATAATCTATCCTATGATTATGAGGGGGTTTCAAAATTTTGTGGAAAAACAGAGCTAAGAGATAATGGAATTTTCCACACCCTTTCTGAAGCCCACTCATATTCACTGTGATGTTCATATTGTTCCACATACACCCGAGGGATACTTTAGGTCAGCTCCTGAGTTCTTTTGACATTCTCCTGGTATTTGTTACTTTTTTGCTCTCTGGTGCAACAAGATATTCCAGACCCTTGTTCATTTCTAGCCTAAGACCTAGAGCCATCTCCAAGGACTCTTGTTCCTTTTTAGTGGTGAAGGGTGTTAAGAAACCCAGAAGTTCATGTTATGTGTGCTCATTGCTACCTGAATGTCACTGCTTCTAGATCCTTCAGTTGACAGAACTGGACATTGATATATATTATTCTTTAATCATGAGTTTGAGCTAGTATTTCCCACTCAAATATAACATTACAGGGTGTAATAGTTAAGGTTCTGTGTCACCTCGACTAGGCAAGGATTTCCAGAGGTTTAGCAGTTGGGATGTGCTTGTTCCCATGGTGATGAAACCTAACACAGGCATAGTTAGCTCTATGATGAGCGGCTATGAGCAGCCAATCGACAGAAGGGATGCTTCCTTGGGGGTGTGGCGTGCTCCCAATATAATGGATACATGGGAGGTGCTTGCTCTCATTTCTGCTAAGGCCCTGGGACTTTACAGTTATAAGACAATAGACATCTCTTTATATATATACATATATATGTTTCACTGGTTTTTCTTCTATAGAAAATCTGGCCTAAGTTTTCTTAGTAGATAGGGTTTAGTTTATCTTTTCTATTTATTACTTGTATATTTTTACAGTTAAACATATACTTGCTTTGCACTATTTTATGTGTGAAATTCTGGTGTGGCACTGTAGGATAAGCAATGGACCACAAGGTCAGTTTGAACCACAAGGTCAGTGATTCAAACTCACAAGCAGCTCCTTGGAAACTCTATACAGGGTTACTATGAGTCAAAACCTATTCAATGACACTTAGCAACAACAACATATTATGCATGGAGCCCTGATGTGACCCTGTAGGATAAGCACTGGACTGCTAACTCCAAGGTCAGTGGTTCAAACCCATCAGCTTCTTCTTGAAAACCCTATACTGGGTGACTATGAGATGGAACTGACTTGAAGGCACTTACTACCAACATCAGCAACACAATGCATAGAGTCTCTGGGTGATGCAAATGGTTAATGTACTTGGCTGCTAACAGTAAGACTGGAAGTTCAAGCTCACCAAAGGCACCTTGGAAGAAAGGCCTACTTTCTTTGGAAGGTATAAACCACAACTGCCTCCCACAATGTCCTACAAGTGGGAGCGAGAACCTGTAGGGTCCTTTGGAAATCTACACTGACGTGTCTGTGGTCAAGTTAACTTCACTCAGGCCTACGGAATCCACGCATCATAACAAAACTGAACGCCTGGTGAGAACAGGCTTTCTCACGCCCAGCCCCACGGGGAGTTTTTGGCCAGGTACCTTATCATGTTGCCCAGGATGCTGGCGGCATGGAGGCAGTAGGGCTGGGAGACCTCAGTGAGTCAGAGCTGAATCTAAGGAGGGTGAGAACTACCACTTCCTGTCTATGAAAATTGCTCAGTGACTGTCATTTCTTGCCATGGTCAAGAATCAAAGTAGGTTCTTTTTTCACACCTCAGCCTTCAAAGCTCCTCTGAACTCCTGAGAAAACCAAGCCAGTACCCAAGGAGTTCACATGGGGAGGGCCAATGCAGTTTCCCTGACTGAGTAAGCTATTTACTCAGTCATAAACACTATTTATCATTGTTATGTATGTCTTAGCTGAAGAATGTGGCATCAGGATTGGAGGAAGGCTAATTAACAGCTTGTGATATGCTGATCATACAACTTTGCCTCCTATAAGGGAAGAAACTTAAAATACTTACTGATGAAGACCAAAGACCACAGCCTTCAGTAAGGATTGCACCTCAATATAAAGGAAACAAAAATCCGCACCACTGGACCAATAAATCGAATCATGATA
This sequence comes from Chrysochloris asiatica, assembly GCF_000296735.1. Classification (NCBI taxonomy): domain Eukaryota; kingdom Metazoa; phylum Chordata; class Mammalia; order Afrosoricida; family Chrysochloridae; genus Chrysochloris; species Chrysochloris asiatica. The sequence continues at coordinate 2,550,916 of NW_006408614.1, read as the reverse complement.
AATTGAGAAAAGATTGAAGTTATCAAAGACTTCATTTTGCTTGGATCAACCATCAACACTCATGGAAGCAATAGTGAAGAAATCAAATGACGTATTGCATTGGGCAAATCTACTGCACAAGACCTCTTTAAAGCGTTCAAGAACAAAGATGTCAGTTTGAGGACTAATGTGCACCTGACCCAAGTTATGGTGTTTTCAGTAACCTCAGATGCATGTGAAAGTTGAACAACGAATAAAGAAGACCACAGAAGAACTGATGCATTTGAGTTATGGTGTTTGAGGAGAACATTAAAAGTACTATGGATGGAAAGAAGAACAAACAATTCTGTGTTGGATGAAGTACAACCAGAGTACTCCTTAGAAGCCAAGATGACCAGACTTTGTCTCTCAAACTTTGAACATATTATCAGGAGGGATCTGTACCTGGAGAAGGACATCAGTCTTGGTGAAGTGGAGGGTCAGTGAGAAAGAGGAAGACTCCCAATGAGATGGATTGACACAGTGGCAGTGGCAATGGGCTCAAGCATGACCACGATTGTGAGGTTGGCTTAGGATCGGGCTGTGTTTCGTTCTATTATATATAGGATCACTATGGGTCAGAATTGACTCCATGGCATCCAACAACAATACGTCTTATCTCATGTTAGTCTCCTGCCATGGACCGTGAGAAGTTTGGAAGTAGAAAGATTTCTCCTGGTGGATCAGGAAAGGCTGGAGAGAGGAGGCACATTTGTGGGATCCCTTTAGAGGGTCGATGGGATTTAGATGGAAGAGGACATTGATTTAGGGTTAGAAAGATAGCAGGAAAGTCAAGGTGCTGTCCACATGTACGCCCGCATACACACACTCGCTGACTGCTAGGTTGGTTGAGCATGGATTTCTGGGATAAAGCCATAAATCTCAAATGTATGGAAAAGTTATTGTGGCAACTTCATTATTATTTTTTTTTAAATGCTGTTGTTGTTGTTGTTAAGTGCCATTGAGTCGGTTCAACCCATAGTGACCCTGTATAGGGTTTCCAAGGTTTGATTTGAGCCAACCACAAGGTCAGTTGATTCAAAACAACTTTGCTGTCCAGCTATCTAAATCTGATAACTGGACAGCAAAGTTGGTTTGAGCTGTCAACCTTGTGATTCAAACCAACTTTGCAGTCCAGCTATCAAATTTTAGAAGGTTGACCGTGTAGAGCAGAAACACTGAATTCTGTGTACCCTTAATTGACAGTTTCTTCCGTACAATCGCATAGTCTGTTGGAGGGAAAGTCTTCCAGCAGAGTCACAAAAGAGAGCACTGGTGGCACACTGGTTAAACACTCGGCTGTTGACTGGAAGTTGGAGGTTCAAACCCACCAGTTGCTCCTGGCCTCATAAAGATTACAACCTTGGAAATTCTGTGGGGAAGTCCTACTCTGCCCTGTAGGGATTTGATACGCTGGAACGGACTCAATAGCAATGGGTATAATCATTGTAGTAAATGCTGTGAAAGTGAAAAGATAGTCATTTTCAGCTGAAGCAGGTGAGGACGCGGGATAGCCTGGGGACACCGGTGCTGTCCAGGACAGGCTCGTTTACCCCTGGGGTCCAGGTATCATTCTGGAAAACATCCACTTTCACTTGCAGAAGTATCCTGGATACATAGTACATTACATAGTTACATGGATGCTCTCTTTATCATGCATTTAAAAATGGTCTTTTTTTATGGAGGTGAAATTCACACAATATACAATTAGCCATTGCAAAGTGTATGGTTCAGAGACATTTAGTACACGCTCAATGTCGTGCGACCACCACCTCCCTCCAGTTTCCAAACCTTTTCATCATGACAGAAAAATACCCCCTAGTTGTCCTTCCTCTTCCTGTCCTCCTGCGGTAGCCACTGCGTTCTGTCTTGATGGGTTTGCCCGGTTTTTTACTTTTGTTTTTAACATGCTTTTGGAAGTTTTCTTCGTGTTGAAATTTTGAAATGTAAAGGAATTCCAAATCAGGTATTTACTTTATATACAGTAGTCTAAACTTACAATTGGATTGTGTAACTAAAAATTAAACAGAGCTAGATAGTAAAGGTTTTATAGTTTCATGTTATATATGCAACTATCACAAGTCAATCTACAAAGATAAAAATTATGATAAAATTTAATCTTTATGACTCTGCTTACTAATCTCATTTAAATCTTTATATGACATGTTAAAGGAAAAGCTTTCTTCGTAAAGTTGTCTTGTTACCTATGTATTATCTCTTTGTTTTCTTTTCTCCTGTTTTTAATTAATGCAAAAGTCTAAGAAAACATTTGCCATTTCAATAGATTTACATCATCTTCTAACCATCGGTCTACTTCCCTTTTTATTACTGGAACACTCTTAATGAAAGTTTTGATACATAAAATAAACAGCTTGTATAATCATCATTAATTATTGCAGCATTTTATTCTGGCCATAAAACAATACATTTATATACTTCAACTGTCTGAAAAAACCAAAGGAAACCTAATGCCTTCAAGTAGACTCTGACTCTGTCCTACAGGACAGGGTAGAATTGTTCCTTAGGATTTCCAAGACCACACATCTTTACCAGAGCAGACAGCCTCATCTTTCTCCTATAGGGGCGACTTTGTAGCGAGCAGCCCAATGCTTAATCCACTGCATCACCAGGGCTCGATTCAGAGCATGATGACGCATTTAAGAAAATGTTATTTCTGCTCACCGGTACTTGAAAGTGAGTATTCAGATACGAATGTGGTATCAAACTGGGCTGCTTATTGGCATGACTCACAATGACATCAGACTGGTCATCGAGGTCATCTGTCACTTGGTCCCTTATGTCATGGGGTTTGGGACACCAGGAGCCAGTGAAAGTCACCATTCAGCTCTCTGACCTCCCAATGGTTGAGGACAGAGCTGAAAAGGTGATTTCGCCCAATGTTGATATAGAAGCTGCATTCTGGTTGCAGACCAATAAAAAACTGAAAACCGAAATGCAGTGTTGTCGAGTAGATTCGGACTCATGGTGACCACGAGTGGTACAGAGTAGAAAGACTCTGAAGGATTGTAATCTTGGCTGTAGTCTCCACAGAGGCAGAGCGACAGGTTTTTCTTCTGAGGAACCATTAGGTGGCTGGGCTTGCTCAGTGTTTGGTTGCCTGATAGGTCGTGAGAGCCCATGCTAATCCCTTAGAAGTCTAACAGACACCATTCAGGGAGGAGTTTTTGTGTTTTTTAAAAGTTTTTTATTGTGAATTGAGTGATAGTTTACATGGGATAACATTGGTTTGACATCATTGTTTCATTGCAATGATTACAATCTCTTTTGTGCATCATCATTTAACAGTATTTGCTTCCATTCCCTCTGTTTTTTTTTTTTTTTTTTTTGGGGGGGGGTGGTGGTGGTGGGAGGGATTGAGGCCTGGGAGGCAGATGTACACAAAAAACACTCAGGAATGCATAATAATTTAAACAACCAAAGGGCACATTCTGCAAGCCTGCCTCCTGGCTGTCAGCACTCAGTCTTTTTCTTTCCATGAGTCTAGAGTTTTCGGCTGCTCTCTCTCTCCATGTCCTCATCTCTGCCTCCATCTCTGGTGTCACTGCTTCTCTGGATGGGGTTCACATTCCGCTTGTGCTTGTCTACCTTGATGGTTCAGGGAGGCTTTTACATGACTGTCTAATTCTGACAGTAAATTTCAGTTCTTTCATGGAGAACACAGGCTGGCAGTGTTGGAAAGGTGTTCAGAGTCCGATCCTGGGAGATGTGGATGTCAGCCTGGGGCATTAGAGCAGTGCCAGTGAATGGTGGTGTGTGTGTGGTTGTGGCTTTTCAGTTGGGCCCTTGAATTGTCAATATTTGACTTAGTCCTTTCCTCCCATGTCACATGAGTCACTTCCACTGTGACTGTCTCTTCTGCTAGAGGAGATAAGTTGGTACTTCTGAAAAGTACCCATATGTCCACGGGTGCCTTGAGACCACCATCAGAGATGGGTCCTACCTGTGAGCGTCTCTCTGCTTGTCAAGGTGCTCACTGACCGTTCTCTTGATATTGTTATAACCTTGGCCTCCGCCTCAGGTTGCAGAAAAGAAACTAACACAGACCCTGTTGGTATCCAACTCAAAAGGTCAAAAAAAAAAAAAATGCCTGTTCCATCGCTTCCATGCTCCTGGTTCATTTCCTGAAATCAACCATGTTTCCAGCTTGTTTTCTCCCAAAGATATTCTCCTGGAGATACCAATGCATCTGTAAATAAGAAGGGTAAATGGCCTTTTACTTTTGTTTATTTATTTATTTTTTTATGGTCACATAAGCAATCGTCTATGATGCACACATGTCTGCACTTTGTTTTTTCACATAATTATATCTTGGAGAGATCCCAACCCTATTTATTCCTAAAGTGCTTCCTCATTATTGTGTACAGCTACAAAGCTTCTATTGCATGGATGTCTCAGCATTCTTTCTCTTTAATCACTCCTTTGTTTATGTTATTAGTTGCAGATGACTTTAGCTCAACTCATGGTGACCTTATGTATGTCGGAATGGAACTTTTGCCTGTTCCCGCACTTCATAATTATAATTATAATCTTCATAATTATCAGTATGTTTGAATCCATTGCTGTGGTCACTGTCTGTATTGTTCGTGCCTTCCAGCATTATGTGGGACAAGATTCTGTTGTGATTCATAAGGGTTCCATTGGCAAATGTTTGGAAGTAGATCACGAGGCCTTTCGTCATGGTCTTTGTTAGTCTGGACTCTCCACTAAAACCTGCCCAACATGTATGAGCCTGCTGGTGTTTGAGATCCCACTGCCAAAGCTTCCAGCAACACAGCACCACCCAAGCTATCACTATATGACACACTGACAGAAGGTAATGTCTAATGGTAACTGACCCCTTCCATTTTTATTTGTCAGAGAAAGTCTGTTTCTCCTTCACTTTTGGAGGACAATCTCATTGGATACAGGATTCTAGGTTTTGCTTTCTTTTTTTCCTTTGAACATTTCAAATATTCATTCCACTCTCTTCTTACTGACATGATTTCTGACAAGAAGTTCGGTGTCATTATTATACTTGCTCTTCTATTGCTGTTGTTGGTAAGTACCATAGAGTCAGTTCAGACTCATAGTGACCCTGTAGACGGTTTCCAAGGAGTGCCTGGTGGGTTTGAACTCTTGCCCTTGCGGTTAGCACCACACCACGTATGGTACCCCACCACACCTCCTCACCTTCATTTAGCTTCTCTTTTTCTCTGTCTTTCATTTTCTGCAGTTTGAATATGACTTGCTTACATGGAGAAACTTGGGTAGGTATTCTGCATGATGCTCTCTGGATTTCCTGCATCTGTGGCTTGTCATTAATTTTGGAAAATTCTCAGTCATTATTACAGGAAATGGAGTCCTAGTGTGGCGCTGTGGGTTAATGCACTGGACTGCAAGGTCAATGGTCCAAGCTCACCAGTTGCTCCTTGGGAACCCTATATAGGGTCACAACCGACTCAACAGCACTTAGCAACAACAATTACAGGAAATGTTTCTTCTGGTTGTTGTTCTTCTTCTTCTGATGATCTCATTATTCATATGTTATTGCTCCACAGTTCGTGGATATTGTTTCTTTTTATTTTATTCTTTTATTCTCCTTGTAGTTGTATTTCCATTCTGGATGTTTCTATTGACATCATATCTTCAAGCTCACGGATTATTCTTCTTCCTTTGTAACTTTTTATTGGGAATTGAGTGAAAGTTAACAGATCATCAACTTTACTTTCAACCAATCATATGATCCCTTCTCGGCAACAACAGTTATCCTACGTCCTCTCTCTGGTTTCCCTTTTACATCTTATTTTTGCAAATCAACAAAGCAAAAAATATTGGATGTACACAAACCAACCACATTCATTTAAACATCCAATGGGCACATTCTACCAGCCAGCCTCCTGCCCGCAGGCACACAGCCTTCCTCAGTCCATGGGCCTGGAGACCGCAGCTGCTCTGCTTCTCTATGCATCACCTCTGCCACTGCCTCTGCTGTCACCACTTTTCTGGTTAGGATCCGATACTCCACTCATGCTCTTCCTTTTTGACATTCCTGGGATCTTCTGTTCTGAAATGAAAGATTAACTACTCCCCTCCTTTTAGTTACACATCTTCTATAATTACAGTTGTGACAATCGCAATTACTCCAGCTAAAATTCTCACAATTGAATCGTAAAACCCTATCACCATCATCCTCCATCCCCTTTCACCAGATCCATCTGGGAAAGAGGGAAACTATTCAGTGGGAATTCTACCTTAATCCCCTCATTCTGGAACTAAGCAAACTCACTGATGCTTGCCTAAGCCGTGTCCAGTCTACAGATGAGCTCACCAGATTCATTCTTCACTTGTGGTATAGTGGTTCCCATTTCTAGAATGTCTTTCTCTGTGCTTACATTACCAATCTTTTCATGCATGTTGTTCATTTTTCCAATTAGTACCATTGGCATATTAATGATGCTGTAGCTAGGTGCCATCCAGTTAGCTCTGACTCATAGTGACCCGATCCACAATAGGAGAAAATGCCGTCCAGTTCGGCACCACTCTCAAAATTGTTGATACTC
>NW_006408614.1:2536724-2542668 GCF_000296735.1 Chrysochloris asiatica | reverse complement strand
ATTGTTTTACCCACACCACCATGTCAATCCATCCTATCGGGAATCTTCCTCTTTTTTTGTTAAGCCTCTACTTTACCAAGCATGATGTCCTTTTCCAGGAACTGGTCCCTTCTGATAACATGTCCAAAGTACATGAGACAAAGTCTCACCATTGTCACTTCTAAGAACATTCTGCCTGTACTTCTAAGACAGATTTGTTTGTTTTTCTGGCAATCTGTGGTACTTTCAATATTCTTCTCCAACACCGTAATCCAAATGCATCAATTCTTCTCTAGACTTCTTTATTAATTGCCATTAAGGTTGACTCTGAGGAGGCAGTTCTTTCCAAGTCATATTTTGTGTGCCTTCCAGACTGAGGGCTCATCTTCCGGCACTCTAGCAGGCAAGATTTTGTTGCTATTTGTAAGGTTTTCAGGGCTGTCTTAGGCTGGGTTCTCTACAGAAGTAAAACCAGTGAAACTACGTAAATCTATATATTTGCAGTTGTGGAGGTGGGCACGTTCAAGTCCGTTGGTCAGATGTCAGGCTGAAGGCTTCTGACTCATGAAACTGCAGGACGAATGAGCCAAGTTTGGCAGGTCAGGTGGAAGGTCCAGCAGGTAAGAAGGGAGGTTGCTAATGACTCCCAGGATCGGCAGATAATAGAGCAGGCCACTGGCTCGAGTCCGAAGAATCAGAGGTTGCCAGATGAGCCATATGCAAGATCCAGACCCAGCAGAGACCAAGCAAGTCTTGCCTGAGTACCAGTTGTAGGGACACAAATTGAATGCTCTCCATATCTCCTCTCCCTTCCCCTTGCTCCAGCTACCTAGGAAGGAGCAGACAGCCCTCCTCCTCCTGCTCTGCCTACCCAAACTTCTTGTGCTTTACTTATACATATGCCAGGAAGGAAAGACAGCCCCCTCCTCCAGATATGCACACCCCAACTCTTTGATCTCTAGGAAGGGGGCAGGGATCCCTGCACCTAGTATTTTCCCTTACCTTTTCCTTGTTCTTCAAATCACCCTTAACTGCCCCAACATGTGTGAAGCTTATATACCCCATGATATAAAAAGACCCTAGCCCACATCCTTTGTGTAAAAAAAAAACTTCACTGTTCAGATAGAAGCCCTGGAAACAGCTGGGTTTTTTTGCCCTTTGTAAGTAACTTCCTTTCTTGGTAAACTGTCTCTTTTATTTTCTACAATAAACTAATGTCTCACAGATTGAGTCTTGGTAGTTTTTCGTCTTTTGGCACCTGTGTGCGTAGAAGGTTTTTCCTTTCTGGACCTAATCCCCTATACCCATCTATTGGAAGCAGGCCCCGCCCCTGCGGAGACCTCCCTTCAGTTGATTGGCTGCTCACAGCAGACCTCATCTAGAATTGATCACATTATATTAGATCTTATCATGTGGAGGGGTAACTACATCTCAACTACCAAACCACTGAGAATCCTGAACCAGTCAAGTTGACACAAAGCCCTAACCATCACAGGGCTAACCCTGCAGAAGTGGGCTGCCTGCGTCTTCTTCCTAGTGTGTTCTTTGTCTGGAAGCTCCAATAAAAACCTGTCCATTACAGTTGATCCTATTGGTTTCTGAAACAGCCGTGGTATAGCTTCCAGCCTCAGCCACATGCAAGTCACCACAGTATTTAACTGTGGACAGGTTAATGATGGTGATTTTCCATCCCTGCTCTGAAAATTCTGAAATCCGTGTCCTATCTATGTCTGGTTCTGATGCCTGTTTTGCCTCTTCAGAATGTATTTTCTGCTGCCTTTTAACATGTCTTGAATTTTTTTTTTTAATTGAAAGCTGCATGTAATGTATCCGGTAATAGGATGTAAGCTAATCAACTATGGTTTTATGTTCATCTGACTGGGGCCTGAGCTGTTTTTACTGGTTGCTATTTTCTGTAGGTGCCAGAATCTTCAATATCGTCTACTTTCCTGATTATGACTCCCTCTCCTGTTGTCTTGAGATTGTCTAAGAACTTCTTAAATACAGTCTGTGTCCTGCAGCACTGACTGTTGAAATGCCCTGCTATTATTCTGGAACCCTGTTGATGTGGTGGTAAGGTCTGGGCAAGGGGAAGCAGTCTATAATTTTATGATGAAATTTCAGTGTTATCAGTGGGACTGTGTCCTTGGGTTGTGATCTTAGAAATGAAAGTGTTATTTAAACTCTCTCCCCCTTCCTCATACTTCCCCAGGCCCATTACACCAGACAGGAAAGCTTGAGGATGGCTGAGTTGTCTAATTTTCCTTCCCCTAGATTAGATAAAGCTCTGATAGTTTTCCTTGATGCTAGACCTTTGTTAAGAACAGAATGCTCTAGCCTTTCAAAATGGTTACTTTTCCCCTGGGCGTATTTCAAAATAGTTACTTTCCCTCATCCCCTGAGCTAAACACTGGGGTTTTTCTTTAGTCTTCACAGAGTAAGCTGGTGGGGCTCCTGGAGGTAAAACCCACAAAAGTGTGGGAACCTCCCTAAGATTGGCCCCAGGAGTTTTTAACTCTCAAGTGAATCTAGAATCAGCAGCCCTCAATTCATCAATCTGCCAGTTGCTGGCTTCAGCAGTGGCAGCCTCTGCATTCGGTAAGCTGTGATTATCTGTATTTGCCTGTTTCTTCAGCTTTCAGGGGGTGGCTGTTTGCCTTATAGCAATTCTGGTGGTATAGTGAGTAAGTATTCGATTACTAACCAAAAGGTTGATGGTTCAAACTCACCCCCTGCTCAGTGGGAGAAAGATGTGGCTGTCAGCTTCTGTAAAGATGGTAGTCTTGGAAGCCTTGTGGGGTAGGTGCCCTCTGCCCTGTAGAACGGTCTCTGTGAGCTGGAATGAACTTGATGGAAACAGATTTGCCCTATGACATTCATTCTCTGATGGATCTAAGAAAAGCTGTTGATTTTCACTGTGTTCTGTTTTTCTCTTCTCATGAGCATTGGTGTTGACGGTCGACTTGGGGACTTTTACATGTAATGCTTTCTGATGCCTTTCTCTCATTATGAATTAGGCATGGTTTGAATTGGGATTCGATTTCCCTAGTAAATGTTCTTCTTTTTTAAAGGTCCCCCACCCCCACCCCTGCTGAAGACTAGGGAAACAGGCATAGAGTCATCAAAATAAGGAACATGGGACAGTATAAAGGTCCAGAACCTATATGAAATCTCTCAGAATAATGACATATTTTAGTCTGTGATTCTGACTTCCCTTTCTAGAAATTTCTTAAAGTCTTTGCCTTTCCATCTCACTTTCCCAACTAATGGTCACTTCTTATTTGATCATCAAGTACTTCTTATCTGGTACTTCTCAAAAATAGTTTCCTGTGTGTGTTTTGCTTTGCTATTGCTTTGAGGTCAAAGCTCGGTCTTTGGTGCTCTTGAAAGCTGCCCGGAGTCTTGCACAGAGCCAGCCTCTGTGATTAGAGTTCCGGAAGATGGACCATGGACCATCAGCTGAACTGGATTCCTTTCCCTCGTGGGTCTGGTATAGGAGTCTGATTGACCTTGTTAAATCACCACTAGTTAGTAGTCCTGGTGTGGCGTTGTAGGATAAACACTGGATGTTTAACTTCAAGGTCGGCATTTCAAACTCACTAGCTGCTCCTCGGAAACCCTACACAGGGTTGCTATAAGTCAGAGCCCACTCAACAATACTTTACAACTACAGCAGCATCTAAGCTCAGGTACATGTCCACAGGTTTACCATCTGATCCTGGCTTTAGCAGAGACAGAACAACCCCTACCTTCTGAACCCAACATCTGGAAACTTGCCATATCTTTTTCTTCTTAAAAATATGGGAACATTTTTTTAACTGCCAAAGCAATTCATGTCCATTGTGGAAAAATCTGGGAAATACAGATATATATAAAGAGGAAAATAAAAACGATATGGGATTCCGTAAGCACTGCTTTGTTGGACTTCTTGGGCCTTCTTACTATGCATTGTCCATACTCGGGGGCAAGGACGAAGAATTTGCTAAGAATCTACAAAAATAAAGGATTATTATTTCTGGGTTGTTTTATTTGTACATAAAAAGGATAACTAGGTGGCTCAGGAATGTGGCTGGGCCTTTCGAATCAGACGGGTCTGACTTCAAATCCCAGAACAGTCACTTTAATAGATGACATGGGACAAGTTACTTTCTGTGTTCCAGTTTCCTCATCTGCAGACTCATAGCAGGAGTCCTGGTGTGGATAAGCACTGGACTGTTAACCACAAGGTCGGTATTTCAAACTCACCAGCTGCTCCTTGGAAACCATATCCAGGGTTGCTATGAGTCATAATCGACTTGATGGCACTTAACAACAACCTTATATAGCAGTGGGCTCAAGCATAGCAATGATTGCAAGGCTGGCTCACGACTGGGCAGTGTTTCGTTCTTCTGTGCAAAGGATCACTATCAGTTGGAATCGACTCAACGGTAGTTAACAAAAAGAACAACAACCTCATAGGGTGATCCCCAACCTTATCTTTTTGCACAGATTACCTTAGTGTCTGTCTCTGGTCACAAAGGGACAGGCTATCACAGAGGAGAACTCCAGACCCCAGCCAGCAGGCGAAAAGCCTTCCCCTTAGACATGAGGTGGAGGAGAGAAGGTTGGTACCAGAAACATGCTAATATTTGGTCCTGTTTATGGCAGAGGAGATGGCGTATCGTTATCTGTTCGGATATCTGCCTTCCTCACCAGTCAGAATTTGCCTCATTTCATTGTTTTATCCGCAGGACTGGTCCAGAGCCTGTCCCGTTTGGGTTTCCAGATTGATGGTGGAGGCGGATCAAGTCCTCAGAGCAGGGTGTGGGCTTTCCTCAGTCTTGGGTCCTTGGCCTGGTCCTGCAGGCATGACAACAGCTGAATGTGAATGTGTGACAAGGCATTTAGTTAAGTCTTTCCACCCTAAAACCAGTCCCAGCCTCCAGAGAAAGCATGACATCACTGATGAGTCATTGTTTGGGCCTCTTGCATTTTCATTATCACTCTGAACATCAACTCTCACATGAGCATTCCTTCAGCTCCAGAAAGCATTTCCGTGGGAGCTAATGAGCAAGGTGATTCATTAGCTAGATTCCAGTTCCCCTTCAAGTCCCCTCGGCACGTGCTCTTTCCTTCACCTCCAAACTTCTGGGGTTTGACCAGAAATTCCATAAGTGAAATGTTGTTGTTTTTAAGTGCCGTTGTTGTCGTCAAGTACTGTCGAGTTGGTTCTGACTCATGGAGACCCAGTATAGGGTTTCCTAGGAGTGACTGGCAAGTTTAACCACTGACCTTGTGGTTCAAACCGACCTTGCTGTCTTCTGCTTATCCTATAGCGCCACACCAGAAGTCTATATAACAATAAGTAAAACCAGTCAGGCATAAAAGGACAGTTATGGTACGGTCCACTTATATGCAATATCTAGATTAGGCCAATGTGGACAGAAAGTAGTGGTTACCAGGAGCTGGGGAGTTATGGGTACAGACTTTTTTTTTAAAAAACAAAAAAGAATTGTTAGAAGGAATCAGTAGGAGGTGGAGGTCAGAGCAGGAAGCCTTGGATGGATAAAATGGGGGGAGGGGGAGGGGATGATAGGGTTTGTCCCAGGAGCGGACTGATGAAGTTCAGGCTTCTTCTGATATTTGCTGAGAAACAACGAAGCCATGTAGATAAGGAGTCAAGACAGCTACTAGGTACCCCCCAAAACCAGACTTTCTTGCCTCAGTGGTTGAGCTGATGGAAGTCCCAGGAGAAACCACTGTCACAGATGAGGACATGCAGATTCACCACTTGCTCCAGGTCAATGCTCAGTCTGTTGTCCAGCTTTAGGTCATTTCCAGAAGTGTCCTTCCAGGAACGGAGGCAGTGCAGGGACGTTACTGTGTGAACAGAGGTATCTTCCTGGAGTGATTTCTTACCTGCCTGTTCTACCTGGCCCTTATTCCTGGGCAAGGGGAGGGACCCAGGAAGGACAGGGGTCTCCAT
>NW_006408614.1:2530465-2536169 GCF_000296735.1 Chrysochloris asiatica | reverse complement strand
ATGGCACTTTCAGTATTCTCCTCCAACACCACAACTCAAAGGCATCAATTCTTCTACGATCTTCCTTATTCACTGTCCAGCTTTCGCATCCACATGAGGCTATTGAAAACACAATGGCCTGGGTCAGGCGCACCTTAGTCCTCAAACTGACATCTCTGCTTGAGACATGGTACTTGTATTTATTCCAGAAATTCCTCAAACCCAGGATGGGGCCTTTTGACCCTCCCATGGACGGACTACTGGGGAGGAGAGTATGTACCATGGTACAGTCTGGAAGGCCACGTGGGAGCAGGGATCCAGCCAGGAGGCTGCCTCAGGGATCAGTGAGGTCTCACGTGGGCTGACTCAGGTTGTAGAGGGGTTTTGCCAAGGCACCAAGCACACCTGGGTCTAGCCCAAGAGCCACCTCTGACTGCCTCCATCTGGCCTCAGTTTTCTCATCCCTATAATGGGCTCACTCTGGCTGTAGGCAGAGCTTCCGGTGCACTCTCTAGAATCTTGCATTCTGATGTCACAGGACAGATGACAACACACCGCAGATTCCAAAACCCAGGTCACAGCTCTTTTTCCGTTCATTAGCCATAATGAAGAAAAAGCAACCCAGCTATCATCCAATTCTCCCCAGCCAGCCCCCCTGTCCTCCCCCTTCACCCCTACCTGCCACCCTACAGCCTGGCCTTCTGAAGGACCCTAATCTGGGCACTCAGCTCGCCTCTTTTTCTGTGGGCCCACCTCACCCCCTCTGAAGACCATCGTCCACTCAGTCAAACTCCCATCACTCAGCCTGACCTCTCCTCATTTCCAGCTCAGGAAGACCCACAGCCTTGCCTGCCCTCCTTTTCCCCTTTCCCTGCCCACTCTCTGCCCTTCCCGTGTGGCCCCCTCTCTGCCCCTCACTCTGCCTTGGCCCTCCATTCTGACCCTTCTCTGGCCCCTGGCCACCAGAACATACTGCTCAACTGTTGCCATAGCCCTCCCACCTTGTCACCTTCTCCCATTGTCTCCCCATCCTTGGTCTTCACCACACACTCTTCCAAGGATCTGATGTCTGGGCCTGAGGGCACCAGACATCCTCCTGGACTCCCAAGAACCAGGATCCTGGGGGTCACAGGAGACAGAGCATGGCGGCTGGGCACCATGCAGCCCGGGGTCCCCATGCTGCTCCAGGAAGACCCCATTGCCTTGGTGAGTCATCAGCCAGAGGGATCTGTCCTGTGCCACTGATGGGTGCCCCTCTGCTGGTTCCTCTTGGGCCCAGAGACGATGGAACCAAGTGCTTTGTGCCCACACTCGGATCTCCAGGCTCCCAGAGCTCTCCTGGAAGTGGGGTTGGGTTCAGCAGTGGTGAGCTCAGAGAATCTTTCTCTGTAGGCCCCTGCTGTTCCACGTGGCCAAGCAGCACCCCTGCCCTGGGTCTGTCACATACCCCATCATGTATCTGGTACAGACCCCACCCCAGGCTTCTCCTGGCATGGCAGGACTGTGTGGGTGAAGGGGCTGAGGCAGCTCAGAGGGTGGGAAGGAGCCCTGTTATGAGATACTGGGGATGGAAGCTTAGGGGTTCCTGCGTCCCCTTTGGGTAGAGGCTGGGCTCCCTGCACTGACCATGACTTAGGAGTTGCTCTAGTTGCTGTGTGCCCAGGCTCAGTGTGAGGGGAAACCGCTTCTTCCCCATGCTGATGGCTGACAGGAAGGCCCGCCCCAGGAGCCTGGGCAGACCGGAGGATCTGTGGGTCCTACACCCCTTCTCAGACTCTCTAGGGGGTGTGCCTGGCCCTGGAGTTGGGTTGCAGCTTCTAGGGACCATTGGCTCCATTTCCTGCAGGTCCCATGACAGCCAGGATGCTCCCGTGTGCCCCCAGGGCAGAAGGAAGCCTGGGCGAGACCAGTCAGAAATGATTTTGTCTCATCTGTTCTACCTGCCTGGCTGGGCCAGACAGCCCACACTGGGGTGGCCAAGTAGAGACAGCACGTCCCCTTAGGAAGGTGAGTCTTGACTGAGTGGTGGTGAGGTGACCCCTGAGAACTCAGAAAGGGGACATAGGCTCCCTGCCCGCTCCAGGGAGGGGGCATCCTTACTGCCTGCTTCCTGACCATGACCTGTCCCTACAGCCTTCTCTGAAGTTCCTGGGTGGCACAGTCAAGCATATGACTACTAGCCCAAAGGTTAGCAATAGGAACCCACCCAGAGGCACCTTGGGAAAATAGCCTGGCGCTCTGCTTCTGCAGGTCATAGCCAAGAATGCCCACGGAGCACAGTTCCACCCGGATACACACCGGGTCACTGGGAATCTTAATGGAATTGGGGATAACTGGTTTGGTTTGGTTTTATAGATACCTCAGCCTTGAGAGCCGCCTTCCTCAAGGTGAGAACTCAAGTTCTGAGGACAGACCTTTGGGACTGTGCCCCTTCCCCAGAATCTCCAGCATTTGCAGGTACCTCCAATCTCTCCTGTTGAAGATGTTTGTGGAATTAATTCCGTCTCTAGGAAACCCTAGTCTGGGGCTCTGAATTCTGACGTCTAAGGCTGGTGCCCAGAAGGAAGTGTATGAGGACCCCACAAGACTCCCAGGCATTGGACACCACGCCCTCCTTCCACGCTCCAGGGTAGGGCTTACCCAGAATGCAGCTGTGGGCCCTGGTCCAGGCACAAGCCAAGGGGCCAGGTAAAAAGCAGCTCCCAGAGGCTCAGCTGCCTCAGGACTCTAGGGGCCACCATTCAAGGCAAGGATGGTGTGGCAGGCTCTCTTCAGAGCTGGCCAGGACACTGCAGTATGGAGCCTGGTGGACATAGTTCTAAGGGCTGCTGGGGCTGGGGTAGAAGCCAAGCAGATATCTGGGGTGGGGGTGGGGTGTCTTCCCCTCCCTGGACCATTTCACCTGCTGCCAATTCAGTGAATTCGGACCCACAGTGACCTTATAGCTAAGAGTAGAACTCTCCTTCCCCAGCCCTCCCTGCCAGGTTTACACACGTAGCAGCAATTATGAGTTCAGTGCAAGACCAGGTGGCATTTTATTCTGTTGTACATAGGGTTGAGGTTGATATGGGTCAGAACCGACTCAACAGCACCTAACAACAACACCAAGCTTGATGGAAGGAAGCAGACTGCCACATCTTTCTCCCATGCAGCTGTGGGTGGGCTAAACCACTGACCTTTTAGTTAGCAGTCAAGCGCTTACCCACTGTACCACCAGAGATCCTTGAACATCCACTCCTCCTCCTCCCCACTTCTCCAAATAAAATATGTATATAGTTCTCCTTGTTCACTTAAGGTCATGTAGTGGTCTTCACCCTTGGTTCCTCCCTGCTCATGGAGTATATGGGCACTTTGGGGCTCCTGTCATTGCCAGAGACTCACAGACACATTTACTTTGAAGCCAAGGAACCTCCAGCCCCCTGCTCAAGAACCCTGGAAGATAATCCCTATGCATATATCTATGGGGAGCTGGGCAGCCTGGGAGATGTAGTCTTCTCAGGACTGGTCACTCTTGAACTCCAAATTGCTCTCACATGGAGATCCCTCCCTTCTCTCTATAACCTGGGACACCTCCCAGCTTGTCCAGTCTCCAGCATCTTTGGAAAGGCTGAGTGGACAGAGTTGTACAATGCCCACCCAGGCAAGCAAGTCAGTGCCTCAGCTCCTCAGAGTCACTGTAAAGGATCCCTACTCCCAGAGGTCCTCAGTTCCCTACCTGGGGTAAAGGCAGGGGCTGATTACCCAATAAGCAAAGCATACATGGGCTGATTTGAGTTTCATTTCTTATCTGTAGTGAACAATTTCACATTTTTTTCACCAATTGAAGATTTTGCTTCTAGGTCTGGTTGGCACCTGTCTCTCTTCTAACTCTACAGCACCTTCTGATAGAATCAAAGCCCGCTTTTCAAATTTACAATCCCCAATAGGGACAGAATACCTAGTGAAGCTGTGTGACATTGTTCACTACAGATTATTTAATGTATTAGCGTTTAAATTCTAAAGCACTTGGTTTGTGGAAGGCTGTCGTCTACAGTAAGGAGCTGTGGTGGCATTGTAGGTTAGGTGTTGGGCTTCTAACCACCAAGTTGGCAGTTCAAAACCACCTTGGGAGAAGGATGAGGCTGTCTTCCACCATAAAGATTTATAGTCTTGGAAACTGGTTGTAATGAGTCAGAATCCAGTCGATAATAATGAGTTTGGAGCTTGAGTGGTCTACAATGGGGGGAACCCAAACTCCATTTTGAGTCTTGACGTAAGTTCTTTCTGACCATTAAATCAACAAAGTCTAATTCTTAGACTGTTGTTATTGTGGTTAAGTGCTATTTAGTTGCTCAGACTCATAGCGACCCTATCAACAACAAAATCAAACAGCGTCCAGTCTTGCAATCCTTACAATTGCTGTTACGTTTGACTCCATTGTTGAGGGTCTTCCTCTTGGCTGACTCTCCACTTTACCCAGCATGATGTCCTTCTCTTAGAAATGGCCCTTCCTGATACCATGTCTGAAGTATGAGAGACAAAGTCTAACCATTCTCACCAGTAAGCACCTGACTATAATTCTTCCAAAACAGATTTGTTTGCTCTTTTGGAAGTCCATGGTATTTTCAATATTCTTTGCCAACACCATAATTCAAATGCCTTGATTCTCCCTCAGTCTTCCTTATTCATTGTTCAACTTTTACATGCATATAAGGTGCCTAAAAATACCATGGGTTGGGTTAAGTGCCTCTTAGTTCTTAAAGTGACATCTTTGCTCTTTTACACTTTAAAGAGATCTTTTGCAGCAGATTGGCGTAATTATTTGATTTCTTGACTGAGTATTGATTGTTGGATCCAAGCAAAGTGAAGTCTTTGACCACTTCAAGTAGTTTGTGGGGGCCCTTGATGGAGCTGGCTTAGTGTCTATTAGGACCACAGGGAAGCTGGGGACAGGGTGACTGGTTAAATGCTTGTCTGGTGGCTCTGTGGGTTTTGTAGGCCTGGAGCTGAGTCCACCGGAATCCAGGCACCAAAATGGTATACCAAAGTGGTGCACCGACCCCTGCCTCACACTGGTGCGGTTCACACCCACATGGCTCCAAACTCTTGGATAGCTGAGGGTGTGCGCTGAGGGTGGGTGAGGGTGGGAGCTGGCCACACCTCTGGTCACCAGGGAGCGTGAGAAAAAGAAGAAACCGCTCTGCTGCCAAAGATGTTTACAAGAAATCTCTTTCTCTCCCACCATCCCTGCTTGGCCTCTCCTCCCAGCAAGCACTCCATCCATGTCTCTATCCTCTTCTGAAGTTCAGGGGGCCAGAATTTTCATCTGTGTCTGTTTTATTTGGTCTCTCCCGTCTTTGTTGTAGCAGTTCTGTGTATTGTGTCTGCCTAGTCTGCCATCTTGCCGGTAGTCTGCGTATAGATTTTAGAAGGAGTCAGAGACATTATACTGTCCTTTGTAAAGAAAATTGACTGCTTCCCTTCCTCAAGTAGCCACAAAGGGAGCCCTTGCCTGGTCCACTTCTTCTATTTATTTATTTATTTATTTTAGAATAGAAACTGTTATTTTCATGCTATATTTTTGAAAGCCACTTGTTGTTGTTGTTGTCAGGTGCCATCGAGTCGGAACCGACTCATAGCGACCCTATGCACAGCAGAACGAAACAATGTTCGATCCTGGGCCAACCTCACTACCGCCGCCACACCTGAGTCCATCAATGATGCCACCTGGCTGATCCATCTCGTT
>NW_006408614.1:2525024-2526750 GCF_000296735.1 Chrysochloris asiatica | reverse complement strand
TTTCCTCTTCTTTCTTCTTCTGGTTGAGCTCTGATCATCCAGTCATTGAAGCCAGGTCAAGTGGGTATTATCTGCAAGTGTGGGTGTTCTTATGCACATGCCCTCTCTTCTTATCAGCTGGATGCTTTTCATTTCTTTTTATATAACATTTTATTTGTTTATTTTCTCTTCCTTCTAGTTAAGTTTAAGTGTCACCCCTCTAACCAGTGAATTGCACCCCCACCTTCCCGCATCCGTCTTACTCTTGGTAAGCATCAAAGAATGTTTCCTTTACTGTGAAACCTTCTCTTGACCTTTGATATGACATTTTACATGACCTCCTAATGCTTAGTGTAAAGGAACTCTGGTAGCGTAGTGGTTACAAATCGGGCTGCTAACCTCAAGGTTGGCAGTTCGAAACTACCAGCTGTTCCGCGGGAGAAAGATGAGGCATTCTGCTCCCGTAAAGATTTGCAGCCTCGGAAACCCTGTGCAGGGTCGCTATGAGTTGGAACCGACTCCACGGCACATAACAACAAATGCTTAGTGTGAGAACATGTTTAAGGCAAATTTTAAATGATTCAAATATTTTGTTCTATTTGGTAAAGATTTTTCTCTTCTCTTTGGTGATTCTGACAGCTTCTGTGCTTCATGGTTTACAGAGCATGAAAATTAGCACTGACCTTCTGTCTACTAGACAAAGCCTTTGCCATTGGATTTTTTTTTTTCTTTCACTTTTTTATTGTGAATTCAGTGAAGATTTACAGACCAGATCATCAACTTTACATTCAACAAATCATACACTTTGTTTTATTTCAGTGACTACAATCACTTCCACAAAGCAACAGTTATCCCATTTCTTCCCTGTAGCTCCCACCTGCATTTCACCCCACTTCCTATCCCTTCTCAACTTTGTCCTTTTGATCCCGAATGAGTGACCATTCCATGGTGAGCCTAACTTGCCAGTGTTAATGTCTTCCCTTTCCCCCCTTAAAACCATCTACCGTTTGGCTGAAAATTAGACCAGAAGGGTGAGTTCCATTTCAGATATGAAGGGGGGTTGAGGGCCACAGTCTCAGGTTCTGCCAGTCTCTATCTGACCAGTAAGCCCTGTCTTTTTTTATTAAATAATTTTGAGTTTTGTTCTATATTGTCTCCCATTCTATCCGGGACCCTCTCATGTGATCCATTTCAAAGCAGTTAGTAGTGAGTGGTGTCTGAGCACCGTCTAGTTCTTCTGGTCTCAGAATCATGGAGACTGATGTTCACATGTTCCATTAGTCCGTTGGACTGATTTTGAGCTTTTTCAATTCCTATCATTCTTCTTTTTTCTACACATGGTGAGACCAATAACTGCACCTTAGGAGCCACTCATAAGATTTCAAGATCCCAGATGGTACTCAAGCAGGATGTAGATTGTCTTTATTATGCCATCTAACCATAGCATCCCCTGAGATTATGATCCTCAGCCTCCAGGACCATTAACTCATTGCCTTAAAATGTTTGATAATATGCATGCAAGAGCTGGACAGTGAATAGGAAAGTCCGTAGAAGAATTGATGCTTTTGAGTTATGATGTTGGAGGAGGAATCAACAGATCTGTGTTGTAAGAAGTGCAGCCAGAGTGCTTCTTGGAGGCCAGGATGGCCAAACTTCATCTCTCATACTTCGGAATATTGTCAGGAGGGACTAGTTGCTAGAGAAGGATATCATGATTGAACATATATTGAACATATATTGCTGTTGT
>NW_006408614.1:2521032-2524169 GCF_000296735.1 Chrysochloris asiatica | reverse complement strand
TACAGGTTGAATAAGTATGGTGAGAGAACACAACCTTGTCGCACACCTTTCCCAATTTTAAAACATTCAGTGTTCCCATGCTCTGTTTGAACAACTGCTTCTTGGTCATATATCCCACCTGAATTTAGAGATCATCTGAAGAACAGATTTGATGTGTTAGACACTAAACCGAAAACCAAAAGAGTTGTGGGATGACATCAAGAACATCATACAGGAAGAAAGCAAAAGATCATTAAGAAGATAAGAAAGAAAGAAAGACCAAAATGAATACCAGAAAAGTCTCTGAAACTTCCTCTGCAACAGAGCGATGCTAAAGCAAATGGAAGAAATGAAGAGGTAAAAGAGACAAATGGAAAATTTCAAAGGACAGCTCAAGACGGCAAAGTCAAGTATTATAATGAAATGTGCAAACACCTAGAGTTAGAAAATCAAAAGCAAAAAACACGCTCAGCATTATTCAAGCTGAGGGAACTGAATAAAAAATTCAGCCTCAACTTGCAATATTGAAAGATTCTATGGGCAAAATATCGAATGATGGAGAAAGTGTAAAAAGAAATTGGAAGGAATATACAGAGTCACTGTACCAAAAAGAAATAGTTGATGTTCAACCAATTCAAGAGGTAGTACATGATCAAAAGTTAATGATTCTGAAGGGAGAAGTCCAGGTGCCTTGAAGACATTGGCAAAGAACAAGCCTCCAGGAATTGAAATCTTTCAATTTAACAGGGTCTTTACAAGTTGGAACACACTTGATAGCACATAATAACAACAAGATAGTTCTATTTCCAACTTTCTGAGGCAGCGCCACACTGTTTTCCAGAGTGGGTTGAACGATTTTATAGTCCCATCAGCAGTGTAGGTGTGTCCCAGTCTCTCCATACCCTTGCCAGCATTTGTTGTTTCCTGGGTTTTTTTTAAAACTTTGCTGATAATGCTGATGATGTGAGATGGAAGCCATTGTTGTTTTGAATCATTGCTTCTATTTAACGACAATGATTGTGAACATTTCCTCATATGTTTGTTGGTTGCCCAAATCTTTTACTCATTGAAGTGTCTGCTTATGCCCTGTGACTACGTTTCAGTTGGGTTGTCTTTTTCTTGCAGAGGTGTTGTAGTTTTCTATAAACTTTAGATATTAGTCCCTCGCTTGATAGGCCATTGAAAAAAATTTTTCCCAGTCTGTGGGCTTCCTTTTTATTCTTTAGGTAAAATCTGTTTATGTACTAAGTTTCCAATTTTTAGGAAGTCCCAGTCATCTATTTTGTAATCTACTATTTGTGTGTTTTTTGTTATGTTTGAAAGTGTATATATGCCATGTATTAGAACCCCAAATGGAGTCTTGGTGTGGCGCTGTAGGTTATTGCGCTGGACTGCAAAATTGGTTTGAATCGCAAGGTCGGTGGTTCAAGCTCACCAGCCACTCCTTGGAAACCCTATACAGGGTCACTAAGGGTTGACACCAACTCGATAGCCAGAGTGCTCCTTTGAGGCCAAAATGGCCAAACTTCATCTCTCATATTGTCAGGAGGGACCAGTTGCTGGAGAAGGATATCATGTTTGGTAAGATGAAGGGTCAGAGAAAAAGAGGAAGACCCCCAACAAGATGGATTGGCCAAGTGGCAGCATCAATGGACTCAAGTGTGGCAACAGTAATGAGGTTGGCCCAGGATCAGGCAGTGTTTCATTCTGCTGTGCATAAGGTCGCTATGGGTCAGTACCGACTCGATGGCACCTAACAACAACAACAACAACAACAACAACAAGGGTCAGAACCAACTTGACAGCAGTTAACAACAACGATGACAACTATAATTGTAGGGTGTCCTGATGGGGCGCAGTAGGATAAGCACTAGACTACAAAGTTGGTTTGTATCACAGGGTCGGCAATTCAAATTGACCAGTTGCTCCTCGAAAACCCTATACAGTGTCGCTATGAGTCGGAACTGACTCAACAGTACTTAACAACCACAACAAAAATGATTGTAGAGTTTTGTAGTTCTTTCTTTAGTTCTATTCGAGTTTGATTTCTGTATTTGGGGCTGTTTTGCTGGGAGCATAGATATTTACTATGGTTCAGTCCTCTTGTTCAGTTGATCCTTTAATCATGTGATAATATCCTTGTTTGTCGCTTTAAAGTCTATTTTATCACAAATTAATATTACCACTCCTGCTCGGTTTTGTGTTGCTATTATCTTGATGTATTTTTTCCATCCTTAACTTTTTAATCAGGTTTGTATTTGTGTGTAGAGTATGTCTCATGTATACAGAATAAGGAAAGATCCTGTTTGCTTGTCCATTCTGCTACTGTCTGTCTCTTGACTGGTACATTCAAACCATTGACGTTCAGTGTGATCACTGTTAGGTATGAATTGATTGCAGTCATTTTGCTGTGGGGTTTTTAGTGACACTGTTGTTTTTTTTTGTTCCCGTGCTGAGTTCATTTTTTTGTGCTTTTTCTTGTCAAATTCTTCATTGTTTTAATGGTTACAAAATCTTCATGGGTTTTCCTTTTCTTGATTTGATGTGAAGGGGTATTAAATTTCATCTGAAGTGTTTTTGGATAAACCAGGACAAGAATTTTTTCAACAGCTCATGTTTTTACCCAACACTTGATTGTGCTCATGCCCAACCTGTACCTAGACCAAGAGGCAGTTACTTGAAATGAACAAGGGGGCACTAAATAGCTTAACATTAGGAAAGGTGTTTTATCTTTCACCATTTAGAGGCTACACTGTATGAAGAAGAATGCCCACCCAGGTTGGAGGAAGACTCATTAACAACCTACAATATGCAGATGACACAGCCTTGCCTGATGAAAGCTAAGATGACTTGTAGCACTTACTCATGAAGATCAAAGACCACAGACTTAGTCTTTTTTTCAGTATGAGTTGCACCTCTATATAAAGAAAACAAAATTCCTCATAACTGGACCAATAAACACTAAATGGAGAAAAGATTGAAGTTGTCAAGTGGCCAGGGCCATAATTAAGGAATTAAAATAAATAAATTGGGACATATTAATCAAGGAATTAAATAAATGAGACATGGGGAAAACCTGTGCATGAAGAATTCATTGTCTTTGCAAAGCAACAATGAAATACTTTCTTTTCTTTTTCTTTTTCTTTCTTTCTCTCTTT
>NW_006408614.1:2517984-2519977 GCF_000296735.1 Chrysochloris asiatica | reverse complement strand
GAAGATATGAGCAAGAGAGCAGGGGAGTAAAGAATGAGCGGGACAGTAAAGAATGAGAGAAGTAGAGTATTAGGGTAGCCATAGAAATAATAATAATAAAGCATGTAATGAGAAGATTTTGAATTAATTATGGCCAATGACTCCGTAATCAGCCGACGCCGCATACGCTTTCGGAAAAACCCTGGAATAAGTGTGCTGGGGCTGGCTCACGGCACACTGGCGCCGTGAACAGGGACCGAAAGGTAGGTACATTGTTTTGCAGATTCAGAGGAACTTAGAGAGAGAGCGTTTCCAGTAATTAAAGAATTTCGATGTGGCTAGGACCTCAGCCTGGGTTTCCGGGAACCCCCACCAGAGACGGGTGGGCTAGATAGGTGAGCAGTCGAGAAGTATTGTGCCATAATCAAATCTATAAAATAGATTGATTATTGAAGTAAAGCTTAAGTCATGGGTCAAAAATGAATATAAAGATAGAAAATTGTTTACTAATATTATTTAACATTCTTTACAGATGAAAGATATTAAGATAAGTATATTGTAGTTACTAGAAAATTTTGAGTTTATAAAGAAAGTTAGTCCTTGGTTCCCTGAGAAAGGAACTCTAGATTTAGAGACGTGGGACGCTGTCAGGAAAGGAAGTGAGATTTTGGTATGCTAATGGTTACGAATCGGGCTGCGAACCGGAAGGTCAGCAGTTCGAAACTACCAGCTGCTCCGCGGGAGAAAGATGAGGCGATCTGCTCCCGTAAAGATTTACAGCCTCGGAAACCCTATTCAGGGTCGCTATGGGTCGAAACCGACTCGACGGCACTTAACAACAACAACAACAATAATGGGGCAGCAGAGATGCTGGTTACAGCTTTAACACTGTGGAATATTCTTAAGCAGACTTTAGATATTAAATCAGATACTGAAAGTCTATCTGCACCCTCTACAGAAAGAACATCTCTGTTAATGTTTAAATTGAGTGTTTTTTATGCTTATAAACAAAAGAACAGTAATGATTTTGCAAATGAAAGCACTCCTGGTCTCTTAAGCCTAGTAGATCAGGCTCAGTTAAAAAACAAAGCGGAGGATTGGGCTGAATGCACTTCCCAGTAACTCCAGGAAAGCTGTGGCTCCCTACCTAGCAATGTTGCAAGTTTAATAATGAAAGGTAGGAGAAAATGCTGACAGTTATTTGAAAAAGATTTCTTTAAAATCATCAGTATTTATACTTTAAACTAAATAACCACTCTTTTGCAGAACAATGGCAGATTGAAAACTTTGCGGGACAAACTCTATCCCACCTTTCCAATAATCCTGTTTCAATTTATTAATCATCATTCTGTAGTCTTCTCTTTGCAGTTTTTCAGTGTGTCTCTCCCTGAATTTGTTGCTGATAGTTTTTGCTGACATCAAGTTTTCACTGACCCGCCAGGAAGCTGTAACTTTTATCAGAGAAACCTCATAGCTGCAGCAGACCGTAGAACTAAGGGGCGAAAGTTTTCGTTGTTTTTTTTCCCACAGGAAAAAAAAAACTTTCCCATATGGACTCAAGATTGATTAATTCGACACTGTAGCGAAGAAGATAGCTATAAGCATTCACTGACATATCTCTACCAAAGGCTGGACTTTGACTTCATTTGCATTTTCACTGACACTCCTCAGGCAATCAAGATTGGAGCAAGCTGTTTCAACAACGGAGGGAGCTGTTGAGAACTGTTTTAACTCTTGGAGCGCTGAGACAACTCCAGAAACTTTCTTTGTTGCTATGCTTGTACATTTTGCTTGTCAGATATCAAGAATGAAATTCAACAGATGTTTCTATTTTTGTAAAACATTCTCAATTGCTGAGAGGTCAGTCAGAAGTCTTTATACTGGATTCCCTAAAATGATTTTCTACTAGCTCTGTTAAAAAGGGTGTTATCTACTTTCTCTCTGACTCTATTAGTTTAATTCATGATTAGTCAGTCTGTTTCATATCCTGGTGTTGATTATACAAATTATGATC
>NW_006408614.1:2511383-2517679 GCF_000296735.1 Chrysochloris asiatica | reverse complement strand
ATTAATGCTTCTTTTTCTCCTAATACCTTAATTGTAATTAGGCCTTTTGTCATGTTACTTGTGAATTTATCTGAACCTTGGTATACTGATCCTGCTTTGTTTGCCTTAGAAACAGTATCCTCATCTTTAAGCCTACCCAAATGTTTTATTGCTACTTTAAATTGAGATTAGCAACATTCATTTCTATTATAAGTTTTATAACAGCTTCAAGTACAGCCTTAGTTCAGCAAGTACATACAGCTAGGCATGTGAACGATCTTTCTGAAAAAAATTTTCTTAGCATTGGCAGCTCAGGAGTAGATTGATAAAAGATTAGTAGAAGGAATTAATATTCTAGAAGAAGTTATTCTCTATATGGGGATGCAAATAGAGAATATTAAAACTAGGATGACTACTGCATGTCATCATAATTATAAGTGGATATGTGTTACACTTTTGGCTTACAATGGCATAGACATTACCTGGCCTCAAACTCAAGCTCATCTTAAAGGCATTTGGAACAACTCAGATATTTCTTTTAATATGTAGACTTTACATTCATAAATTAGGTCCATTAGTCAAACACATTTACAATCTACTTCTTTACAGCAATTAGCTGCATCTTTAGTCACCTCTATTAAGAGCAATGTTTCAATTAGTTCCTTTTGGACATTAATAATTAATGCATTCTTAGACTTATATTAATATTAAAAATTTTTTACTATAAGTCAGCCTTCATTTAAAAAATAAAAAAGAGGGAAATGGCCAGGGCCATAATTAATGAATTAAAATAAATAAATTGGGACATATTAATCAAGGAATTAAATAAATGAGACATGGGGAAAACCTGTGCATGAAGAATTCATTGTCTTTGCAAAGCAACAATGAAATACTTTCTTTTCTTTTTCTTTCTTTCTCTCTTTGGATGGCAGAGCCACAAAGAGTTGTTTTATTATTTTTATGCACAGACCCCTAGTGGAATTTTTCTCTTGGTGAAACATTCTCTGAGTTAATTATGATTTTATTAGTATCCCTTTTACTTTAGATTTTTGACTCTCCTACACTTTAGTATATTTTCATTAAAAGTTAGAAGCCACACATCAGCTACATTTTATTCTACTAATCTTAGGTAGTTTTAATACGTATATTAACAATATACTTAAGACTGCTAGGAGACAGGATTTGTCAATTGAATTACTGCCAGCTTAGGTTTAGTGATTGTAAACATTCTTCCTTGTAGCCTTAGTTTAAGGCAATAAAGAATCCTAAACTTGAAGAGCCATAAATAAGGGCTGTGGGTACAAGAATTTCTAAAAACAATTAGATAAAGGGTATGGTATATACAGATACTAAATAAAAAGTCTGACTTAGACTTTCTTAAATTAATGATCAGTAAATTAGAGAAGTTGTTCTTCATAACCTCAGTTTCCCTGATAAGTGTTTTTGTAGGCTATAAACAGAGTATGGAAGAAGTTAATGGAGAGTTAATTGCACCTAACAACTAAAATTAACAAGATTTAACAGACAAAGGTTAAGAAATTGTGAAGGTTAACTTGTTTCCCATAGAAAAGAATAGATTTATGTGTGAACAAATGTTTAAAAGGTTTCAAGGCGCCTGAATGTCTCCTATGCCTTGAGAAAATGTCTTTGCTGTGATTTCTCATCCCTGTTGTAAATTTAAGAATTGTAAACCATAAGGAATGTGCCTTAAGATAGATTGTACCTTGATGTCATTGATTACTATGAATGCAATATTTTCTGTAATGGTATATAAGGGGTTTGTAAGACAGAACAAAGTAGTGACAAGAATAGGGGGAGAAGAAGGAATATGAGATGGAGAGGAGAGGAGACAAGAATGGAGGGAGGATAGAGGGAGTAACAGAGAGAATGGAAGCTAGTAAAGGGAACAGAAGAGGGGAGCAGGAGAGGAGAGAAGGGAAGCAGGAGCCAGGGGAAGGGAGAAAGGAAACAGAAGATATGAGCAAGAGAGCAGGGGAGTAAAGAATGAGCGGGACAGTAAAGAATGAGAGAAGTAGAGTATTAGGGTAGCCATAGAAATAATAAAGCATGTAATGAGAAGATTTTGAATTTATTATGGCCTATGACTCCGTAATCAGCCGATGCCGCATATGCTTTCGGAAAAACCCTGGAATAAGTGTGCTGGGGCTGGCTCCCGGCAGTCAAGGATTTTGTTTTACTTGGGTTTACAATCTACAATCTACAATCTTCTTCGCTTTCATCAACCCCTGGAGAAGTACATCATGCTTGGTGTAAAGTAGAGGGTCAGAGAAGAAGACTCTTAATGTGATGGTTCGACACAATGACTGCGCCAGTGGGTTCAAACACAGCAACAACTGTGAAGGGGATGCAGAACAGGGCAGTGTTTCGTTCTGTGGTCCACAGGGATGATGTGAATTGGAAACTGACTCAACAGCACCTAATAACAATACACTTTTACCAAGAATCCACAAAACAAATCATTAGTATACAATACAGTTTTCTTTCAAGTTTTTAGTATCTGCCAAAAGGTCCAACTTAAAATCAGTTCCATCTTCTTCAAAGAAACCAACTGTGTTTTAAAAGTAATCAATTTAGCAGACTCAGGAGGCAAGAGTAGAAACAATATCTGGTATGTGAAATCCAGCTTAGTTTAGATGAAAAGATTCACTAACCTGATATCCCTTTACATATAAGCATAAATTGAATCATTATAAATATTGATTATATTCTACTTAACCTCAGCCTGGATGAGGTTAATTCACTTGTGGGAACTTGAACGATGACACAAATGTGGGACCCTAGAGAGCATTTTGGTTTTGTATTAAGACAACCTTCAACAAACTCCTCTTTAAAAATCATCTTGGACTCAAGGTTGTTTTTTTAATAAACAACTGATTTCCGTGATCTGTAATTTTTGTATTTCATACTCTGCTTGGTCCTATTTCAATCTCTTTTGTAGGTAGAGATGCTCCAGGTTGCTCTCCAACAGGGTGTTCCTGAGTCCCCCTCACAAGACTCAGTTCTGTTCCTGGTTCACCTTCAAGGCTATTTTACATAGTGAACTTCCTCCTCCCTTGCTTTTAGTGACTAGCAATTCTCCCAACTTCTGTACCCAGCCCCTTGCAGTCTTCATCAGTTCTACTTCTTCCCAACCCTTTTATTATAGCTCTGCCCCAGTTAAAGAAAGTCAAACCAACTGGTGTGGAGTGGCCTCCGACTTAGTTTGATCTTATGTGTGTCAGAGTAGAACTGCTTCATAGGGTTGTCGGTGACTGATTTTTCAGAAGTAGTTTGCCAGGCACCTCTTCCAAGGTACCCCTGGGTAGACTTGAACCTCAAACCATTTAGTCAGCTGCCAGGCATGTGAACCATTTGCAGGGACTCTCCACTTGATTATTTTCTCACGCTATGTGTTATTTCCTACAAACTCACAAGCATCCTCCACTCTACACCTATGACTCACAGGGGTTTCTTCAACTCACTGTATCTAATTATTATAGGACATCCTCTTTGGGTACTCCAAACTCTCAGATACCAAAAGGAATCACTTTCCTCCCAGCCTGATTCTGGAGCCCCATACCACATCTAAGGAACTCTGGTGGTGCTGTAGGCTAAGTGATGGACTGATAACTGCAAAGTCAGTAGTTCAAACCCACCAGCAGCTCCCAGAGAGGAAGGTGAGGCTGTGTGCTCCTGAAACCTGAGAGTCGCTGCTGGGTCTATCTTCTTTCTTTCACCTTATTTCCATCAGTCCTGTGGCCCATCACTTCCCCTCCCAATCTCTCCTGGAAGCCATCCTTCCTTCTTTGTCTCCTTGGTAAAGTGAAGAGTCAGTGAAAAAGAAGTGCCCTCAGTGAGATGGATTGATACCGTGGCTCAAACAGCAGTGATTGGAAAGATGGCACAAGATTGCACTGCCTGCACACAGCCTTAGAGTACGAAGAATGTTACGATGATGATTATGATTTTCACAACATTTTGTTGTATTTTTGATAAAAGTTTACACAGAAAATGAAGTTCCTATTGATCAATTTCCATAGCTGTGGTTCCGTTTCCCCCAGCGTGTCAGCA
Source organism: Chrysochloris asiatica (assembly GCF_000296735.1). Lineage (NCBI taxonomy): Eukaryota > Metazoa > Chordata > Mammalia > Afrosoricida > Chrysochloridae > Chrysochloris > Chrysochloris asiatica. Next base: position 2,513,629 of record NW_006408614.1, on the reverse strand, counting down.
TTCTCATTGTTCCCACGCTGCTGTTGTGTTTCTGTGATGTAGCGTTCTTGCCCCCTTAATCTTCTCGTCTTTACTTTAGGGTCCATGTTGACCATTTGGTCCCATCGAGGTCATTGTTTCACTCACAGGTGATGTTTATTTTATAAGCCAATCTGTCATTTGGCTTAAAGGTGATCTCCACAGAGTGGCTTCAGTGCCAAGGTCAAAGGTATCTTAGGGTGGTAGTCTCAGGGGTTCGTCTAGTCTCTATGTAAGAATGTCTTATTCATCTTTGTATCCCAAAGACGGTGCACTCAGTATGTTCTCAATAGGTTCTTTTCATTGTGAACTGAAACCTAATACTTAAAATCTGACTTTTCTAAAATAGTCAATTATTAGCAAGATTGTGGGCTCAATGTCACATTTTAATAAGCTTGATTCATTTTACTTCTATACAGAAACCATTAAACACGTGAGGCAGTGACTATGTTTGTGGCTAGATAATTTGCATTGCATTTGTGTGATTACAACTTTAAAATTTTCTTTGCCCGTTTTACAAAAATTCTGGAAAACAAAAGGACTTTTCCACAATCTTATTTTCCTATCATCACCAGTATTTTCTTTCCTGTATATTTCCCATGAATTCATCAACGACTGTTTATTTGCATTGTTAGAATCACATAGTAAAGAATTCCATCCCAACTGATTTTCTTGAAATTACATTGTTGTTATTAAGTGCTGTTGAGTTGGTTCTGACACACAGGGACCCTGTATGGGGTTTCCAAGTAGTGGCTGGTGGGTTTGAACCACCAACCTTGTGGTTAGCATCCCAGTGTTTATCCTATAGCACCTCACTAGGATCCTGAAATTATATTACTTACTATATATTATATAGTATATTGGAGTGCTGCTATGGCTCTGTGGGTTAATGCTCTAGACTGCAAAACCAGTGCGAACTGCAAGGTTGGTGGTTCAAGCTCACCAGTCACTCCTTGGAAACCCTCTAGAGGGCCCCTATGGGTTGGAACCGACTCAACGGCACTTAACAACTAATATATCGTATATTATTACTATATATTATATAGTATATTATTTCAAGTAACTAAAAACCTAATAAGATACTTTCATACAGGGGCCAAAATTGACCAAATGGTTCATTTTTGTAAGCAATATGTCCGTCATCCCTCATCTCTCATTCTCTATAGGATTCGTTCCTGAGGACAAAGTCTTTGTTTTTATCGGGGGTGGACTTTTTGAAGAGGTTTACTGGGTTTGGTGTGCCTTGATAACCCTTTAGGTTAATGATTCTTCAAACCCAGGCTGTAAGAATGTCTTCAAATTCTCCTCAAATCCCTTCTGAAGTGATTGGGAGGTCAGGCCAGTATGCTACCCAGCATAGTACGTCTCCATGGTTACTGTGGTGGGTCACTGTCACCGGCTGGGGTCAACTTTTTGAGCACCAGGCTCCTTCCGCTCTGGGTGTGTTCCTGGGACCACCAGCCACCTTCTGTTGTTGTTGTTAAGTGCCCTAGAGTTGGTTCTGACTCATAGTGACCCTGTACAGGGTTTCAGAGGTTTACATCTTTGCAGGGAGGAAAACCTCATCGTTCTCCCACAGAGTGACTGACAGACTCGCACCGTTGGACCCTGTGGCTCACAGACCTGTCCTTATCACACGGAACCACCGTGCTCATAAAAGAGTTATCGGCAAATTAAGGTACTTGCTGTACCAAAGAATGGTAAGTACAGCCCCGCCAGATTTGTTAAAATATCGTCAATCTTTGAGACACTATTCTAAAACTTATTCTTCACAGACTAGGAAGTTCTTCCTGAGTCTCCACCCCCACCCAATATTTTTCCAAGTGACTTCGTTAATTGGAAGAGACCCATCTCAAACATTCTCTTCAGTTTAGGTGGACCGGATTTTACCAATGCTTCTCTCGAACCCTTGTATCACTAAACTTGTTGTTCTTAAGTACCTTCAAGTTGGTTTCGACCCATAATGACCCTTTGTAGGGTTTCCAGGGAGTGAGTGGTGAGCTTGAGCCGCTGACCTTGCGGTTCAAACCAGTTTTGCAGTCCAGCATATTAACCCACCATGTAAATCAAATGTCTAGGGATATTAGTCTCGCTCATATGATCCAAGAGTAAATAGACAAAGGTTCACAAAACAGCCTAAATGCTTTAGAGAAAGGAAGATCGCTTAAGGGAAATAAGACCCAATATATCCAGACTACACTCCCAGCTAAGATTACTCAAGGTATAAG
>NW_006408614.1:2510520-2511283 GCF_000296735.1 Chrysochloris asiatica | reverse complement strand
CCGGCTGGGGTCAACTTTTTGAGCACCAGGCTCCTTCCCCTCTGGGTGTGTTCCTGGGACCACCAGCCACCTTCTGTCCTGTTGAGTGTGCTTGCTTGGAGTGAGTGCTTGCAAGGCCAAATCTAGGGTCACGGGGAGGAACAGGAGGTCATGGAGCAACATAGGACTTGTGGGTGATTCACAGGTGTGTCAACCTGAGAGCATGTAGCATGTGTGTTTCTGAGGGTGTAATTTTGAGGGTGTGTAGCTTTCTGACTCTACATCTCCTGGTGTGTTTGTGTGATTTGTCTGTATTGTAAATAACTGTGTCTTTTGTTAGTATATGTGGGTGTCCTTGGATGTGTGTGTAGATTAGTACGTGTGTCTGGGTTGGGGGTACATGTATATACTTGGATGTGTGTGTAGATTAGTACATGTGTCTGGGTTGTGGGTACATGTGTAGTATAGGTGGGTAAGTGCCTGAGTTTGTGTGGATATATGTAAACATATGTTGGGTGAATTTGTAGGTGGAGGTGGAAAGGTTTATGAATGCCTGTGTCTTTGGGAGCATGCATGTGGCTCTGAGTTAGTATATGTGGGTGTGTTCATGTGTGTCTTTTGTGTGAGTGCATGTTCTTGTGTATTTTGGGGTACACATGTGTGTGTTCATATATGTGCATCTCTGCAATCTGTCAGTTACCATGGCCCAAATTGCTCACAGTGTTGCTAATGGGAAGACAGCCCAGTAGAAGCCTCTAGATTAGCCAAAGTGCTCTTCTTAGGT
>NW_006408614.1:2508790-2510282 GCF_000296735.1 Chrysochloris asiatica | reverse complement strand
GTGGGGATAATAATCAATGTAATGAAACAAGCTATATGAATGGTTGAATGTGAAGCTGATGATGTGCCCTCTAAACTTTCACTCAATCCAAAAAAAAAAAAAATATTAGAGCTGAATTCTAACACTTGTTTGCAAAGGCTGTCTTTTACCATTTGCAGTGGGCTCCCTAACTCCATTTTGAGTTCTGACATAAATTCAGCCTCAATAAAGTTCATTCTGACTATTAACTAGTAATGTAGAAAGCTTTGCCCTTGGAGGAACAAAATCCTGGATTAGTCTGTCACAACTAAAGAAAGACAAGGAACCAACTTGGACTTGCTAGCTCACTGGGAACTTTAAAATAATCTTAAATGTGCTGAGGCTAGAAGCAGATGACAATGGGAACCGATGACTAACCCAAGAACATGGACCAAGATTTCATGTACACTTTTGAAATTTTTGGACTCTGACCATAACAGGTTGTTTTGTCAACTAAACGTTATTCTCTAATGGTATTTTACCCGCCCATGTAAATAGCTGAAAGGACTTGTTTTGTTATAGTAATTATTCTTATGTTACTTCATTGCTCTACACTATTAAGACTTTTCTTTTCTTTTACTACTTTCTCTAACTCCAATGAACACTTGTAAAGAGAATGCCTCTAGGAAGTTAGCACAATCAGTAGCTGCTGCAGGCAATTTCACAAATTGCTGTATATGTTACTCTTCTCTGCATTTCATGCACAGTCACTTGGCAATTAGAAAAATCCATTTGCAACCTGTCAGTTACCATGGCCCAAATTGCTCACAGTGTTGCTAATGGTAAAACAGCCCAGTAGAAGCCTCTAGATTAGCCAAAGTGCTCTTCTTAGGTGGCACCATTAAGTTGGTTCCGACCCATAGCGATCCTGCATAGGGTTTCCAAGCACGGCTGGTGAATTTGAACCACCGACCTTGTGGTTCAAACCAACCTTATGGTCCAGTGCCTTATCCCACAGTGCCACACCAGGACGCCAAGCAGTTTTAGCCAATAGAAAAGCTCTGGCTTTCTCCTGGTTTAACAAGGAGGAGTCTGTGCCATTGTTAATCTCTCCTGCTGTTCTTTGATAGACACCTCTGGAGAAGATGAACAAGAACTTCATGAAGATTCTCCAGAAAACTACATTTAATATACAAATGGCATTAGATCGTTGATTAGATGTATACTTCTCATTGGATTATTCTTACTTTTGTTTTGGTTATTCATACCTACCGCAAATGCTTTGACTATGGAAAGAATTATGGATATTGATGAAATTATCTTTTCAAATGGAGTATACTTTACCCCTTGTTGTTGTTGTTCAGTGCCATCGAGTAGGATCCCACTCATAGTCACCCTGTATAGGGTTTCCCAGGAGCAGCTGGTGAGTTTGAACTGCTGACCTTGTGGTTCAAACCGACCCTGTGGTCCAGTGCTTTATCCCATAGTGCCACACCAGGACTCCAGTTCACAACTTGTTGTTGTTGTTGTTGTT
>NW_006408614.1:2489358-2508036 GCF_000296735.1 Chrysochloris asiatica | reverse complement strand
CAGGTTGTTAATGAGTCTTCCTCCAATTCTGATGCAAAGCTTTTCTTCATATAACCCAGCTTCTCAGATTATTTGCTCGCATACAGGTTGAATAAGTATGGTGAAAGAACACAACCTTGTTGCACACCTTTTTTCATTTTAAACCATTCAGTGTTCCCATGTTCTGTTTGAACAACTGCCTCTTGGTCCAGGTATAGATTCCTCATGAGCACAATGATGTGTTCCGGAATCCTCATACTTCTCAATGTTGTCCAGAGCTTGTCATGATAGGTCCTATTTTAGTTATATCAGGTTGTTCCCTGAATTTGGTCAGCTAAAAACCCCAATGGAAAGAAAGCTTTAATGTCTTGTCCTTGCTGAAAAAACGTTACTTCTTTGTGGGTGTCTAAGGGAGTCCTGGAGCTCTGGTAGCGTAGTGGTTACGAATTGGGCTGCTAATCTCAAGGTCAGCAGTTCGAAACTACCAGCGGTTCTATGGGAGAAAGATGAGGCTTTCTACTCCCGTAAAGATTTACAGCCTTGGGAACCCTGTACAGGGTCGCTATGGGTCAGAACTGACTCGACAGCACTTAACAACAATAACAAGGGAGTCCTGGTGTGGCACTGTGGGTTAATGCACCAGACTGCAAAGCCGTTTGAACCGCAGGGTCAGCGGTTCAAGCTCACCAGCTTCTCTTTGGAAACCCTATACAGGGTCGCTATGGGTCAGAACCAAGTCAACAGCACTTAACAAACACAAAACAAGGGAGTACTGGTATGGTGCTGTGGCATAAAACACTGGAGCACAAGGTCTTTTGAACCATAAGGTTGGTGGAACCATCTGTTCCTTGGAAAACTTATACGTGTGCTATGAATTGGAACTTACTCGAAGGCCCTTAACAACACCAACACCATAGAGTTGAAGATGAGACCCTATGCTAATACAAGGTGAAAAGGATACATAATCTCCAAGAATAATTCAATAATTTTCATAGATATCTTTGACTAAAAGGTGAATGAGATAAAACACCCTAAAACTTAAATCCTTGATTTGACTAAAGAAGTTAAATCCCATTATGAAGAAGCCTGCTCTACTCTAAGCACTTGGGAGTATGGTAGCTCTGTAGGATTAACACTGAACTGGGGACCATAAGGTTTGCAGCTAAAGCCTTGGAAACCCTCCACAGGGTCGCTACAAGTTGGAACCAACTCCACAGTACTTAACAACAGCTTTAAGAAGTTAGCCTTAAAGAGACTTAATCTGATCTCTAAGGAAATATTCTCTTGTAATGAAGATATGCAAGTCTTCCCAGGGAAAGATATGCAAGAAAGCTATGTTAGTAGAAAAGAATGACTTGTGATTGTTTGGGAAACACTTTATGAAGTCCCCATACCTGGCTACCAAACAGTAACCAATCAGCAAAGCACACATATCATCAACAAGTAGCAAGTAATGGGCAAAGACTAAAAACACAAAACCCACAAATGTTGTGTTCACTAATGACTGTCAAGCCCCCAGTTTTGTTAGTCAGACTTTGATGTTTCCAAATCATTAGTAAGCCAATCAGAATATCATGTTGTTGTTGTTGTTGTCAGGTGCCATCGAGTTGGAACCGACTCATAGTGACCCCATGCACAGCAGAACGAAACAACGTCCGATCCTGGGCCAACCTCACTACCGCTGCCACACTTGAGTCCATCAATGATGCCACCTGGCCAGTTAGTTTCTGGTTTAACAATATAAATATTTTCCAGATGCCCTGTAACACTTAGGGAACCTCAATTTCACAACGCATGCCCCTGTTCAAGCTGCCTTATTGCTTTCAGTAAATTTGAATTTTAATTCTGAATGCTGGAAATTTTGTTTAGGCAAAAGGACTCTGCCTTCATCCTATAAATATTCATTCTTATGTTCTTTTCTTCTATAACAGTGTGTTTTTGCTGTTAAGTGCCATTGAGTCCATTCCGACTCAGTGATCCTGTATAGGGTTTCCAAGGAGCAATTAGTGAGTTTGAACTGCCAACCTTGTAGTTCAAAACGACCTTTCGGTCCAATGCTTTATCCCACAGTGCCAGAACTCTATTAGAGTGTCGATCCAATGCTTTTAATGAACAAGAAAAAAATGGTCTTTACATAACAGCTTTCCCTTCGTATAACATTATGCATTATGTAACTGAATTCTATGTTTATTGACAGAAATCTCTATAATTTTCAAATTATCTGATGTACAAATTAAAGCTTCTGGTCACAAGATAGACATCAAACTCATGTGTCATTTCTACCTTCAAAACCAACAAAATAGGGAATGAATATTTGTTAATGTGACATCTGCTAACATTGTCTCTGCCCAAAGGACACCTCCTTCCCCCATAGATGACTGTTGTTGTTGTTGTTAAGTGCCGTCGAGTCGGTTCCGACCCATAGCGACCCTGTACAGGGTTTCCGAGGGTGTAAATCCTTACGGGAGTAGAAAGCCTCATCTTTCTCCCGCGGAGCGGCTGGTAGTTTCGAACCGCTGACCTTAAGGTTCGCAACCCGATTCATAACCACTACGCTACCAGAGCTTGTTAATGGAGCTTCTCCAGGACACAGATGGGACGCGATGAGGTGGGAGGTGAATTTCTTGAAGCATCTGAGATGCGTTTGACATTGGTTAAGGGCAGACAGCGGCAGGCTTATAGGTTAAGGAGCTGTAACTCCAGAGTTTTTCAGTGAAGTAGAAGGCAAAGTTGTCTGTGGATGTTGAGAAACTGGGGCAGGGCTCTTAAGGAGAGAATGGAAAATAGGGAACCCAAGGAGAGTGGGGTGGGGCTGACCTACACCAGGAAAGGAACCTAGGAGTAAATACTCAACCCTGAAGGCTGCCATTTTGAATGACTCCCTTCTCCCCATTGGAGCATTTCCTCACTGACTCAGCAGTGGGTGGGAAGGTGGAGTGTGAAGAAGGGGTGAGGCAGTGGTGAGGCAGTGGGGGCGGGGCCTGGGCATCTGACAAAGTGTGGTGGGAGAGGCCTCAATGGTGGATGTTTCTAGGTCCGAGTGTGGTGAGCCTGGGATGTGGAGCAAAGAATCTTCATGGAAAGATAGAGGCAGTTTAGAGTAGCAATTAAGGAGCCCTAGTGGTGCAGTGAGTGTTCAGTGGTTCAAGCCCACCATCCACTCCACAGGCAAAAGACATGGCAGTGTGCTTTCATGAAGATTTATAGTCTTGGAAACTCTATGGGGCAGCTGTACTCTGTCCTGTCAGGGTACTTGGAACGGAATCAACTCAATGGCCATAGGAGTTTTTGTTTGCTTTTTGTTTGGTTTTAGGAAGGAAGGCCTAGAGATCCACCTCCAAAAATCAGCCAGTGGAAAGTCCTCTGGATGACAAAAGTCTGATCCGCAAGCAGTCATGGGCATGGCAGAGGTCAGGTGGGCACTGGTTCCTTCCAGTGTCCACGGGTTTATCAGGAGTCAGGGTGACTCCATGACAGTTAACAACAGCAAGGAGACACAGTCAGGATCAACACAACATTGGGTGTTTACCTTAGAATGGTGACCCAGAGTCCAGAATGGCCATCTTTTCTAGAACCTGTGGTAACGTGCCTGGCAAAGGCTCCCTTTGGATACTAAGATCTTTCTGCACCAAGACAACCAACATCCTTTTGAAGTCCACCTATACCTAACTTCTGCCTACTCAGGGGATTCCAAGATCCCTTCAGGGCTATAAGCAGCAACAGACAGGAAAAGTCCTCGGAAGAACAGGGAGGTCCTAACAGAACTAACCAGAACCATGAAAGGAACAAAAGGCAAGTCACATAGAGGAGTTTGAACATTATAAAGGACCACAATCCAAGGCAGGATGGGCCTTTGATTGTGAAAGAAGCAAGTTTTAAGGCAATTTTAGGAGTAGAGGATGCAGTGAACCCCAGGAGCACACAGAGCTGTTCTTTGTATATCCAACTCAGAATGTCTTATTCCTCGCCCTAGAAGTAACAGTTTCCTGTTTCACTTGGTGAAATCAGGAGCACACCCTACACGCCCACCTCACTTTGGACCTCCCATCTGGAAGGCAGGCAGGAACCTACAACCTCTAATTTGTTCTGGATGACGGCAGAGGTGGACAGAAGCAGGGTGGCTGGAAGGGAAACCTTGGGAGAAAAGTATATTCTACATGATAGGACTCCCTGTTGGACTGGGTCTTACACACATCGCTGCCTGGCTTACTCCTTATGAGTTCAACTCTCTGAGGCCCTCCAGACCACATGTCCCCTTCAAGGATCCACCATAACCCCTTGGTGAGGGTCCCTAGCAAAACACACGCAGGAGCAAACACTTTTAAAATGGAAAAGTGGACAATGACGTTACATGAAAAAAGTCAGTGCAAAACAGTGCAGATAAGTCTGTCTCTTTGTTAAGATCACATATGTACAAGATCTGTAGTTCAAACCCACCAGCTGCTCCTTAGAAACATGGTTAATATGAGTTGGAACCGACTTGATGGCACGTCACAACAACATATACAAGGGGACTTCAAAATGATTCTGGAAAATTTTCATGATCTTTTCATCCCATTTTTCCACGAACTTTTTGATGTTCCCTCATCCATCTGCTCACACAATCTCTGGGAGAAGCTACTAACTGCTCTAGTCTGAGGGGTCAAAGCCTGATGCAGTGGGTTAAATGCTGGGCTGCTGTCTGATAGGGCTGCGGTTTGAACACCCCAGCATTTCCGAGGGAGAAAATTGTGGCAGTCTGCTTCTATAAAGATTACAGTGTCGGAAATGCTGTGAGGCACTTCTCCGCTGGCCTATAGACTTGCTATGAGTCAGAATCCACTGGCAGGAGTCAGTCACTTTGTAGGGTTTTCTCAGTAGGGCAGAGTCATTTTCCTGTATACTTATATACCAAGCCATGGTGTTTTCAGTAACCTCATATGCATGCGAAAGCTGGACGGTGAATAAGGAAGACCGTAGAAGACTTGATGCTATTGAGTTATGGTGTTGGAGGAGAATATTGAAAGTGCCATGGGCTGCCAAAAGAACCAATAGATCCATGTTGGAAGAAGTGCAGCCAGAGTGCTCCTTAGAGGCCAAGATGACCAAACTTCGTCTCTCATACTTTGGATATATTGTCAGGAGGGATCAATCACTGGAGAAGGATATCATGTTTGCTAAGGTGGAGGGTCAGAGGAAAAGAGGAAGACCCCCAACGAGATGGATTGGCCAAGTGGCAGCATCGATGGACTCAAGCGTGGCAACAGTAGTGAGGTTGGCCCAGGATTAGGCGGTGTTTCGTTCTGCTGTGCATAAGGTCGCTATGGGTTGGTACCGACTTGATGGCACCTAACAATGACAACAACATGTATACCCACACATTCATATATGCATATTCATGTTCATATAGCCAAACATTTGAACGAGAAAGCAATAGTAATAATACATAGAAATCCTTTTAAATAATGTTTTTGTTAAGGTGGGGCTAGGTAGCATCACCCTCTGTAGGACCATCAGGGCAGGCCCCTCCCCTGGCCTCTTATGGGTTTCATGGTGAGCACCAGACACTGTTTGTCACCTCCCTACAGCTTTCCGGCCAGATTTCTGGCTTCCTGTGTCTGTCTCCTTCTGTCCACAGGATGCCCTGCTCCAGCCTCCCCCTTACTGGTCCAGGAAGCTCAGGGTATAGAGTGCCCAGTGCCCTGTCTCCCACCTGGGCTGGATTGGAATTCCACGGACTGGAGGAGGAATTATCCTTGATCCTAATCTTCATAAATCAACAATTGTGAGGTTGGCCCAGGACCAAACTCACAATTGTTTGTTTCATTCTATTGTGCATAGGGTCGCTATGAGTTGGTACCAACTCAATGGCACCTAATAACAACAACAACAATCTTCATAAACATGGGCTTAATCAGAACTAGCGATCTGGAAGCTTTGTAGGTGGTCATGTCCTTATCAAACGATGGGGGCCAGTGCTCTGGAGACCACAGGCCTCCCCACAGCAGCACCCAATTATGGTACACAGCAATGGCCCATCAGCTGCTGTGAATCACTGACCACTGGGCGGTTTCTAGTCCTTTGTTGTTGTAGGAACTCTGTACGGGGTTTCTGAGGAGTGGCTGGTGGGTTTGAACCGCCGACCCTGTGGTTCACAGTCCAGTGATGATCCTACAGCGCTACCCCAGGTGTTTATCTTTAGACATCTGAAAGTTAGAGCTTGTGCTTCGTTAAAAATAGCCTCCGGCCCTGACCCGACCCCCAGTACCTCCAGAGCAATGTCCCTCAGTCTGCCTTTCAGCTCAGACAGTTGTACCCAGAGCCACGAAGTCACATTAAATTTCAAGCTCCCACCCCAGCCATGGGAAATCTCTGCTCACAGGGGTCTCTGGGGCTGCACTGCCAGGGGTGACCCAAGTCCCAGAATAGCCTGAGGGAAAGGTCTGTCAGGTTGATGTCCTGGACCCCAGCATGGCCATGCTGAAGGACAAGGGTGCCCAGGCTCCTGCAAGACATCCTGGCAGATACATGAAGAGTTTGGGACATTCCCAGGGCTGGTGAGGCTTTTCTAGCACCAACAACCTAAAAACAAAGTGCTGGCCCTGACTGTCTCTCTGGGCAGCCCCCTGGCTGGGGGCCCTCCTTGTCCCTGCATGATGCTGGCATGAGAAGGTCTGAGTTCTGGAAATGGTTCCTGCCTTCCCAAAGTCTTCTCAGTCCTCCGCATTCATTGGCAGCTCAGTGAGGGTGTAGAGCCTAGGACCTGCTCTCCCAAGCTGATATTCTCGTTTCACTTGGAGCTGAGACATCCCAGCCAAAGCCTGTCTCTGGCCCCTGAAGAAGCACCCAGAGTCAGCTGAAGCCGATGCTGAAGCTGTGGGGAAAACACAAGCTACCAGCCCCTCCCTCATCTTGCCTGCAAAAGAAGTTGAGACCAAGAGGGGAAGTGACTCTCCTCAGCAGGCTGAGGGCTAGCTGAGCACAGACCACATCTCAAAGCTCACTTGGCTGCATTGGACCATCCACAGGTAAGAGCCCCTGGGCCCTTTGGAGCAACTGAGGCACAGAGCCACTGACCTGATGGTGCTCTTGGGGAACTACAGAGGACCTTCCTGAGGCGGGGGGGAGGGGGACTTCCACAGGTGGCTCTGGGCAACCTGTCCTGATGCAGAGGTTACCCCAGGTGACAGCCCCCAGACGGCTTCTATGACAGCAACAGCAGCAGCTGGCAGAGGACCAGTTTGTGTCTGATGGAGGGTGACATTTCTCTCCTAACCCCCAACTTCCTCCTGATTTGAGTTAAGGCTATAGTAACTGAAGTCTGGAGAAGCCTCGTCATGGGTGGCTCAGGAAGCTTCCCCAGGGCTGGCTCAGCTTGCGTGCCATCTCGCTTTGCTGAGCAGCTGCCGGCTCCACCGAAATCTTGTTGGGGAATCACCAGGCACGGAGATTACACACTCTCAGGAATCACACACGGTCCTGAGCAAGATGTGCTCTGCACACCAGCGCCCACCAGTCACCATCTTAGCATTTACCATTCTGGGAAATGGGGCAATAGTGACTTTTCCCTCAGGGGATTATAGTGATGTGAAATCATAGACTAGAGTGATAGGTTTTACCTAGATTGTTCTAGAATCCTGACCCTGTGCCTCTCGGAAAGGCATGGAGGAAAGACAGGACACAGTGGCTGCATTTTGAACCCTGGAAGTTGTAGCTTCTTCCCTGAGATTTATGGGTGAAGGGTGGAGGTCATGGGGTGTCTGCTGGATCCGTGTGGACTGGACTTTCTACTGTGTGTACAGAGTACAATTGCAGAGCTCCAGCCTGTCTTCGGAGGCATTTCTGGAAGTGTTTGAGCCACCAACCTTTTGGCTTGTAGTCTAGTGCTTACCTTTTGAGCCACTGAGAGACTCCTAGCTCAGGGAAGATGAGCAAATTAGGGTGTTCATGGAGTCCTGGTGTGGCGCTGTGGGATAATGCACTGGACTGCATGGTTGGTTTGAACGCCCAAGTCAGTGGTTCAAATTCACCAGCTGCTCCTTGGAAACCCTATACAGGGTCACTATGAGTCAGAACCAAATTGAAGGCACTTAACAACAACATAAATAATGGTGCTAATGGCAGATAGTTGCATCCAAGTGCATATTTACTGTCTCTAACTGTAGCAATTTAACATGGTGAAATCCCAGAGGACACAGGCAAGGAATCTGGATTGGATGACTTTGGTCTGGAGGAGTGTTTTAGGGTCCCTGAAACAACCTCCTTAGGCTGCTGCTGATCTGTTCGCCTATGGGCTGGCCCTACCCATTGAGGGCCCTACCCGCCCCAGCACTCTGTGCAGATGAGAGTTTGGTGGGGGAGAGAGAGGAGGACCTTTGTAGCCTGCAAACCTTTTAAGTTGTGTTCCTCCTGCATGTGACTTGTGTTCTCAGGAACATCAGCCCACGGAGAGAGGGAAGTTTTGGTTTTGGAGTTGGGCCATCACAGAACTGGTTCAGGTATCTCAGCTGTGCAGACATAGCCCGGGCTGTGCTGAGGGTGACACCCGATCCTGAAGGCCTGGGCAGAGTCGGTGGTACCACAGGCATCACACCCCAGAATGGTGCAGAGAGAGCAGGGAGACAACCAACCCACATTCCAAGGTCCCAGGGCCAAGCAGGGCTTTCCAAAGGACAGTCAAGACAGAGGCCCCCCAGCTATGGAGCTAGGAGGAGAACCCAGGCCTGGAGACTCCCACTCTAGTCCTCGCTGGAAAACATTATTTTATAGAAAGAGAAGTCAGCACTCTAATAAGACACTAGAGTCCTGGTATGGCACTTTGGGATAAGCACTCGACTGCTAGCCTAAAGGTTGGTGGTTCAAACTCACCAATCGCTCCTCAGAAACCCTATACAGGGTTGTTATGAGTCAGAACTGACTCAAGGGTATCTACCACCACCACCACCACCAACAGCAGCAGCAGCGTTGTGGGTTAGGCGCTGGACTAGTAACTGCAAGGTTGTTGGTTCTACCCTGTGGAAGAAAGACGAGGCTGTCTGCTTCTGTACAGACTTGCAGTTTCTGTAATCCTATACAGGGTCACTATGAGTTGGAATCAACTCAGTGGCAGCTGGTTTGGTTTTGTTTTGGTAATTTCCTTGATAACATTCTCCATTAACATTTGTCCTGCCTTTGCTTCTGTATCTCTGATGACAGAAAGCTTACATTGTGAGGTTGTTTTGTTCTTGGACACTCCAGCTGCAAGATAGGCTGGATTTAATAGAGATATGTTTTATTTTTAAATATATTAATGGAATGTTTAGTAGACTTGAATTTTATTAATAGATAGTCAACTCAATTGCTGTTGTTACGAGCCATCGAGTTGGTTCAGACCCATAGCGACCCTGTAGACGGTTTCCAAGAAGCAGCTGGTGAGCTTGAACCGCCAACCTATGAAATCTATTACTTATCTATTAATAGAATGTTTAATAGACTTTAAAGGAAACCCATTCCTTTCACTGCTCCTTCAAGTCAGACAGTGGGATTCCTCTTGCATATTGGAGGATACCTGTGATGCATTTTTGCTGTGGATTATGAACAACTCTAGTCCTTTTTACACCTTTTGCTGTGTGTGGGTCCCTCACCCTGCTGACCATCTCTGAAGACGAACCGTCTGAGGATGACCAGCACCGTGCCCGAGCCCACTGGCGGCCCGTGCTCCTCTTCTAGAATCTCTGGGTGTCATGTTGCTTCACCTTACTTCTCTCTTTCTGGTTTACAAAGACACTTCGCGATTCCCACATCTGTGTTTTAGGTGGGGAGGTAAGCATATGAGGAGAGAAGGTGGTGTCAGGTGGACCCAGGCAGGCAAAGGAGTGGGAAGGGGGCTGGAAGTTCCTGGATATCCCAGGGGTTCCGTTGGTGGGAGACTAGGATGGAGAAAAGATAAAGGGAGGACTCCAGCTATGAGTTTCTGCGAGTCCCCTCACTGCTGGTTTGACCTTGGGCAGATGCTAGCTTCTCTGAGAGCCTTTCTTGCTGTTCTGATCTGTAAAACAGGGTTTGTTATAACAACTTCCCAGGATGGGAGCATATTGGTTCCAGCTTAATATTTCAATAGTGCACTCTTAAGAGCAGATTGGGAGAGTGTGCAGAAATGCCCATTATATATTACTAAGGTCAAGAAGCTAAGTGTTCAGGATCCAGCAAAGACCTGTGTTGTCCTTGTGTGCTGAGAAGAAGGTGTGTAGAACAGCCACGGTCTCTGAGGACTTGTCCAAGCCCAGGGAAGGCAGAAATGTTGCACAAGATACTCACACCCTCAGAAAGCAGGTACATTCCCTTGATTTGCTGTTCAATTGTCCTGGTGGATCGTCTTGTTGTTAAGTGCCTTTGAGTCGATTCCGACCCATAGCGACCCTGTATAGGGTTTCCAAGGAGCAGCTGGTGAGCTTGAACCGCCAACCTTGCAATTCAAACAACTTTGCAGTCTGACACATTAGCCCACAGCGCCACACCAGGACTCTGTCTAGTTCTGCCTTTTTAACTAATCTGCTCAAAGCTCTAATTTCTCTATTTGACCAATGATGCTAAAGACAGTGACCCTAGTATCTCCAGTGACAATTATGTTTCCATGACTATTTGTGTCTCTCCACATTTCTGGTAGGTTCCCAAACATACTTTTCTGCTATGCTGTTTGGAACACAAACTTGAGCGCTCTGCGTTCTAATTCTTTATTTGTAATTCTTCCCATTGTGGAATCTCCCTGCTACTCATTCCATCCTTTTTACTAGAAAAGCCTGCTTTGTCTGGTATTCTGCATGCCTTAGAAAAAGGTATCCTATGGTTTCACTGTTTCCTTTGGTTTCCTCTATGTTGCTTGGCAGCAAAAGATGACTTGGTTTTTTAAAAAATGGATGCTCTGTTTATGGGAGTGGGGAACTGATATGAGTCATAATCAACTCGATGGCAGTGTTTTTTTTTTTGTTGTTGTTGTTGTTTTAAATTAATATTATCATTGGTGCATCTATCTACATCAGCCTCCATGTCTTTGCCTCTCTGCTTTCTATATGGAGACATTGCCGGGGTTTTTTTTGTTGTTGTTGTTTTTTTCATTTTCAGTTTCCATTGTAAGTTTTCTCTGCCTTTGACTCCTTTAAAATAGACAAGCTAATTCAGCCTAAATATCCAGTGTAGAAAATATTTAAGTTGGAACTTCTATACTTGCTTCTGTTCGTAGCTCACCGCACATTTCCCCTTATCTTCACCCTCCCTTGATTTGACATTTTGAGGCTCTTCCATATTGTTCTTACCCTGATGAATCGTTTTTATGATGTGGTGGCTTGCTTGTGGGCAGTGAGTTGGGGTCTCGCTACTGCTTTCCCTTCTCATGTATCATTTCTGATTCTCTCCATTCCTTCATTCTTTGCTCCCAAGTGCCTCGCATGCTCCATTATGACATGTTCATCTTCGATCCTACCAAGACCTGTCTCATCAGCTGAGCAGTGGTGGTTGGTGTTGAGTCAATTCTGTCTCATGGTGACCTTACATCTAACAATAGAAAGACGGTCCTGCACCAAGTTTACTATGTCAGTATATTTTAGTCCATTGTTGCCACCATGGTTTCAGCCCACCTCACTGATTGTTTCCCTCTTTTTCGCTGACCCACTTTACCAACGATCTATCCTTTTCTAGAAATTGCTTTTTCTAAGTGAGTTGAGGTCTTGCCATCTTCGCTTCTAAGGAACATTCTGTGTGCATTTCTCCAGAAAGCAATGTGTGTGCTCTCCTGGGACCCACACCCACATTTCTCTCCCCCAATACATAAACTATTCTTATTTTTCTCCTTTCTAGCATTTAATATATTTAAAAATTTTAGGACATGTTTTCACGTGATCATTTGCTGATTAGAAAAATACACCGAAAGAAAGAAA
This sequence comes from Chrysochloris asiatica, assembly GCF_000296735.1. Lineage (NCBI taxonomy): Eukaryota > Metazoa > Chordata > Mammalia > Afrosoricida > Chrysochloridae > Chrysochloris > Chrysochloris asiatica. The sequence goes on along the minus strand of NW_006408614.1, from coordinate 2,496,166 downwards.
GAAAGAGAAAAGATCTTTAAAAATCACTTTTCACCTAACCACTAGAATGTAAACACCATTCGACATATGGAAATTTTTTTCTAGGTTTTTTTCTCTCTATGCGTGGGTTTAAAAAAAAAATCATATTTGAAATCATTCTGTATGTTTTGGTCTGTAGTTTGTTGGTTTTTTCGTTAACACAGTCAGCATAAACAATCTTTAATGACTGAAAATGTTTCCATTGAGCAGACTTAACCTAGTAAAATTACCCTCTTGTTGGTATGCACAAAATTTTCCCTTCTTTGTATAATTTAAGCCACCACTGTGGAGTTGATTCGGACTTATAGCAAACCTCTTATATTCACTAGATAAAAGGTTGTGAAGGTTTTTATGGCTTGTGATATAACTGGTCAAATCCCAAAGGCTGAGTATTAATTTGAGTGCTTACCAGCAGCACATCAGTGGACTGTTTCACAGAACTCTTGCTAGCTTTTTTTTGTTGCTGTTGTTGAACTTGATAAGTGAAAAATTTATCTCATTGTAGTTCTGATTCTGGTAACTGTGTGTCCTTTGCATGTTTATTCATTGTGGGTCTCGGTATGCTACATGAGGGGCTTCAAAAACTTTGTAGAAAATGGAATGAAAAGATAATGGGATTTTTCCATCAACTCTTCGATGCCCTCTCATATTTTTATAGATGGCTCATAGAGAAAGAAAATAATTTGTCTACAATACTAATTGCATTTTTTAAAACACAGAGTTGTTTTTATTTCGGTCTAGTCAGACCTGTCTTGTCCCTTACCTGTTTGTTGACAATGTCCAGTGACTTCTATAGGTGATTACATTTTCATCTGGTTTTTCTGTGGTTTGATTTTTTTAAATTGAATTAAGTTGATTTTATTACCCCAAAATTGTTAATGAATAGAGTCAACTCTGTTATTTATTGGATTAACTAGCTGGATAGTCTCAACTACCCATTACCCACTTACTGACTAAACCTTATTGGTTTTGGGGGTACCTTCTATATTAAATGTTTGTTGGTATTGTTAAGTATCTTATTGGAATGTCTGGATGTTAGCAAGTGATTTCAACAAGGATGCCTTTATTCTTTTACCATCAGACACAACGCTGACCATTGGTATGACTTGGTTTCTCTTTAGCACACTTAAGAAGTACCCTCTATTCCTTCCTCAAATGAAAAGCTACTCGTTCATCCAGACATTGCTGTGATAATGTGGTGTGCAATATGAATAGATTGTTTTAAATGTAGAGACAGTTTTGCATTTCTATGGTTGACCTGACTGGGCCATTACAGACCATAACTTCTATGCACTGAATTCTACCTAGTAATATCTGATGCCGATGCTTGCATATTCATGAGGACATTTGAGCAATCATTTTTCTCTGTACTGCTACATTTCTCAAATCTTGGTATTTGGGTAGCTTATTTAATAATAAAAATTAATTAATGATCTCTTACGTTCAGAAAGGCACCCTGGGGGTGCAATGAGGGGATTACACATTGGGCTGCTAACCAGAAAGTTGGTGGTTCAAACCCCTCAGCTGATCTTCAGAAGAAAGACCAAGGGTTCTGCTTTCACGAAGATTTTGTCTCATAGACCCTAAGGGGCAATCCTAGTCTGTCCTAAAGGGCTGCTCTCAATCAGGATTGACTCAGTGGCAGTGGGTTTGGGTTTTGATTTATATTCAGAAAGAGTTGATAGAGTTCCTTGAAAATTTGAAATGAACAAAGGATAATTCTTTAATAACAGTCTCAATTTCTTCCATGGTTATTGTTCTAATAGCTTCTAAAAGTGAAGCGAAAATTAAACTAAAGAGAAAATTTTAGACCAAGAATCACTAGTTTCTTGGGTTAATTCTTCTGGTATCAGTTGTGGTAACTGGGTGTCATCTGCAAATCATCAATTCCATCAAGATTCTTAGATGAACTTGCATACAAGTGATGAGGAAGTCTTTTATTATTTTTGTTTCCTCATCTTACCTTAACATCTTCTTTCTTCTTTTGAATTGTTCTCATATGGATGGATCTTTTCTTGGTGATAGTTGTCTGAGTTAGGTGTCTTGTTTATGCTATTGTTCTCTGACCCATATTATGTGTACATGTATATATATAAGCAGCATGTGTCAAATTGATTGATTTGGGTGTTTTCCTCATATCTAATTCACTTATTTCTTCTTCTATCTTTATACATTTCCTTTTCCTAATTTCTCTAGAATTTATTTCTTAAATGCTCAAGTCACATGTTTATTTATTTAGTTCCTTCTTGTACAATCAGCACAGTTATGGCTCTCTGAGACTAATTTTGATTTCATCACATGAAGTTATTTTGTTGTTGTTCTGTTTTTTTTAACAACCAACCTAAAAATCATCTTGGTTTTTCTTGATTACACCTCATACATTTTGTTGGTACTTCTCAATTTAATTTCAAGCAGCCAATGAGATTTTTTTGCTTCCTGGGTTTTTGAGTATTGTGGACAGAAGATATGATTAATACTATTTCTACTGACTTCATCATAGTCAATTACACTGTATTAGATTTTATCATGGGGGATAAGTACATCTCAACTGCCAAGTCACTGAGAATCTTGGCCCCGTCAAGTTGACAAAATCTGAACTATCACAGAAAGCTTAGGGGGCAGTGAGCTTTTGCTAATGGAGGAAAACCAACTCAGAAAAGGAAGGAGAGGGTGCTTGTACAACTCACAGGATGTCATCAGTGTTACTGAATCCTATGTGTACAAACTGTTGAATTGGTGTATGTTTTACTATGTATATTCTCAACAACCACAACAAAGTCAATAAAATCAATCCCTATGTAGCATAGTTCGGACACACATGGGGTCGGCACGAACTGGAGTCAACTTGCCAGCAACTGATTTGGTTTTGGGTTTAATTCTGAATATAGTTCTTCCAGCTTTCTTTTTGTTCATATATGTCTGCTGTATCATCCATCATGTGACTTTATTCTGAACATTTCTATGTCATTTAAGTGCACATTTTACAAGCAGCAAAGAGTAGAATTTTCTTATTAATTGGCAAATCTTTGCTACTTAATAAAGGGGAGTTTGAATTTCTTGGATTTATTGTTGTCATTTCTAGACTTAATTATTTTCCCCCATTCCATTTATCCCTTTGCTATGCAGTCTGATTTTTAAAAAATATATAGTCTTTGGTGATTATAAGATAAACATTCTTTTTTTTTTTCATAATTAGTACTTAGTTTAAGGTTTTCAAACTAAAGCTACACGTGCACTTCCCTATGTATCAGAGTAAAAACCAGACAATCATGTTTGATTATCTTTATGCGATATTAATACACAGAGCCATCCATCACATACTAGGTACTATCACCCTTCAACGACTTCACGTCTCAGTCTCCACTTTCTTCCTTCTCTGCTAAATCCTGCCTTTAAATGATGGTCTTTTACAGGACAGAGTAGAAGTGCCCTCGAGGGTTTTCAAAGCTGTATATTTTTTGCGGAAGTTAATAGCCACATCTTTCTCCTGAGGAGCAGCTGGTAGGTTGGAATTACTGACTTCAGTTAGCAACCCAGGGCTTAACCACTGAGCATAGCTTACATCTCTTCCCATAGCTTCCTGCGCTCAGTGCTCAGTTCTATCCCAATCTCTTCATTATTATTTTTTTTAAGTATAATCCATTCAAATATATCTTATTTTGGTGTTCCCGACAGATTAAATTGTGTTTATAATCACTAACGGGACATAGTCTGCCATTTGAAAACAAAACCAAATAAAATTTCACTTAACACACTACTCATATTGCGTCTTTTCATTTGAGATATTTTCTACCAACTTTCTGCTATAGGAGCTGAGCATTTTCAGCTCTCTCCTGTACGCAGGGCTCAAGGGCCCCCTTCCTTCTTCCAGTCTTCTAATGTTGAAGGTTGGGATATATAAATTGTCTGTATTTACTTGACTGTGTCTATGGGAATGCTCTTAAGAACTTCACCATGTGGTCAATGATGATTACTTTTCCTTCAATTTTTTTTCTGAGTCATGAATTGTCTGATTTATTTTTCTGTTATATTTTTTAGTCATTGAGTTTTCTGTGCCTTCATCACAATTTCAACACTAAGTCTCTGCCGAATGCCCAGAAGCCCCTGGGATTCTGGTCTACCGTCTACTTGAGGAAATCTCCCCCTGGGCTTCTGTCTTGCTCTAGGAGGGCTGCTTGCTCAATACATCCGGCACACAGTTGTCACCCTGGGATCCTCTTTCATCTCTTCCAGGGGATTCTCTCAACTGCTCTCCTGCTTCCTGTACTTTTCATCTTTTTTTTTCTGGGTTCACTTTCTTACTTTGAAAGAAAACATCCTCTATAACTTCAGGCCAATAAGAATGAAAGGGGAAACTTTGAAACCTTATTGTATCTACCCTGTTACTTGGTCCTGGATATATCATTCTGGAGACCTGGTGTGGCGCTGTGGGCTAATGTGCTGGACTGCAAAGTCCGTTTGAACCACAGAGTTGGCGGTTCAACTCACCAGATGCTCCTTTATACCCTATTCAGGGCTGCTATGAGCCAGAACCGACTCAACGGCACTTAACACCAACAACACCACTATCATTCTAGGTTGGAAAGTATTTCCTGCAAAGTTTTGCCGATGTTGCTCCGTATCTTCTGGCTGCCAGAGGTGTTGAGAAAGTAAAACCCATTTTTCCTCCTAAGTCATAAGTGATCCATTTTGTTTTCCTCTCTTGAAGTTTATTCTTTTCTTCACTGTTGTGAAAGCCCATGCTGATGTACTTCAGTGTGGATCTAGTGTTACCCTGCGGCAGCCCTATTGACTTTGAAAACTCATAATCTCTAGTACGGGATCATTTTCTTGAATTATGATTATTATTTCAAATGAAAATAATATATAAGCCTTTTTTTTAATGAGAAAATAAATATACATTGCTTCCCTTTCAGTATATGAAAAAAAAAGGAGACAATTCCTTTTCCTTCTTTTCTTTCTGTCTTCCCTGTCAACCAAGTTAGCATATGCCTACCCTCTACTCAGTGAATAATTCTCCTTTCCCTCCCACCACTGGGAACCATCATAGATAGTATATTATAGAATGAAAACATTTTCTGAACTGTTTAGAGTAAGGGTCTCATGCAATAGCTATCCTTTTGCAATCGACTAATCTCACTCATTATTATTTTTTTCCCCCTAGTGTGGCCCTATGGAATAATGCACTAGACTGCAAAGTCGGTTTGAACTACAAGGTCAGAGGTTCAAACTCACCAGCTGCTCCTTGGAAACCCTATACAGGGTTGCTATGAGTCAGACCTGATCAATGACACTTAACAACAACAGTTTCACTCAGCTTAATGTCTTCTAGGTCCCTTTATGTTATGTGGTGTTTTACAGTATTCTTCAATATTACATAATATTCCACTGTGTGTATGCACCAAAGTTTGTTCATCCATTCCTCTGCCCATGGGTATCTAGGCTGTCTCCATCATTTTTGCTATTGTGAACAATGCTGCAATGCACGTGGGTGTGCCGATATTTATGTGTGCTCTGACTCTTCCTTTGTGAGGATATACACTAAGTAGAGAGATGGCTGCGTCATAGGTCTTCCTATTACCAACCTTCTGAGGAAGTGCCACACCATGTTCCACAGCACTATTACAGTCCCACCAGCAGTATAAGAGGGACCCATACTCTTCACACCCCCTCCAGCATTTGTTGTTTTCTGTTTTTTCAACTTCATTTTTCACACTGGCATAAGATGACAGCTCTTTGTTTTGATTTGCATCTCTCTAATGGCTAGTGATGGAGTCCTGGTGTGGTGCTGTGGGTTAATGTGCCAGACTGCAAAGTGGTTTGAACTGCAAGGCCGGTGGTTCAAGCTCACCAGCTGCTGCTCAGAAACCCTATACAGGGTCACTATGGGTTGGAATCAACTTTACGGCACTTAACAACAACAATGGCTAGTGATTGTGAGCATTTCTCCATACGTTTGTTGGTTGCCTGAATGTCTTCTTTAGTGAAGTTTTTCTTCCTGCCCTATGTCCATTTTTAAACTGGATTATTTGTCTTCTTATTGAAGTGTTGAAGTGTTCTATACATTTCAGACAGTAGTCCCTTGTGTGATATGTCATTGCCAAACAAATATTTTTCCCAGTCTGTGGGTTCCCTTTTTATTCTTTTGGGTAAATCTTTTGATGCACATTTGTGTCTAATTTTTAGGAGGTCCCAGTCATCTATTTTGTCTTCTGCTGTCTGTATTTTCAATTATATTTAATAATGTATTTATGGTATGACTCAGATCACTTAAGTTTGTCTCTCTTAATCCATTGATGACCTTTATATGCCAGGTTTGACTTTTAGGCCTTTAATCCATGTTGAGTTTGTTTTTGTATGTGGTGTGAAATATGGGTCTTGTTGCATTTTTCTGCAGATGACTTTCCAGCACCGTTTGTTGAAGAGACTATCTCCTCCCCATTTAATATGTTTCAGTTCTTTGTCAAAGATCAACTGAGCATAGGTAGATGGATTTACTTCTGTTCCATTGCTCTATGCGTCTTTTTTGATCTTTGTATGCCACGTTGCTTTGATTACTGTGACTGTATTGCACATTTTGAGATGGGGAAGTGAGAAGCCTTCCATGTTGTCCTTTTTTAGTAATGCTTTGCTTACAGGGGGTCTCTACATGCAGTTGGTGGTTAGTTTTTCTATATCTTTAAAGAACGTTGTTGGAAACTGGATTGGGATTGCCTTGTATTGATAGATTGCTTTGGGTAGTGTTGACATTTTTGCAATATTACATTTTCCTATCCACACGCATGTTGTT
>NW_006408614.1:2487117-2488113 GCF_000296735.1 Chrysochloris asiatica | reverse complement strand
TTTCTTTGTATAGATTTTTTGCTTCTCTTATTAGATTTATTCCGAAGTAGTTCATCTATTATATCTCTTGTATGTAGTCCTGGTGTAGTGCTGTAGGATGAGCACAGCACTGCTAACCACAAGGTTAGAACCACCAATTGCTCCTTAGAAACCCTATACAGAGTAGCTATGAGTCAGAACCAACTCGACAGCACTTGACATCAACAACAACAACGTTTCATCTTTTGAGTGGCTATTGCAAATAACATTGTTTTCCTGACTTATTTTCAGAGCTCTCTTTATTAGTATAAAGGAATCCAATTGATTTACGTATGTTGATCTCATACCCTGTCATTTGCTGAATCTTTCAATGAATTCTAATAATTTTCTTGCTGCGTCTTTGGGATTTTCCAAGTATAGGATTATGTCATCTGTAGAGAGTTTGTTTCTTCTTTGCTAATTTGGATGCCTTTATTTCCCCCTTTCTTGTCTTATCACATTGGCTGACTTTCAGCACAATATTCTTCATTGTTTTCTGAGGGCTTTTTTAAAAATTAACTTTTTATTGTGAGTTGAATGAAGGTTTACAGAGTAAATCATGAGTTTTACTTTCAATAAATCATACACATCTTGTTTCATCTCACTGATTACAATCTCATTAATGTAACTTAACTTATCCTACTTCCTCTCTACTTCCTGTTTCGATGCCTCCTTTCCTAGTCTTTTCAAACCTTGTCCTTGGGTAAATACTGCCCTTTTGATCTCTACTGACCAATGATCTTCATTCTTGTGTTTTTCATTGTTGTAACTTTGTGGAGGCCTGAAATTTTGAGGCAAGTTTTCTTTTCAAGAGCCAATGTTCACCTCTTCAGTGTTCTACCTACCAGGAGCTCTGGTAGCACAGTGATTTACTCTGAGGGAGAAAGATGAGGCTTTCTTCTCCCGTAAAGATTTATAGCTTTGGAAACCCTATACAGGGTCGCTATGAGTCAGAACTACTCGACCTCACACAACCAT
>NW_006408614.1:2481106-2486377 GCF_000296735.1 Chrysochloris asiatica | reverse complement strand
GTAGAGAAGCCAAAGCAAATGGAAAAATTGAAGAGGTGCAAGAGCTGAACAGGAAATTTCAAAGATCAGCTCGAGAAGATAAAGCCAAATACTAGTTGGTGGTTAGGTGGTAGAATTCTCACCTTCCATGCTGGATACCCAGGTTTGATTCCTTGCCAGTGGGCAGCTACAACCCAACTGTCAATGGAGGCTTGTGGGTTGCTATGATATTGAATATACCTCAGTGGAGCTCACAGACTAGGATCTTCTTTCAGAAATCAGCCAGTGAAAACCTATGGATCACAACCAGGCTTGTCTGTTGTACATGGGGTTGTGATAAATCAAGGGTCAATTTGATGGCAGCTAACAACAACACAGGCACACCTGAGAGTATCTCTCTATGGCCTTCACATCTGAAAAACAACTTGGTTGGGTATGGAATTCTTCTGTCTAAAATTTTCTCCCTTAAACAGCTTCTTGTTTTATTATTATTATTATGTTTTTTTCAGAGAAGTCTCCAAGGAAATTGGTTTGTTTATTCACAGATGCTTGCAAGACTCTATATTAAGAACATTTTAAGAACCTCAGTGGTACCTGTGGGTATGGCCTTCATTCCTTAAAATATGTCAGTTTTCAGTGCTCTTTGTCATCTCTGTCCTCATTTTTTCTGCTCTTCAACACAGCCCCACCTTGCAGGCCCCATGCCGCTGGGGGCTGACAACAAAGGTCACCTCGCTCTTCAGCTCTAGTCTCAGACCTATTTGTGTGGCCCATGACCTTTTCCCCACTTCACTTCATTTCCGTTCTGGTTTGAGACTAGGATTGGGCTGCATTCAAATCCTTCAGTGAGGCAAAAGAACCCAACATCCCTGCTGAAGAAAAGTGGTCACCTACTGAAGACGGTCATACTGAGAATGGTAACTGGGAGGCTCTGCTGCTGCTAGTGACTACGAGAATAGGAGCACAGCAGCACGGGGTGCTCTGTCTGCCTGCTGCTCACACCTCCCTTCCCAAGAGTCAGCTGAGGAGCACTGTTGACTGACAGCCCAGCTCCGCCCCTTCTACATCACACTATAGTGACACTGAGGTCATGTACTGCCTCCAATTCATGACGATGTGGCACTGTGGGTTAATGCACTGGACTGCAAAGTCGGTTTGAACTCCAAAGTCTGCGGGTCAAGCTCACCAGCTGCTCCTTGGAGGCTTAATTATACAAGGCCGCTATGGGTTGGAACTGACTTGACGGCACTTAACAACAAGCCATGACTGACTATGATGGGGACTGTTTTGAAGTGCCTTTGAGTCACTCCAGACTTGTAGTGACCCTGTGTACCTCAGAACACAACACTGTCCAATCCTGGACTAGCCTCCCAATTGTTGTTACGTTTGAGCCCATTACTGCAGGCCCTGAGTGAGTCCATCTCATCATGCTTCCCCAAGCCCAATGTTCTCCAGGAACCGGTCCCTCTTGATGACAGGTCCAAAGTAGGTGAGAGGAAGTCTTTCTCTCACTTCTAAGAAGTATTCTGATTGTTCCTCTTCTAAGAAAGATTCATTTGTTGTTCTGGCAACCCATGGTGTATTTAATACTCTGCATCCTGGTGTGGCACTGTAGCATAAACGCTTGACCTCAAAGTTGGTGTGAACCACAAGGTTGGTGGTTCAAATATGCCAGTAGCTGTGGGTCAGAACTGAGTTGATGGCACTTAAAAACAACAACATCCAACACCATAATTCAGAGGCACCAATTCTGGCTTGACACAAGGATCGTCCAGTGGACAACCTTGGTTTAAGGTCTCTGCAGACCTTCTCAGTGCTGCCTATATTCTATAGAAGTGCTTCCTACCCAGTTCTCCTTCTAGGTTTCAGTCCTGCGCTACAGCTGCCGGCTTTCCCCACCTATTTCTGCTTCTTCTCCCTCCCTTTATCTTGCACTGGTGTTTCCCCCAATAAATCTCATAGCTGTCTAATGCTGTCCTAGTGTCTGCTTCTCAGAAGATGGGCTGACTCAGCCTCCCACCCACCCACCTAACTGTGCGATCAATTGATTCTTCAAGTCAAGCATGTAATCTGAAAAAAAAATAAAAATGTAATCTATGTCATTGAACTGCACATGAGAAATGATTGAATTGGTATGTGTTTTGCTGTGTTTCTCTTTAGAAGAGAAAATAAATCAGGAACTTTACTGGAACTGGAAATGAGAAGGTCTAAATAAGGAGCTCTAGTAAGATAGTAGTTACGAATTGGGCTGCGGACTGCAACGTCAGCTGTTCGAAACTACCAGCTGTTCCGTGGGAAAAAGATGAGGCTTTCTGCTCCCGTAAAGATTTACAGCCTCGGAAACCCTGTACAGGGTCGACTATGAGTTGGAACCGACTCCACGGCACATAACCACCACCACCAAATACATTCCAGACTGCAGCAAGAGACAAAACCATCATCTTTCTCAAAAATGAGCTGACAACAAAAACACTTGTAATGTGTGACTTGGTACTGGGCTACTGCTCTTGGCCAACTCATGGACTAAACAAATCAGTGGCCATCCTTTTTCAAATGATTCCACCACCATTAACAAACACACTGCCCCTTCAGTGCCTCATCCAACCTTTTGAGTTGATCTTGTCTGTGGTTTGATCACGTGTTTATCATCTTTATAAGAGCACAATGTTCAAGGTAGACATCCTTTACTAAGTGGCTCAGTAGGTTAAGCGTTGGACTGCTAACTGAAAGGTGGGCAGTTCAAATCCACCAGCCACTCTACAAGGGAATGATGAGGCAAAGCAGTCGGCTTCCATAAAAATTGTTGTTGTTAAGTGCTGTTGAGTCAGTTCTGACTGATAGTTTTGAGGAGCAGCTGGTGAGTTTGACCCGCCAACCTTGTGGTTTAAACTGACCTTGTGGTCCAATGCTTTATCCTACAGTGCCACACCAGGACTCCTCATAAAGGTTACACCCTTGGGAACCCTATGAAGCAGTTCTACTCTGTCCGATGGGATCACTACGGGAGGGACAGCTCCACAGGAGTGGGTTCACTTGGGCTTTGTCATTTGCGATGACTTCAGTGTATAGTTTCAGTTTAAGGTTTAAAATTTACCTCAATGAAGTGCCTGATTTTTTTTTTTTTTTTTAACTTACTAGCATTTCCTTGTACTTTCGGAGGTAATTTGGAAGATAAAGTTTTCAGAATCTCCCCTCACATTGCCATTTGGCGGAAGCATATTTTCAAACCTAATTTCTTTTTGTCAGTCCATAGAATTCTTTCTCTGACTTCAAAGATTAACATTTGCAAAGTTGGCCAGTAATTCAGATGTGACCTCTAAGACATCCCCACCAGAAAACCCAGGTGGTCTAATCATATCTGTTTTCCATACATGGTACAGAAACTTGAGACAGGTCCTAGCACGCTACGTGGTATGTTTCCTGTCAAAACTGTTCCCTTTTGTCCTTTGTTATTCATGCCTTTGCTCAGTTCAGCCATATTTTGGGTTCTGGTTGATCTTTCAACTTTGCTAATAGTTTCTTAGCTATTTTAGTTCTATTTTTATACCACTAGCAATATGTTCAGTTCATCCTTGGAGTTTGTCTGAGTATGACTCAGCCCCAAACGGAAGCTGAGTCCCTGTTTCAGAGTGTTATTTGAGCTCTTGAAACATAAACTTGTATCTGCTCTTATCTCTTTGTGGTTCTTGGTTTTCAGCTTTTTTTGTCATTGAAGGTGACTTCTCTAAGTCAATGTACTCTTCCTCTTTGGTGTTGCAATGCTTCTTAGTTAGATCTGTATGGATTTTTGTCATCATTTTGAAACATAACTTATTTATTGCAGTTATTTGAACCTTTTTATTTTATTTTCTGAGCTAAGGCTGTAGCTATTCTAGTCTGGAGGGAGGCAGCTTGCCAGCTTGTGCTTATTCTAGACATCTTCAAGTGGAAGCAATTCCACCTGGAGGCCTGAGAGCTAGACGAGGTTCCCAGAAGGTTCTGCACCACTCTGCTCTGGAGGTGTGGTTACACAGACCGCAAGAGTCTAAAATTTCAAACGTGAGGAAATATGTTTTCCCAGATCTCTTGAGACATAAACTCATACAAATAACCAACTTACAGGAAGGTGTAGAATAGTCCCTTTGAATAGTCCCCAAATAACGTATGTTAAATTTAGGACGTAGTCCAGAATGACTGTACCAGTCCTTTGTCAGTGTGTTGAACTCTGGTGGCTGTGTGTGGCTGTGAGGATGGAAGCTATGCCATGGGCATTTCAAATGGCAACAGAGTCATCCATGGTAGACAACAAAGTTTCCAGACTAAGACAGACTAGGAAGTATGAGAGGCAGACCACTTCTGAAAGTTTAGTGACCAAAAGCCTTAAAAATAGAAGTGGAACATCATCTGATATCACACCAGGAGATGAGCCCCTCAGGTTGAAAGGCACTTAAAATATGACTGGGAAAGAACTGCCTCTTCACAGTAAAGTTGACTTTAATGAATGTGGAAAGAGCTAAGCTTTCGGGACCTTCATTTGCTGATGAGGCATGACTCAAAACGAGAAGAAACAGCTGCAAACATCCATTAATAATCGAAATGTGGAATGGACAAAGTACGAACCTAGGAAAATTGAAAGTCATAAAAAATGAAATGGAACACATAAAAATTGAAATCCTAGGCATCAATGTTTCTCTGCTCTTCATAAGGTATTTTAACTACCAGCAGGGTAACCCATGGTGGACAGGTTTCAGATGAGCTTCCAGATGAAGACAGACTAGGAAGAAAAAGTGACGAACTACTTCTGAATATTTAGTTACTGAAAACCTTATGAATAGCAGAGAAACACTGGCAGATATAGTGCCGGAAAATGAGCCCCTCAGGTTGGAAGGCACTCAAAATACAACAGGGAAGAGCTGCCTCCTCAAAGTAGAGTTGACCGTGATGACGCGAATGGAGTCAAGCCCTTGGGAGTAAAGCCCTCAGGACCTTCATTTGCGGATGGGGCACAACTCAAAATGAAGAGAAACAGCTGTAAACATCCATTGAAAATCGCAACATGGAATGTACAAAATATGAATCTGGGAAATTTAGAAGTTGTCAAAAATGAAATGGAACCCATAAACGTCCATATCTTAGGCATTAGTGAGCTGAAATGGACTGGTATTGGCCATTTTGAATCTGACAACCACATGGTTTACTATACCGGGAATGATAAATTGAAGAGGAATGGTGTTGCATTCATTGTCAAAAAGAACATATCCAGATCAGTCATGAGGTACAATGTTGTCTGTGACAGGATAGTATCCATGTGTC
>NW_006408614.1:2472359-2478736 GCF_000296735.1 Chrysochloris asiatica | reverse complement strand
ATGAGATGGATTGGCAAAGTGGCAGCATCAGTGGGCTCAAGTGTGGCAACAATAATGAGGTTGGCCCAGGATCGGGCAGTGTTTGTTCTGCTGTGCATAGGGTCGTTATGGGTCAGTACCGACTCGATGGCATGTAACAACAACAACAGCACGCATTAGTGATCTGAAATGGACTGATGTTGGCCACTTTGAATTGGACAATCATATGATTTGCTATTCTAGGAATGACAAATTGAAGAGGCATGGGGTCACATTCATCATCAAAAAGAACTTTAATATCTATCTTGAAATACACAATATTGTTTGTGATAAGATATCAAAAAATCTATAAGGAAGACCAGCTAATTTTACTATTACCCAAATTTATGCACCCATCACTAAAGTCAATGACGAAGACATTGAAGAATTCCACCACCGTCTTCAGTCTAAAATTGATCAAAATGCAATCAAAATGCATTGATCATTATAGGTGATTGAAATGTAAAAGTTGGGAACCAAGAGGGAAAAATCAATAGAAAATATGGCCTTGATAATAGAAATGATGCAGGAGATCACTATAAAATTTTGTAAGACCAATGATTTATTCATTACAAATACTTCTTTTTTAAAACAACATAAATGGCAACTATACATGTAGGCTTCACCAAATGGAATACCCAGGAATCAAGGCATCAAATGGACAACATCTGTGGGGAGAGATGATGGAAAGGCTCAACATTATCAGACCAGGAGTCGACTGTGGACCAGACCATCAATTGCTCATGTGCAAGCTCAGGCTGAAGCTGAAGAAAATTTAAACAACTCTTCAAGAGCCAAAATTTAACTTGGAATATATCCCAGCTGGATTTAGAGCATCCCAAGAACAGATTTGATGCATTAGATACTTAAAACCAAAGACCAGAAGGATTGTGGGATGACATCAAGAACATTATCCATGAAAAAGCAAAAGGTCATTAAAAAGACAGGAAAGAAATTAACAAAATGGATTTCAGAAGAGACTCTGAAACTTGCTATTGAATGTAGAGAAGATAATGCGAATAGATATAAGGAAGTAAAAAAGCTGAACAGAAAATTTCAAAGGACAGCTCCAGAAGACAAAGTCGAGTATTATAATGAAATTTGCAAAGATCTGGAGTTAGAAAACCAAAAGGGAAAAATATACTAAGCATTTCTAAAGTGGAAAGAAATGAAGAAAAAATTCCAGCCTCAGGTTACAATATTGAAGAATTCTATGGACTGTCAGAAGAATAAATAAATCTGTGTTGGAAAAAGTACAGTCAGAATGCTGTTTAGAAACCAGGATGATGAGACTTCATCTATTATACTTTGGACATGTTATCAGGAGAGGCCAGTCCCTAGAGAAGGACATCATGCTTAGTAACATGGAGGGTCAGCGACAAAGAAGAAGACTGCCAATGAGATGTACTGATACAGTGGCAAAAGCAGTGGACTCAAGTCTAACAGTGATCGTGAAGATGGTGCAGGACTGGGCAGAGTTTTGTTCTGTTGTGCATGGGATTGTTGTAAGTCAGAGCTGAATCTATGGTACCTAGCAACAACAACAGGCTAAACATTGAAGGATACAGGAAGCATTCAAAGAACATGGAAGGAATACAGTGTCACTGTACTAAAAAGAATTGGTGTTCGCTTGTCTATATCAAGAAATTTGGAAGACAGTTACCTGACTGATTGACTAGAAGAGATTCATACTTGGATCTGTTCCAAAGAAAGGGGACTCAACAGAATGCAGAAATTATCAAACAATTCGTATACCATTAGTATCATATGCAAGTAAAATTTTGCCAAAGGTAATTTAAAAGCAATTGAAGCAGCACATTGACAGGGAGCAACAAAGGTAAAAATGAAATTCAAGTCAGATTCAGAAGAAGACGTGGAACAAGGAATATCATTTCTGACATCAGCTGGATCTTGACTAAAAGCAGAGAAGACCAGAAAAATGTTTACTTGTGCTTTATTGATTATAGAAAGCATTGAACGGTGTAAATCATAATAAATTATGGATAACAGCGGGAAGAATTGGAGTTCCAGCAAACTTCATTGTGCTCATGAGGACTCTGCACATAGACCACAAAAGTTTCCACAAAAGGTACACAATATACAAAAGGCAACACGGGGTTACTTGTAGAACAGAACAAGGGGATACTGAATAGTTTCAAATCAGACAAGGTGTGTGGTAGGGTTATATGCTTTCACCATACTTAGTCAGTCTGCCTGCTGAGCAAATAATCTGAGAAACTAGACTAAATTCACAAGAACATAGGTTCCAGATTGGAGGAAGACTCGTTAACAACCTTTGATATGCAGATGACACAACTTTGCTTGCTAGAAGCAGAGAGAATTTGAAATGCTTTTTGATGAAAATCAAAGATTACAGTCTTCATTATGGATTGCACCTCAATGTAAAGAAAAGGAAATTCCTCACAACTGGACCAATAAATAACATCATGATAAAAGGAGAGAAGATTGAAGTTATCAAAGATTTCATTTTACTTGCATCCACAATCAATGCTAATGGAAGAAGCAGTCAAGAAATCAAATGACATATTGCATTAGGCAAATCTGCTACAAAAGATCTCTGTAATAGGGGCAAGATGGCGGAGCAGGTGGCCACACTGAGCAGATTCTCTACCACAAAGACATGGGAGACCAAGTGGAACAGATACAAAATGGTGGTCCTGGAACCTTGAGCTTCAGAGGAGAGGGCAGAGAAATGGATTGAATGTCAGCTGGAAGAGGAAGCTGAACAGAAGCAGTGATAAAGAAAACCAGGCGGACCATAGGTTGGCCCAGAGTGGTGTGACCATCTTGATCTTTTGCAAGTGACTTTAGGTACAAGATAGGGCTGGAGGTTGGTACTAGGGGGGATGCAGTTTTCTGTTGCTCCCATGCCCTCCTAGTAGCCAGAGGCATGGCTAGTCCCCACCCTCGCCAGCCCAGAGACCAGTGGTACCCCCTCTGCGCAGCCTCTATTCTGCCTGGGGTCAGGTACTGGACATTTGTTGTTGTCAGGTGCCATCGAGTCGGAACCGACTCATAGCGACCCCATGCACAGCAAAACGAAACAATGTCCGATCCTGGGCCAACCTCACTACCGCTGCCACACTTGACGCCATCAATGATGCCCCCTGGCTGATCCATCTCATTGGGGGTCTTCCTCTTTTTCTCTGACCCTCCACCCTACCCAGCATGACATCCTTCTCCAACGATTGTTTCCTCCGGACAATATGTCCAAAGTAGGAGAGACGAAGCTTAGCCATCCTGGCCTCCAAGGAGCACTCTGGCTGCACTTCTTCCAAAACAGATCTATTGGTTCTTTTGGCAGTCCATGGCACTTTCAGTATTCTCCTCCAACACCACAACTCAAAGGCATCAATTCTTCTACGATCCTCCTTATTCACTGTCCAGCTTTCGCATCCATATGAGGCTATTGAAAACACAATGGCCTGGGTCAGGCGCACCCTAGTTCTCAAGCTGACATCTCTGCTCTTCAATACTTTAAAAAGTTCCTGTGCAGCAGATTTGCCCAGTGCAATACGTCGTATGAACTCTTGACTGCTACTTCCGCGAGTGTTGATAGTTGATCCAAGAAGAATGAAGTCCTTGACAACTTCAATCTTTTCTCCATTGATAAGAATGTTGTTTATTGGTCCAGTGGTGAGGATTTTTGTTTTCTTGACATTGAGATGTAATCCATATCTAAGGCTGTGCTCTTTGATCTTCATAAGTAAATGTTTCAAGTCCTCTTCACTTTCAGCAAGCAAGGTTGTATTATCTGCATATCGCAGGTTGTTAATGAGTCTTCCTCCAATCTTGATGCCACGTTTTTCTTCATAGAACCCAGCTTCTCGTATTATTTGCTCAGCCTACAGGTTTATAAGTATGGTGAAAGAACACAACCTTGTCGCACACCTTTCCCAATTTTAAAACATTCAGTGTTCCCATGTTCTGTTCGAACAACTGCTTCTTGGTCTAGGTACAGATTTCTTAGAAGTACAATTAAGTGTTCTGGAATACTCATACTTCTCAATGTTGTCCATAGCTTGTCATGATCCACACAATCGAAAGCCTTTGCGTAGTCAATAAAGCACAGGTAAACATCCTTCTGATATTCTCTGCTTTCAGCCAAGATCCACTTTGAGGATGAAGGTGTCCCTGCCTCAAGCTATGGTATTTTCAGTCACCTCATATGCATGCAGAAGTTGGAAAATGAGTAAGAAAGTCTGTAGAAGAATCAATGCATTTGAGTTATGGTGTTGGCAAGGAACTGAAAGAATCATGGACTGCCGGAAGAATGAACAAATCTACTTTGGAAGAAATATTGCCAAATTGCTCCTTAGAGGCGAGGGTGGCTAGAGTTGTCTCTCATACTTTGAACACGTTGTTATGAAAGGACAGTCCCTAAAGAAAGACATCATGCTTGGGAAAATGGAAGGTTAACGAAAAAGAGGAAGATCTCCAGTGAGGTGGTTGTGAGGTGGCTGTTTCCTTCTGTTGTGCATGGGGTCATTATAAGTCAGAACTGACTCATGGCACCTAACAACAAGACTGAATATATGGTTTTCTATCTGTCTGAGCCCTGATGTGGTGCTGTAGGATAAGCACTGGAACGTTAGGTCAGTTTAAATCATATGGTTGGAGGTTCAAACTCATTAGCTGCTCCTCAGAAACTCTATACAGGGTATCTCTGAGTCTGAACTGACTCGATGGCACTTAACAACACCAACAGCAGGATAGAACAGAACTGCCCCATAGGGCTCTCTAAGCTGTAAATCTTTACATCTTTCTCCCATGGGATGGCGGGTGATTTCTAACCCTCCAGTCTTTCTGTTATAGTGCTTAACCCCTGTGCCACCAGGGCTCCTTGTATTTAGTCAAGTGTCGTCGAGTCGATTCCGACCCCTTGCGACCCTGTAGAGGGTTTCAGAGGAGCAGCTGGTGAGCTTGAACCACCGACCTTGCAGTTTGATGCATTAACCCACAGAGCCACACCAGGACTCCTGTATTGCATAGAAGATCTAGAAAATGCCCAAATTCTTTCTTCCCACAGGTTCTCAAGGGAGCTGTGTGACCAGAAATGATAGCCGGAATGGGAATTTTTTAGAGCAAAGAAAGAATTCACCAGGATATTTGTGGTGGTACTTTTCTTCTTGTTTCCTGCAAAACATTTGGAAACCTGGATGTTTGCCAGTCAGCTACATGAATTGTGGTATAGCCACACAAAGAAATGCAATGTCATTATTAGAGAGAATAAAGTAGACTTGTTTTATGTATGTATGCTGATATGGAATACTTTCCAAGGTACACTGTTATGTGAAAAAGCAAATGTAATTTTTACAAGCTGAATCAGATATGTGTGCATATATATGTGTATATTTATATATACACACACAGAAAATTTCTAGAAAAAAATATGCCAGAAACTATTAGCAAGGATTTCATTGGAAAGGCCAACTGAGGCCTTGCGGTACAATGGAGTCATGTTCCTTTTTGTGTTCTCCTGTACTGTTTGACTAGCTGATTATGTACACAGGACATTTGTTTTTTTTTTTTTCCAATTAAAAACAAAAAGCTATTTTAGTAACATGTCTTCAAAACAAAACAAAACAAAACAAAAGTTGGTTTGGTACCAGGGCAAAAGGCTATGTGGGGGTCTCTCCCTGCCCTGTTTCTATCTGGGGTCTTTGACTTAGCAAGACAGGAAGTCAGGAGGCTGGGAGAGGTAGCAGGACTGGGCTGGTGAAGGGTAGGTCAAACATGAAGACACACAACCTTTCAAATGGGGTAACCCTGTGCTCTAGACACATGGTCCATTTAGTGTCTAGGACCAATCACATCAGCAGCTTGGCCTTTGGTGGGGAAGAGAAGAGTGGGTGGGACAGAAGGTGGCAGGGCTGGACTAATGGGAAGAATATACAAGTTTGGTGGCATTTAAGAGAAGAATCACAGGGACCAGGAGCTCATCTGTTGGAAAGTAGATTGGACTGACTCTCTAACCAAATACTTGGCAGCTTTTCTGGAGTGAGGTTTGAGTTCTTTCTAGCAGAACTAGAGCTCAGAAGAATATCCCCTGCCCCTGGACCACCCACCTTGTTAGAGACCCAACAATGACATGCTCTCCAAATTGGCCAGGTTCCTAGCAAGACCTGGCCATGGTGTCTGCCTCTGTCCTTAGACTTGTGACCTACCTCTTCATCTTTGGCAATCTCAGGGTCCCCCTACCATCCCCACGTACAGCCTATTGTCCCTGTGGCCCATTCAAAATCTCTTCTTTGCCTTGAAGACATGTCAGAGCACTCTGCTTTGTTTCTTCTTGGAAAATCCTTTCTTCCGTGTACTCCACCCTCCAACTGGAATAC
>NW_006408614.1:2437407-2471705 GCF_000296735.1 Chrysochloris asiatica | reverse complement strand
GCAACTCCAGAATTTAAATTTTCTCAACTTCAAATCCCACAGCAAAGAAAACACAATTTGTTGCCTAGGAACTCAAGACAATTTACTGCTTTTCATTGTGCCTGAGTGAGGCAAATGTCCATCCCTGAGCCAACCACAGTGTCCAGGGGAGCGTAATGTGCTGAGTGTGACCACTTAGAGTCAGGGCTGGTGGGGTCCACTGTGTCCAACACTCTGGATGAGGGACATCAGAGAAAGGGTGAGTCTTGGTCACAGCATCAGAATCCTGATCCTGAAACCAGCTCTGTGCTAGTTGTTGTGGGTTCAGATCTATGGGATTCTCTCTTTGCTGAAACCAACTTGGGTCTGGGTTTGTATTGTTACTACTTTCAACAGAAGTTCTAATTGGGAAAAAAAAGGGGTGGGACAATATTCATATATATAGTATGGTTCCATTTTTGCTAAAGTGAAAGCTGTGTGTGTATGATGTGTGTGTTTGTGTAAAAGTCTGTACAAGTCGTTCCTGGGTTACAAACATCCTACTTTCAGATAACCCCATAGTTATTAACCAACCCCCATGAAGCGTATTGAAGGAGCTCTGGTAGCGTAGTGGTTACGAATCTGGTTGTGAACCTCAAGGTCGGCAGTTCGAAACTACCAGCTGTTCTGAGAGAAAGATGGGGCTTTCTGCTCCTGTAAAGATTTACAGCCTTGGAAACCCTGTGCAGGGTTGCTATGCATCGGAACCGACTCCACGGCACATAACAACAACAGCAGCCTATTATATTAAAATTTAAAAGTGGATACAACAGTTCATAATAACAAATCGGTGCTACTTTTTGACACCCTTCAAAACATTATCACTATTATCACTGTATTAGTATGTTAAAGTGTATCTGGAAGTGTTTCCTTCATGCTGTTTTGTGCATAGTAAGGTACACTACATACTAGTACTTATACTAAGACGGATATCTGATTGATGTTAGATCTGAACCATACCAGCGGTTCTGACTCATGTACAAATTCAACTTCAATGCAGAGGTTGGTTATATCTGGATAGCAGGATCCGAGGGCATTTCCAGTTTCTCCTTTGAGTCTTCTCTAATTGTTCCTTCTTGAGCACAAATTGTGGTGTGATGAAGGGACATGTTGATTAGTCTTGACAAAGACTTTTGAGCTCATCCTTTCGGGAGGCTGAAAGGAACCTCATCTAATCGATTGTTCGTGTTGTAGGCAAGAACATGAAACAGACAAACTGCTCCTTCGATGATGTGAATGAACAGATACGAATCTTGCAGCTGATAGTCCACATTCCCACCTGCATTCTGGGCTTAATCCTCAACGTGCTGGCCATCCGAAGTTTCAGCATCTTCCTGAAGAAGAGGCGGCCATACTACGCTTCCACTTGCATCTGCATGATCAACCTGGCGGTCTTTCACCTGCTGCTGGTGCTCTCCCTCCCGTTCAAAATGTTTCTCTCCAACAATAAGTTGTATCATTTGCCTTCCTTCTGCACCATGATAGAGTGCCTCTACTTTGTCAGCATGTATGGAAGCATCTACACCAACTGCTTAATCAGTCTAGACCGCTTCTTGGCCATCCAGTACCCACTCCTGTCCAGCTACATCCGCTCGCCCAAGAAGATCGCCATGACCTGCTGCATCATCTGGGTCCTGGTGGGGACTGGAACTATCCCTATCTACAAGTTCCATGAGCCAGAGGGAGAGTTCAGATGCTTCCACAACCTGTCGAAAAGCACCTGGAGTGCGGAAGTCATCTTCCCCTTAGAGGTGTTTGGGTTCCTTCTTCCCTTGGTCATTGTTGGTTTCTGTTCCTCCAAATGCATTCACATTCTCCTTGGCCGTCGGGACTACACCCAGGACTGGATCCAGCAGAAAGCTTGTATCTACACCATCGCAGTCAATCTGGCTGTCTTTGTGGTCTCCTTTCTACCAGTGCATCTTGGTTTCTTTCTACAGTTCCTGGTAAGGAATGACATTATCCAGGAGTGCAGAGCTCAGCAGAACATCAGCTTCTTCTTACAATTGTCCCTGTGTCTCTCCAATACCAACTGCTGCCTGGATGTTTTCTACTACTACTTTATCATCAAAGAATTCCGAATGGACATCATGGCACACCAGCCTTCCAGCAGCCACCTGGTCCTTCAGGACACAATGACCACCAGGACCGGAGGGACAAGAAATTGCTCAGATGAAAATGACCTCAGCCCCGAATTCTAGTAGTAGGTGTCCTGACCCAAGGTATTTGATAAGGTGGGATGATTTGTAGAGTACTAATCCCTGCTATGCTTTTCCTTTCGATGCTGAATGAACATCATCTTCGCTCATTGTACCCCAAAGAACTTTCCCTAAGACCCAGACAGCTTGACTTGAATCACCCAGTGTTTGGGAATTTCTGAAGAAACTGAAAACTAGATGAATTTATGATTTCTAAGTCTAAAAGTTTTGAAAAGGCAGAAGAGTTGAGAGACTGAGCAGACCATCTGAACAATACTTTGTTAACTCTACCTTGTCTTTCTAATAGACTATTAAATTCTGTAGAGGAAAAATGACAGAGAGAGAAAGAAGAGTTAAGAGAGGGAATCAAGATCATCCTCCAAATCCCTGAGTAGCCATTGCCGCAGCCATGATGCCAAAACAAAAGAAGGAGAATCCGCAGCACCAGCCTCCACTGTCGCAGCCCCCATTGCCAGAGCGGGAAGAGACTGAAGAAGAGGATGACGGGAGTTCCATCGGACCACCCATCCTTCTGGGTCCTCCCCCCATGGCCAATGGAAAGCCTGGTGACCCCAAGGATCAAGTGGACCATTGATTCCACCACTGCTGAGTCTCCCACCTCTTCCCTGGGGTAGAGGCCCAATGTGAAGAAACCTAGGTCCCAGGTTCGGCCCATATGGTCATGGTTGGTGGGGCATCAATGCTGAACCTCTTTTTCCAGGAC
The DNA here is from genome assembly GCF_000296735.1 of Chrysochloris asiatica. Lineage (NCBI taxonomy): Eukaryota > Metazoa > Chordata > Mammalia > Afrosoricida > Chrysochloridae > Chrysochloris > Chrysochloris asiatica. The sequence goes on along the minus strand of NW_006408614.1, from coordinate 2,468,765 downwards.
CAGGTCATGAGGCCCCCCGCAAAGAGCAGAGAAACCCTTGAAGGCTCAAAAGCTGGTCTCTCATCAAGAACACCTGTCCACCTAAGGATGGACCCCAGGTTATGAAAGACAAATCCAACCATCCCATCTGCAGACACTTTGCCAAAGAGGGCTGGGTTCTCATGAGAAGCAAAACTAGTGATACTTGTATACATACAGAGAGGTTTCTATCAAGTAAATGGTTCACACAGTTGTAGAGGTGGGCAACGTCAAAGTCTGTTGGTCAGATGTCAGTCAGATGTCTTCTGACTCTTGTAGCTGTAGGAACTGATGACCCCAAGATCAGACAACAGGTTTCTGACTGCAGAGGTGAATGAATCCAAGGTTGGCTGGTAAGATGGCAGGCAATATAACAGGCTGCTGGCTCAAGTCCAAAGAACCAGAAGTCAGATGATGAGTCAGGTGCAGGATCCAGACTCAGGAAAAATCAAGCATCTTTGCCTGAATGTCCAGTATACTGGAAACATGCCAAACTTCCAAGGAAACTTCCTTTCAATTGATTGACTACTCACAGCAGCTCTTATTATGGTGGTGATTATATCAGATCTCACTGTGGGAAATTAACTGCAAAGCCACTGAAAATCCTGGCCCAGTCAAGTTGGCACAAAGCCTTAACTACCTGAGAGGCTCTGATGTCAAGTGGTGGACAAAGGACTCTAGGGCCACTTAGATAAAACCCAGTGCCTGCTGGGGACATGCTGAATCCGTGTCCAGGCTTGAAACTCTGTAGCTGGCTCTGGGAAGGGCATGGAATGCGAGAGAGAATGGGCAGGAAGAGCTGAGGGCAGAGTTGCTTCTGGCCTCATTTCCCCCAACTAGACTGAGAGCCATTCAAGGGCAGAAGCCCCCTTTTTCTCCTGCTGCCCCAAGGCCTGACTCCTGTTCAGGGACACACTGGGAGCCTTAGAGGTGGCTAGAGTGATGGATGAGGAAGAATGGATCAGTGAAAGGGTGATTGTGTCAAGGACAAGAGACTCCAGCCCTGCCCCCTTGAATGAGGCAGAGATCTGTTCAGATGTCCCTAACCCTGGACATTCTTCTTCTGCTGGCCTTTGGCCTTTTGCCCCACTACTGAGCTGGACAGACATCACCAGTGCTACTTTTAGAGACCCAGACTGTCATAGATAGCAGGACACTTGGGGTTGGATTGGGATCTAAACTCAGAATCTATGTATGGGTGGAGTTAGGGACTGCCCCTGGTCCAAATGTATCTCTTTATATCTGGAGCTTGGAGGCCACTCTGGTGGGGGTGAGTGGGGCTTTTGATGCTGAACTGGGTCTACAAGGTACAGCAGGGACTGGATCACTCACCATCCCAGCAAGGCGCAGACTTAAATATAAATTCTTGTCTATGGGTAGCTTGGCTCTATATCTGAGCCAGGTGACAGGAAAGGATCTAGATGCCCGAGATAAGGATCACCACAAGAGCAGACAGTCTAGATAGATCCACCATCTGGGTCTTCTAGATAGATCCATCAGCTCAGCCTGCTAGATAGATCTACCAGCTGAGTATTCTACATAGATCCACCAGTTGGGTTTTTTTCTAGATGGATCCACTAGCTGGGTCTTCTATATGGATCCACCAGCTGGATCTTCTAGATAGATCTACCAGCCCAGCCTGCTAGATAGATCTATAAGCTACTGTGGGTCTATGGCTGAGTTTGGAGATCTTCTGATTGAGCCCAACACCCTGAAGGGAGGAGGGGATCTGCTCTTTCTCACCATGGGAACCCACACTGCCTTGTGAATCACAGAGAACTCATCAGAGACGTAGGTTGGGCACTGCAGTCAGGGTAGCTGCTCTTCCAAAGGTTCATTCGCTGGCTCCAGGAGCCACAATGCCACCGAGCCTGGCCCCTGATCAGCCCAGCAGGAACAGAAGAGGATCAAGTGCCACCTCTAGGTGAGCATGTAACTGAGGGCCCATCCCCCAAGCAACCAGAAACTGGCGAGTCAAGCACCCCCAACAAACTTCCTGTCACTAAAGTCAGTGGTATAAATGTGCCTGTATTTGTCTTCCTAGATTGGAAAAACCTTATATGTCTGTTATAAAATCATTGTGAAACTAACACAATTAACTCGAATAAATGATTCAATTCATCTGGTTTACCAAATAAAGTGATTTGTATGAAGTTGCGTGACCTTGTCTTGGACAAGAAGAGCTGAGCCCCTCATGGCCCTTGTCAGGTGACCCAACACTCATGATTCTTCAGTCATCACCTAGACATGGAATCAGAGGCCACAGGGCGCTGGTACTCAGTCTGCTGCTGAGAAACACTGTGCTTGTCCCTGGGGGCCAGGAGCCAGACCCCAGGTATCCCCACCACAGTTCTTCCCCACTCTTTGCTCACACCATCTGTCCCATACCACCATGACCACCAGAGCTCCTTCTGAAGGTCCTGCCCCCATGTACACCATATGGCCCACCAAAAGAGACTGGCTGGCCTCTAAGGAGCTGAAAACCCAGGCTCTGCTCTGCAGTAGTCCCCTGCTAGTGACCTCCCCCTCCACTTCCCTGGCTACCTACAACACAACCTGACTCTCCGGGGGGGGGGGGGGGGGTGGGGATGGGTTGGTTCTCAGGTGCCGCAAGCCGAATTTCTGAGGTTTGTCAAATCTCTATGGAGCAAAAATCCTCATCATTCTCCCATGGACCTGTGCAGTTCAGACTCATTGGCCACTTCCCAGAAACCTTATACAGGGTCGCTATGGGTCAAAATCGACTTGATGGCACTTAACAACAACAACACAGAGTTTCCAGGGAGCAACTAGGAGGTTTGAATTGCCCTTGTGGTTAGCAGTCCAGTGCTTACCCTACAGTGCCACAACGGGACTCCAACTCTCTGGTTAGAGCTAAGTTTTTCTTTTTGGTTCCTCACATGTGAATCATGCCAACCAGTCCAGAACTGCTGGATGCTGAGCTTGGGGCCACCTCTTTCTCCTGAGCTTTCCGGATGCTAAGCTGAGCCCAGTCACATCAGGGTGTCACCTCCTGGTGACTCAGGAGCCAGCGCACATCTAGACCAGGCCCTAGACAGGAACTGACATGGGAAATGCCAGCCAGCAAGCTGCATGCATCAACTATGAGGGGCTTCTAAAGGTTTCTGGGAAAACACCAGCATCCTTTGATTCCATCTTTAGAAGCCCCTTGTATAATCAGTTCTCATTATTTGAAGTAGTTATATTCTATTGAAGTCACCAGGAATGCTGAATTAATGAATATTGAACTATTGCTCTCAGGGGAAATGCAAGTCTCTGGTTACATTTATATCAATTGATCAAAACATAACTTCTTTTTATGAAGAGACTTCAATTAAGTCCATGGGAAAATTCCATTATCTTTCAATTCCATGTTTTCATGAACTTGTTGAAGCCCCCTTGTCTATTCCTTTTTAATCACCTTTCTGAGGTCTTGTGAAGCTGAAAGTCACTATATTAATGCTGTGGACCTGTAGCTGTTATTCTCACAGGATTGCTGGGATACAGTATAGTATGATGCAGGACAGTATAGGTGCCGTCAGGTTGGTTTGAACCCATAGTGACCCGATGTACAACAGAATAAAACATCGTCCAGTTCTGTGCCATCCTCGCAATCGCTGCCACACCTGAGCCTGTAGCTGCTGCCACCGTGCCAGTCTGTCAGGTTGTGGGTCTCCCTCTTTTTCACTGACCCTCCCCTTGACCAATCCTTCTCCAGGGACTAGTCCCTCCTGATAAAATGTCCGAAGTATGAGAGATGGAGTCTGGTATAGTGTGTTGTTATTAAGTACTGTCCAGTTGGTTACGAGCCATAGCAACCCTGTATAGGGTTTCCAACAAGCGACTGGTGGGTTTGAACTGCCAATGTTGTGGTTCAAACTGACTTTACAGTCCAGTGCAGTATCCTGCAGTGCCACACCAGGACTCCTGATATAGTATTGGTTGGTTGGTTATGTGACGTGGAAGTCTATTCCGACTCATAGCAACCCTGTACAAGGTTTCTGAGGCTGTAAATCTTTATGGGAGCAGAAAGCCTCATCTTTCTCCCATGGAACAGATGGTAGTTTTTGGCGACCATCTTGTAACCACTATGCTACCAGAGCTCCTTTGACCTAGTATTGCTGTGAATGTTATTAAGTGCCGTCGAGTGGGTTCCAAGCCATAGTGACCCTGTATATGATTTCCAAGGAGCAGCTGGTGAGCTTGAACTGCTAACCTTATGGTCCAAGCTGACTTTGGAGTTCTGGTGTGATGCTATGAATGAATGCACTGGATTTGATATAGTATTGTTGTTGTTAAGTGCCGTAGAGTCGATTCCGACCCATAGCGACCCTGTATTGGGTTTCCAAGGAGCAGCTGGTGAGCTTGAACCACTGACCTTGCAGTTCAAATGACTTTGCAGTCTGACACATTAGCGCACCGCACCACACCAGGACTCTTTGATATAAACACCCAAATATTGGTGCGACTTGCTTTATTGCCGTATTCAAGTTGATGGCAGTGGTCTGGAACCGAACCTGTGATCTCTCTGAGGTCTGCCTGTACTGACATTCAGAATAGTGAGAGAATGCTGCAGTAGCAAGTAGCCACAAGTAAGCAGTAACGAACGGCACAGGGCCTCGAAACCACTGAGACCTGTAGACAAGCGTAGCCATAAACAGAAGCTTAAAAGGATTTTTTCAACAGATCAGTGAGGACAGAAACCGAGAGATCAGCTTGTGTGGGTGGAAAGGCAGGCGTGCAGGACCACCCTGAGGCAGGATGGAGGGTCTTCTGGGTGGAAGGCGTGCTATGGACAGCCACTGCCCGTGGTCACTGTGAGAGCCTCACAACAGGGAGAGAAATGCAAAGCCCCCCCCCCCCAAACTCCCTGAGAGGACCATCCCAGACACCTTGTGCTTCCTGCCAACCAGTGTAAGGAATGGATGTCCCAGGGATTGTTCACAGTAGGCCAAGGGTGGGCTCCAGGAACTAGAAGTGGAGGCTAGCCCAGACCTCCTTGCCTTCACTGCCTATTGTGGCCCTAGAGCTTGCAAGATACCCTCTTTCCCTGTCGCCAGCTGCAGGGGGACTAGGTAACAAGGCAGGGCCCTGTGCGCTTTGAAGTCCCAGGAGTGGAGGATCAGAAGTGCTGTCACTTCAAAGCTCGAAGTCGGCTCTGCTTGGTGGAGGGACCCTGAGTTCATCTTTGAGGCTTCCAGTATGCCTTTGTTCTGGAGTTGTCATTTGGGCAAGCGTGACAAAGATGCTCCCAGGGAGGGGCTGCAGAGACCTGTGGTTCAATGGGGTGCAGAACAGTGCCGCCAATGCGGCATCTATGCAAAGTACATCTCCTCTGAGCAGCCCTTCTTTCAGGGTGTCCTGCACTGACTACCTGTCTGAGGGTTCCCCACAGACACACATGTGAGGTCTTGTGGCGTGAGTGGAGACCACATGTTATTGTGGAAAAAGTGTACAACTTGGTTCCCGTAAGCCAGCACAGTCCTGCCCAGAAATTGGACTGGACCCGGCCAACCCAGATAATCCAAATACTTGATCTCTACAGAAGGTGCATTTGAGACTCAAGGGTCCCTACTCGGGGAAGAGACTATGCCCAACAAACCCAGACACAGAGAGGGAGGAGTTCCTGGGTGGTGCAAAGGGTTAACCTTCTCAGCTCATAGCAAAAGGTTGGAATCCATCCAGAGGTACCTTGGAAATATGGTCTGGTGATTTCATTCCCCAAAACATAGTCACTGAAACGCCCATGGAGCATAGTTCTACTGTGACACACATGTAGTTGCCGTGAGTCAGAACTGACTCAATGGCAATTAAAAAAGAAAGAGAGTGATTGATTGAGATTTATTGATTTAAAGGAATTTGTTCATGGGATTGTGGGGACTGGTAGGTAAGTCTGTAGGGCAGGCTGGAAATAGGCAAAAGGTAACGTCGCAGCCTTGAAGCAGAACCCTCCTTTCCTAAGCCTCAGTTTTTGCTCCTAAGACCTTCGACTGATTGGATCAGGCCCACCTACATGATGGAGGATCCTCTCCTTCCTTTTACAGTCAGCTGATTATAGATGTTAACCACATCTACAGAACACCTTCACAATATCTAGACTAGTGTTTGGCCTAACAACCGCCACCACGGCATAACCAAGTTCAGACACATACATTAACCCTTGCAGTGGGGTTTGCCCTGAAGGGCCTGGTGAGGAAATCTCCAGAAGTCTTGGCCTTAGGGCAGAGTATGCTCGTTGGGATGGAACACAGCCTGCTGCTTCCTCTGGAGTCTCTGATGTGGAGTCAGAACTTCAGGTAACCTCCGCAGACACCACAATTCCACCCAGAGATGTTCTGGGTAGATCTGCCTCTTGACTCTGACCTTGACCACAACCAGCTGCAGACAGACTTAGTTGTTTTTGTCATGTTTTTTGTTTTTTTTTTAAAAATAAATCATTTTCCTAAGTCTTCAGTGCAGACTTGTTAAAGGGGAATGAGAATGCGCAGCAAAGTGGAGCAGATTCTATGAACCCCTCCTAGGGGGGATCCTGGCAGAAAAATGGACTTTTCCACATCTATACAAGGGCATGAGGGTGGGGAAACACACGCCTTGGTTCTAGGAGCATTAAAGAAGTTGACTCCGTAGGCTGGGGCATTTTAAGTCACATGGCATGAAACCTAACAGACAGTAAAGCTGTTGAGCCCCAGTATGGCCTTATAGGATAAGCACCAGACTGCTAACTGCAAGGTCAGCAGTTCAAACCTACCAGTCACTCTCAGAAACCCTATACAGGCTTGCCATGAGTCATAACCGACTTGACGCACAGCAGTGACAACAAAGTTGTTGGTGGTTCCTCTGTGGGACTCCATGCTCCAAAGACTATCCAGGTAAAACAGGTAGACATTTTCCTCTCTGATACAGAGGGCTCTTGATCTTTCTTCAAATCAGATGTCACCTGCTTTAAGCCCAGTGGCTTGCCGTAGACTAGTCCAGCTCCTTTATTGCTGAGCTCCATCTCTGACTCAGGTTCCAGCTCAAGTCCTGGGGTGGGGGATGGGAGAGCATCCCACAGTATCCAGAATATTTGCAGAGATCTCCTGGGGTCCCATCCGTACTGGACACTCATGGGGTCACCATGAGTCAGACCTGACTCCGCGAAGCTGATTTTCTCTGATGTTGCTATGGCGGAAGGATTTTTTTTTTTTAATTCTAGAGAACACATGGACAATTTCATATTCACATCAATAGGGTAAGTGGTAAAAATGTGACCATTTCCATGAATACAAAAAATGAGTTGACATAATTGAGCACCAATAGCTAAGGAACTTTTAGAAAACTAGGAATGGATACTTATATGATCAAAGTTTTCCCACATCCATGTAGACGCCAAGGAGCCTTGAGGTTCCCGAGGGAGCCCTTCACTGGCCGACCCTCTTCGAACTAATGAGGTGGCAAGGACGTTGCTCCCCTGCTCCCCGTCCATCATCCTGATGGTACACAGTCTACCCTAAGCGTGCTTTGTGTAGAGAGCTCTAGTTGTGCAATGCTGCAGAGCTCAGCTTCTCAGCCAAAGTTCAGAGCAGCAGGAAAAGCAAGTGGCCGGCTTCTCCTGTCCATTAGGGTCCATGGGAGTCGGAACGGACTAGATACCAAAAGGATACTGGTTCTTTGCATCATTGGCTTATGTCCTCAATAAAATGATTTGCAAATGCCACCCCCCCACCCACCCCCAGAAAACAAATCCTACTTCCAAACTTCCGGTGAAGCACCAGTGGAGTCCCCCGTAAATTCAGGAGCAGAGGAAAACATTTCAGAAATAATGGAGCTAAAGCCATCAGCGTAGGCTCCTCTTATCCTGCCTGGGAATTGTTGTTAGGTGCCATTGGGTTGATTTGGACTCATAGGTCACCTCATGTGACAATGTAGATTGACCCCATAGGATTATTAGTCTTTATTATTGTAGTTTTAGGATCTAAAACCTCCCCCCTCCCCTTCACCTGGAGCCTCACCTAGAAGGACCCCTCCCTTTGTATCAGCATTAACCTGTGGACCCACAAAAGCCTTCCAGAAGCCTGTGGTGGGAGTGGGCGGAACTCTCACCCCACCCCTACCTCTTCCAATCCTCCACTTCTTTTATTCACGCCCTGTTTTATTGTCTTGTTTACAGAACAATATGGTTTTTTTTGCTAGATTCTGGCCCATGGTGATCCCATGTGTGTCAGAGTAGAACTGTGCTCCATGGTTGATTTTTTTTGAAAGCAGATCACCAGGCCTTTCTTCTGAGGTTCTTCTGCATAGACCTGAGCCTCCGACCTTTTGGTTAGCAGCTAACTAAATGTAATAACCATTCGTACCACCCAAAACAAAGCAAAACCATGCCAATTCTGACTCATAGGGACTCTCTTGGACAGAGTCGGACTGCCACATAATATTAACAAGGCTGTAAATCTTTATGGAAGCAGACTGCCACAACAGCTGGTGGGTTAGACCCAGCGACCTTTCAGTTAACAGCCTACTGCTTAACCGCTTTGCCACCATAGCTCCTTCCATTAGATCTAGCTACCCAGGATTTCGTCATTTAGGTGTATTATTTATTTAACCAAATTGATTGACATGTTGGTTTATTCCCAAACTTTGCTGCAAGAGCATCTTTTTTACACGAATCTCAGGATGGGCATTTAGAATAGGAATCTCTGCAAAGTACATGATGTAAATTTCAAGAGATGCTGTCAAATTGCCTTCTTAAAAGACTGGGCTAATATGTTCCATAGGAGAGTGTGACCATGTCATTTCATCCTAACTCCGATCCATCTCAATCTTTGAAATTTCTGCCCATCTGTAGCAAAAAATAGAATCCTATTGGAGTCCTGGTATGGTGCTGTGGGCTAATGCATCAGGCTGTAAAGTCATTTGAACTGCAAGGTCGGTGGTTCAAGCTCACCAGCTGCTCCCTGGAAACCCTATACAGGGTCGCTATGGGTCGGAATCAACTTCAAAGCACTTAACAAGAACAACATTGTTGTCACAGTTTGCATTCTGTAATTACTTGAGATATGTAGTACCTTTTCATATGCGTATTGGTCTTTTGTATGATTTTTTTCTCCCTGTGAATGACCTGTTCATATCCCTTGCCTCTTTTCACATGATTTTCATTTGTAGAAATTCTTAAAACACTCAGTAAATTAACCTTTTTCCTATCGTGTATGTTTCAAACCTTATCTTTTCTTTATGGTGTCTTTTGCCATTCCCTAATTTTCTCCAGAGATTAATAATCAGAAAAATAATAAAGAACAATGTAAATTAAAGCTAAAGAGATATAGAAACAAAACTAGACGTATAGAAACAGAAGAAAGAAACTAGCAGCTCTAGAGAACTGAGAATTTTCTTGCCAGTCGAAGGAGAAAGAGAAACATACTGAGAAACACATGCCCTTTAGTTGTTTGAGAAAAGGAAACCGCTGTTCTGTGTTTTGTTGAGAATTATCATCTACTTGGCCCCTGACTCATCCAATGCACCATGGTCCTACACTGGACCCATGTTGAGTTATGGAAAGAGCATTGGTGATCTGTAAGGCTTTCTTGTCTATATTTTAGAATTTTTCTAGATTTCTAGGTTTTTCTTCCTAGTCTACTTTAGTCTAGAAGCTAAGCTTCATAGCAACAGACAAGCCTCCATTGACAGGTGGGTAGTGGTTGCATATGAGGAGCATTGGCCAGGAATCAAACCTGGGTCTCCTCTATAGAGGGTAAGAATGCTATCATTAAACCACCACCAATGCCTCATCGATTCTGGATACACAAAGTTTGTCCTGGAGCTGAATTCAAGGAGAAATGTTCTATGTGGGTCTTGATTGAATAGGAAAGGCCTCAGAGAGCTCTTTGTAGGAACACTTCTCCTGGAGTTTACTCCGAAAGGGCATCTCCTCAACAATGGTCCACTACCATAGCTGTGCAACAAACGACTCCAAGCTTTGTAGCTTAAAGCAACCCCTGTTTTGCTCACAAGTTTGTGGTCAGGAATACTGATGGCTTGGCTGGTTGATTCTTGCCTGGGGTCTCTCATGTAATTGCAGTCAGCTTGGGCTGCAGCCAGTATTAGATTACCAATTAAGCAAGGTAAGCATGGTCTCACTTGTGCTTACTTACTAATCAGTAGTGACAATTTCAGGTTTTTACCACATCAAAGATTCTGCACCTCTCCTCCAATGCCACAACACCTTCCTACAGAATCAGTCTCAGTTACAATCTCTGGCAGAGATGGTGACCCAGAAAGCAAAGCAAGCACAGGCTTACTTGTGCTTACTTACTAATCTGCAATGAACAGTTTCATGCATTTTTCATCACAGCATGTGGTGAACCCCATGTGAAACTGTTCATTACAGATTAATTAATAAGTAAGCACAAACGTGGTTTTAAAGAAAGCAATCAAACATGAACATACTTAACTTTCTTAGTGAGCAATCCACCCCTGGTTGCAGTCACCAAAGGTTGGTGGGTCAGGGCTGGATGCCCAAGATGGCGCACCCACATAGCTTGTTGCTACAGCTGCCTGCCCCAGGCGCTCAGCTGACTGTGGACTGGGGTGCCCTCATGTGGTCTCTTGAGTACAGTGGTCTTAAGAGACTTCTGCTGCAGCTGGATGTCCCCACATCAAGTGTCCCACCAGAACCAGATAGAAGCTGCATGGCCTTGTCCGACCTGGTGGTGGTGGTGGTTATGTGCTGTGGAGTAGGTTCCAACTCATAGCAATAGCAACCCTGTACAGGGTTTCTGAGGCTGTAAATCTTTATGGGAGCAGAAAGCCTCATCTTTTTCCCATGAAACAGCTGGTAGCTTCGAACTGCTGACCTTAAATTAAGGTTCGCAGTCCGATTCGTAACCACTACGCTACAGAGTCATTTCCAGCACATTCTCTTGGTGAGTAGCAGTTCCTTAAGGAAAGCCCAATTTCAAGGGGAGGGGACATAGACCCACCACCTGATGGGAAGAGTGTCAAAGACTTTGCAGGTATGTTTAAAATGACTCCAGAGAACCTGCCTGTAAAGGAAGTCAACTGAGAGGGAAGCACCTTGAGGCGTGGGTGAGAGAGTCCTACTTTATTCCTGTGTTCCTTGAGCCAGCCATGCCCATAGCAACTCTGTGGATTTACTGTTATTGTTACAAAGAATTGGGCCAACACAATTCTTTGTAAGCTAATTTGAGCTGTGTTTCTATCATTTGCAACTCAAAAGCCCTGACAAATAAAATGTATAATAGATATCTTCTCACCCTTATCTGGGCTGAAGACCCCACGGGGCACAGTTTTCACTGTGGCTGCTCACCGTGACCTCTGACATCAGTTAGCACGTGGTTGAAAACAGACTTACTGGCTCCCTCTCCGTTCTGCCTCATTGACCCCTTATTACCCTGTGCACCAGTCTGTTCTCAAAGATACCAATCTCTCTTAATTATCTTTCCCAGTGGGGCTCATGGCACCTCTCTGCTCCTCACACCTGGCACTAGGCCACAGCCAGCCAGTAAACACCTGGTGATTAATAGCTGACTGCTCTTGCCTCCAACCAAGAGGTGACTGGAGGTCTGTGATACTCCAGGCCTCTCCTCCATGACCATGAGCTAGGAGCCTCAGCCATGACCATGACCACGAGCTAGGAGCCTCAGCCATGACCATGACCATGAGCTAGGAGACTCAGCCACCATGATGTTGTTGTTGTTAAGTGCTGTCGAGTTGGTTCCAACTCATAGTGACCCTGTATAAGATTTCTGAGGGGCGGCTGGTGAGCTTTGAACTGCTGACCTTGTGGTTCAAACAGATCTTGCAGTCCAGTGCCTTAGCCCACAGCCACCATGCTAGAGTGATGATAATCAGAATGACTTGTATGTTCCTATCTCAGGTACAGCGGATGTAAATAAGGTCACATTTCTCTTAAGGTTCAAATACTGGCTCTACATGCCCCCCCACCAAAGTTATGATGTTTTTATTGCTTGAGATAAAATTTCCAGTGATTTGCTATACAAGGATTCGAAGCTCTGAGTCTCTGAGGTAGGAGGGGTGGTGACATGTTTGGAAGCAGCTGGTGACTTCAAAGAGTGACTCCAGGCATGAAGGAGCTGCAGACGCCAAAGACGCCAGTGAAAGCTGAGCTCATGACGTCCTATGAAAGGTGATAGAAAAAGAAAAGGAACGTATTTACCTTAATAGTTAGGGAACTCTGGTAGCATAGTGGTTACAAATCGGGCTGTGAACCTCCCGGTCAGCAGTTTGAAACTACCAGCTGTTCTGCAGGAGAAAGATGAGACTTTCTGCTCCCGTAAAGATTTACAGCCTCGGAAACCCTGTACAGGGTCGCTATGAGTCAGAACCGACTCCACAGCACATAACCACCACCAAGGAATTTTGGTAGCATAGTGGTTACAAATTGGGCTGCTAACCTCAAGGTCAGCAGTTTGAAACTACCAGCCATTCCGTGGGAGAATGATGAGGCTTTCTGCTCCCGTCAAGATTTATAGCCTCGGAAACCCTGTATAGGGTCGCTATGAGTAGAAACTGACTCCACGGCACACAACCACCACCTTAACAGTTAGTTCTTCTATGGAATTAATGTTACTCTGTGGAATTAAAACACACCTTCAAATATTAACACACTCATCCAGCCATGAGGAGAAATGAAGTTCTGATCCACACCAGGCCGTGCAGAAACCTTGCAAACACGGTGCGTAGTGAAATAAATCAGTCCCAAGAGGACAAATATTGTTTGGTTCTACTTACGTGAAATATCCAGAACGGGCAAATGCCTTAGAGACAGAACCATTTATTAGTGGTTACCAGTGGCAGGTGTGAGAGGGGAAGAGGGAGCCATCACTTAAAAGGCACTTAAATTTCTGCTGAGGGTGATGAGACATTTTGGAAACAGACAATGGTGTCACTGAATTCACACACACACACACACACACACACACACTGAATTCACACACACTACTGAGGAACCCTGGTGGCACTAAAATTGTATGCTCAACTATTAACTGAAAGGTTAATAGTTCAAACTCACCCAGTGCTCCATGGGAGACAGGAGCTGGCAAGCAGTCCCTGTTAAGTTTGTTGTTGTTAAGTTTGTTGTTGTTAAGTGCCATTGAGTTGGTTCCAACCTCTGACCTTGCGCTTAGCAGTCCAGTGTTTATCCTATAGCGCCACACCAGGACTCACCCGTAAAACTCACAACCAAGAAAACCCTAGGGGATAGTTTACTCTGTCACACGGAGGTCTATGAGTTGTCACTCGGAGGTCTATGAGTTAGAATTGATTTAATGGCTTCCCAAACCAACACCAACAGGAGCTCCGGTGGAGCAGTGGTTAAGCACTTGACTACTAATGGAAAGGTCAGGGGTTCAAGTCTACCAGCTATTCCTTGGGAGAAAGCTGTGTCTATCTTGGAAAGATTTGTTGTTATTATGTGTCATGGAGTTGGTTCTGACTCATAGAGACCCTGCACAGGGTTTCCGAGGCTATAAATCTTTACGGGAGCAGAAAGCCTCATCTTTCTCCCAAGGAACAGCTGGTAGTTTTGAACTGCTGACCTTGAGATTAGCAGGCTGATTTGTAACTACTGCGTTACCAGAGCTCCTGTGGAAAGATTTACATGCTTGGAAATCCTATGGGGCAGTACTACTCTGTCACATGGGAATCTGATGAGTAGACATCGGCTTGATAGCACCACCAACAACATACAATAACAGTTGTTGTTAAGTGCTGTCGAGTAGATTCCGACCCATAGCGACCCTGAATAGAGTTTCCAAGGAGCAGCTGGTGAGCTTGAACCACCGACCATGCAGTTCAAATGACTTTGTAGTCTGACGCATTAGCCCACAGCGCGTGAGATATTTAATAATTGCATGCACACCCCTAAAAGTCATATATTCAGGTTGAATCTTCTCATGTGGAAAGTATTTCTGTTGTGTGTGTATCTTCTGAATGGCCAGGTGGGTTGTGTCTTCTGGTTGAGCATCTATAGTGTATGCCCCACGTCCCTCGTGAAGCCTGGGTCTGAGTAGGCCAAGTAAATCCAGATTCTTCTCATTGATACCCTTGTCCCCTGCCACGACCGAGTGATCCCACCCAAGAGGTGGTGGTAGGTGATGCAGAGCAGATGGAGGGGTCACCTGGTGGCTGTGAGCTTCTCCACCTCTCCGGTTCTCCTGCTGGTAATAAAGATCCCTTCTGTTAGGATGTGTGTGTTCAGAGCTACAGGTGTAGCCCTTAAAACCAGTACGAAAACCAGTTACCCTGGAGTCCAGGCTGACTCATGGCGCCCCCTGTGTGTCAGAGTAGAACTACACTCCGTAAGTTTTCAGTGGCTGAGGTTTAGAAGTAAGTCGCCACACCTTTCTTCCTACTTCTTCTTCACCTGGAAGCTGTGCTAAAGCTTCAGCATCGCAGCAGCACTGAAGCCTCCACTGACAGGCTGTAGACTTGGGGTGTACTGGCCAAGATTCAACCCATCTCCCCAACGGAAGGTGAGAAATCATTTGTGGAAATAATGACCATATTCCCCTGCGTTCACTTCCTGCCTTTTCCATCCCAGTCTGCAGCCCGGGGGTTGGGGCACCTGATGTGTAAAGGGACTTGTCTTCACAGTGGAGACAGCTATGACCTCCTCCTCGGTGTGTGGGGGGTGGGGACGGAGGAAGTTCAGCAGGGTTATTGTCCCGAGAGGGTAGTCCAGTGGCTGTTGTAGTAACTGGTGGGACAAGGCCTTCCAAAGCCAGGACATTGAACCTCAGGGTTCTGGACTACCAGAGGGGGGCCACTGATGCACTGGGACTTGGCACCCGCCACCCAAATCCTGTGTTTGTCCAAATTCTGGTAAATGTGAGTTTTATTACCAGCAACACCACAAAGTAGGAAAAGACCCAACTGGAAACTTTGCTGGTTGGAGGGAGGCTGTCTCTGCTCAGCAAAGTCTGGCAGTCTAGGTGTCAGCCGTTTCCTAGGCAACGGGGGTGGGGTGGGGCAGGGACTAGGAGCTCAGGCCCTGCTGGGGTCTCCAAATTCAACTGCACACACAGGCTGTGGGGCTGGGCAATTCTGCTTGTGTGAGGAGAAAGGACACCAGTGGGCACTGGGTTTCCATCCAGAATTGCAGACTTGGAAGGTGGGTGCTACCACGTGCTCAGGGGCCCCCCATCACGACAGCCCTGTTGGCCCTCATTAACTGTGTCTTTCTCAACTCCTAAGAAACTGAATCTTTCCATCTCTTTTGAAATGGTAAGAAAGGACCTTTACTGGCCAGAGTGATGAGAGCTGCCCATTTCCCATATTCCACTGCGCTTCAACAGATTGCTGCCTACTGACTGACCCCCCAGGGTTCATCAGCTCCACCCCAACTCCCAGCATAAGCTGCACTGCCAGGACCCCCTCCCCTCCCCCTGCCGGGGCAGCCTGCGGAGTGAACAGTCCACGCCTGTGTGCTAAGGAGCTGCCTCTCAGCTCCAGGAATCTCCGCCCTTCCTGCATCATGTCACGCTCTCCCTCCCCACCCCAACTAAAGGACCAGGAAGGGAGACCACCCCAGGTCGACTCTAGATTTACAACAGCAAATCGCCCCCAGCTTGTGGGGGAGGAGGAACTGTCTGGCTTAGATAACCATTCCTGCCGGTCTATTTCAGTTTCAACTCCTGGTGGTCCCCAGGTGTAACAGAGTAAAGGGGTGCTCTGTAGAGTTTTCAGTCGTTGATTTTTGGGACACAGATCACCAAACCTTTCTTCCTAGGTGTCTCTGAGTGGATTCAAACCTCCAACCTTTCAGTAAGGTTTGCCCTGGGGACTCCCTGGCTTTCATAGAGACTGGCTTTGTGCCTGGCTGGGAGGACACACTGGTCTTATTCCCTGGGGTGTGAATTGATGCCCCAACACTGGAGAAATTGTCCAAGTCCAGATCTTGCATACCCTGCTGGCTCTCCAGGATGAATCACAGGAGGAAGAAAGAAAGACTTAGGGACTTTGGGGGTCAAGATACTAGAGGTAGGGAGGGAGATGAGAGAGGTAGACACCCACCACAAGGACTGAGGACTGGGGGGCGGGGAGGGGGGGAGACTGGGAAATGAGTTCTCAGCACCCTCTGCAGTTGGTGTGGGATTCAGATTGTCTCACGGTGGTGGTGGTGTGTCGTGGGTCAGTTCGGACTCATAGCGACCCTGTACAGAGTTTCCGAGGCTGGAAATCTGTAGGAGAAAGAGCAGAAGCCTCCTCTTTCTCCTACAGAACGGCTGGTCATTTCAAACTGCCGACCTTGAGATTAGCAGCCCCACTCATAACCACTGTGTTACCGAGCTCCTTTGGACTGTCTGACACTGAATTCCTTTAATCCATGGGCTGCACTTGGTACTTCTTCCAACTGTTGTTGGCTCAATTGAGGGTTTATTTAATCCTCTCAACAAGCAAATGCCATAGATACTAGTATCCACAGTCTAGAGAAAGGTAGTGGAGTCCTGGTGTGGCACTGTGGGTTAATGCGCCAGACTACAAAACCCTTTGAACTGCAAGGTCGGCAGTTCAAGCTTACCAGCCACTCCTCAGAAACCCTATACAGGGTTGCTTTGGGTTGGAACTGACTCAACGGCACTTAACAACAACATAGAAAGGGCGAGTAACACCTGAACTGATGGCCCCAAATACTTTTGCCCCACCTTGGACACACATGGGCCTTGTCCCACCAAGAACTGGGGTGTCAAATATACCCATGAATGTGGGGAAGCATACTGGGGGCAAAGTTATGACAATTTCTTAGCCAAACACCTTGAGGGAATGACTCATTGGGCCTGGGGCTTAAGACCTGGTCTCTAAAGACACCAAGGTCAGTTGGCATAACCTAGCCCACAATGACAATGTTCTACATCCTACTTTGGTGAGGAGTGACTGGGATCTTAAAAGCTCATCCAGGGACATCTAAGGTGCAGCTGTTAGTCTCTCCTTGTCCAGAGGAAAGAGTGATGGGCATTGAAGATGTCCAATGGACTGAAGGACCCCATGAACATCAATTTCTGTGATCCTGAGACTGGGGGAGAATGATGGGCATTGAAGATGTCCAATGGACAGAAGGACCCCATGAACATCAATCTCTGTGATCCTGAGACTGGGGGAGAGTGATGGGCATTGAAGATGTCCAATGGACTGAAGGACCCCATGAACATCAATCTCTGTGATCCTGAGACTGGGGGAGAGTGATGGGCATTGAAGATGTCCAATGGACTGAAGGACCCCATGAGCATCAATCTCTGTGATCCTGAGACTGGGAGAACTAGACAGTCCCCTGCTTCCACTACCAACTGCTCTGAAAGAGATCACATTGGTAAGTCTTGGATAGAGTGGGAGGAAAATGTGGAACAAAACTCATACAAAAAAGACCAGGCTTATGGTCAGAGAGAGACTGATGGAACATCTGAGACTGTGGCCCTTAGACCCCCTTCAGGTCTGGAAATAAACTCATCCTCATGGCTCAATTTTCAGCCAAACACTAAGGGTCTGTAAGAGGAACAATAGCACTAGGGAGGTACACTCACCTTAGAATAGCCAACCATTTGAAATCCAAAGGATAGCCATTTACTCAAGGACACAGTCCACAAGGAGGAGTGGGATCGTGTTGTGATGTTGTGGGGATTGTGACTAATGACATGAAACAAAATGTTATGACACGTTGACTGGAAAACTGGCTGCTCTGTAAACCGTCACTTAACTCACAATTTAAAAAAAAAAAAAAGCTGGAACTTAAGCCCCCTCCTCTTGGATCTGCCTGGACCCATGGCTGCTTTGGCTAATAGAATGCAGAGGAAATGATGTCCAAGGACTTCCAAACTCAGCTTTAATTTTTGATGTGAAAAACAGGGGAAACTGTGCACTACAGATGAGCAAGTAAGCACAAGTAAGCCCATGTATATCTTTCTTGTGGGGTCTTCCACCCCAGCGGAGAGAGACAGGCACTGGTTAAACAGTGTGAGACCTACTGTGTTTTTACCCTCTTTCTTCCCACATCTCCCCTCCTGGTCCAGATAAAAATCCTTCAAGCCGAGGGATGAGGTCGGAAAGGAGAAATGAGGGTCCAGAGAGCGGGCCACATCCTCCCATCCCATCATCAAAGATTGGCTCCACGGAGACCTGTCTGAACCCCTTGGGGATGTGAGAGGGGAGAGGAGCTGGATCTGTGTGCAAGGAGGTGATCCCAAATCCAACAGGTAGCTCTATCATACCTCAACTTCTGGGCTCTCTGTTGTTGCGAAGTGCTTTTAAGTTGGTTCCAACTCAGAGACCCTGTAATAGGGTTTCTGAGAAGTAGCTGGTGGGTTTGAACTGCTGACCTTTCAGTTAGCAGTCTAGTGCTTATCCAACAGCAGCAAACCAGTACTCCTGTGTGGTGGTGGTGGTGTGCCATGGAGTTGGTTCTGACTCAAAGTGATCCTGCATAGGGTTTCCGAAGCTGGAAATCCTTACGGGAGCAGAAAGCCTCATCTTTCTCCCACAGAAGGGATGGTAGTTTTGAACTGCTGTCCTTAAAGTTAGCAGCCCGACTCGTAACCACTACGCTACCAGAGCTCCTGGATGAGGGTTAATTGGAGACAATGTTTGTGAGAAGAGATTGCTTTGAGAGTTTCCGGAACCCCTGTGCCTGCCCTGTGAGATGAGCTTCAATGAGACCACCCAGAAATCTTGCTACATGTCCCCTTCTGTTGGTGGGGGCAAGGGGACCCTGTGGAGCTGGTGTGTGGCAAGTTCCCTGAGGTTGTGATTGGAGTTGGCTGCTTGGGTCCTGGAGCAATGGGCCAGGTGAGGCCCAGTCTAGAGTCTGTAACATTGAAGGATGTGAGCCTGTTCCGGAAGCTGCTCATTCAGCCCAAGAAGACTGAGCGGGAGGAGGGTTCACCTGTGTTTGAGGTGCAGCAGAGAGTGAAGGAGGAGCTCCAAGACTCTCCCCCGGTGCATCTCCCCCAGAGAGAGGCAATGGTGGCAGAATGCCGGCGCTAGCCTGTCCTCCCTGCTCTCCTCTCCTACCTTGACACCCACCCCATCGCACCTTGGGGGAGCCTGAGGTGGCCTAGAGAGGGGGCAAGGGTAAAAGCAGAAGGTGGGGGTTTGGACTGAATTGAACCTCCATGAGAGTCGTGGTGTGGTGCTGCAAGATCAGCACTGGACTGCAAATCACGAGGTCAGCAGTCCAAACACACCAGCTGTCCCTTGGAAACCCTCGACAGGGCCGCTATGCCTCAAACCGACTCAATAGCACTTAACAACAATGAGAATCCTGGTGTCATGCTTTAGGATAAGCACTGCACTGCTAACCACAAGGTCAGTGGTTCAAACCCACTGCACTTTGGAAACCCTATACAGGGTTGTTATGAATGGAAGTGACTCAACAGAACTTAATGGCAACAAAAGACATATGGAAGTCTTATCCCTGGACCTGGGTATACGACCCTGTTTGGAAATTGGGTTTTCTTCTTGTTCCGTGAATGAAGTCATACCAGAGTAGAGTGGACCCTAAATCCAATCATTTCTAAGTGGTGTCTTATGAAAGGAGTAGAATCAGCTTGTTCCCAAGCACAGGGAGAAGATGAAGGGAGACCAGGGGGCAGATGCACCTACAAGTTCAGGAATGCCAAGGACTGCCGGCAGCTACGAGAAACTGACCTAGACAGGGAAGTCCCACCCCCTAGAGCCATGCCCAGAATTCCAAATTCTAGCCTCCTGTACCATAAGAAAAGAAATTTCTGTTCTTTAAAACCAATCCCTGAGTGGTGAGAATGGTTAATGTGCTTGACTGTTAACTTAAAGTTTGGAAATTTGAGACGCCTTGGAAGAAAGACCTGGTGATTTACTTCTGAAAGATCAGCCATTGAAAACCTTCTGGAGCACAGTTCTACTCTGACACACATGGGGTCACCATGAGTGGGAACTGACCCAATGGAAACAGGTTGTTTTATTATTATTTTAAACCACCCATTTGTGATATCTCATATCAGGGCAGCACTGGCTAATGAAGACTACAGAAGAAGGTGGTCAGGCTCTCCCCTGCCCCCCTGTTCAATGTGCTTTGGGTCTGAGGTGGTGGAGGGGAGCAAAGCTTCAAACGAAGTTTTGAGTTTTGACTATTTTTCACAGTTGGACATTGTAATGACTGAAATCAGTTTTTTGAGGCTTTAAGTGTTTCAGGGAATTTTTATTGTCTTGGATTAACCAGAAAAAAGCAAGATTCCATTCAAAGTGAGAAGAGGAAACAGCCTCACAGCGCAGGTTTGAAAATGAAATGGGGAAGAAAGAATTAAATTGTTTGCTGATTATGCCCTACAGTTTCTCATGCTCAGTAAAGCTGTTTGACTGCAACTGAGCAGTTCTGGCTCATTTGGGCAGAAACGAATTTATTGGCAAGCCACAGGGTGGGCAGGAAAAGCAGGTTCCGTGATTGGTGGGAAACAAAGGGAACTGTGGTCCAAACTAGGTTGCAGAGCTCAGGAGAAGACCACCCCCACATCCCTGTAACCCCAGGACTCTACCAGGATGCATTCTTCACTCTACTGCTTCCTAAATCACTTGTTCCCAAGTCACGGTCCAGTGGGGCAGATGGACTGGCCACACCTGGACCACACACCTGACTCCAAGTGGAAATTCACCCTGGGCTCCTTCCATCAATTATGATAGGAAGGGCTGCTGTCTTCTATCAAAGCGCTTTTGGGTGCATATCTTAGTTTCTTAATACTTCAATCACAGAAATACCACAAGAGGGTGGTCTTAAAGAACAGAAGTGCATTTTCTCACAGTTCAGGGGGGCTGGAAGTATGAATTCAGGACACTAGTTCCAGAGGGAAAGGTTCTCTCTGTCCACTCTGTCTCATCTCCTGTCACCCCGGGGAATCCTTGCTTCCCTGGTGACTCCATTTGGCATCTACTTTTCCACTCAGTATGCTTGACTGTCTTTGTGCCAAAGGAACCCTTGTGGAGCAGTGGGGTAAATATTCCATTGATAATCGCAAGGTCAGCAGTCCGAACCCACCAGCTGCTCCAATGGAGAACGACGAGGCCATCTCCTGTAAAGATTTCTATTCTTGGAAACCCTCAGGAGGAGTTTAGTCTGTTCTGTAGGGTCATTAGGAATCTGAATCCATTTAAAGGCAGTGGCTTGGGTTTGGGTTTGGTCTTTGAGCCTAATCTTGCTGTTTGTACAACTCACAAGTGCCTAGGTTTACGATACACTGATAATGTACTTTTTTAGTATATATTTTACATATTTAGCACAACAAAGAAAACCTTATCCCCAAATGGAATTACATCCACAGGCATAGGAGTTAGGATTCCAATATATATTTTGGGGGACACAATTAAATGGATAACATTCTATCCTTTGCTTCTTCTATTTTGCCCTCTCCCCAGATCTGTGTACTTTCCACATGCAAAAACACATTTTCCCTACAGTTTGATTGACTACTATAAGAACAAGCAAGCTGTTCCCTCAGGAGCTATCAAGGCAAGCAATCAAGTCCCCTCAGGGCAAACCCCCTTCCAAGAATGAAACTCAAAGGGAATACACAAGCAGGCATGCAATCTTGCTGGTGACCACGTTGGTCTACCGATAAGGGGAAGTGGGGGAAAAACAGCAATGAAGCTGTGAGCTAAGTCTGACCATGTTCAATAGACTCCTGTCAACCTGGATTGAGACCTGGATGGCCAACAGTATAGTGAGACCTGGGGACTTCTGAGCCCAGGGACAGGGACATAGGCACATAGGACTTGAGTGGAGAGTGAAGTGTCCAGCTGATATGAAGTGAGGGGAGATGCACAAAAACACCCATACTTGCAGATAGTACCCAATTGACCTAGCGTCAATGACTGGATGATCAGAACTTGACTAGAGGAAGAAAGAAGAGGAAAAAGTGTAATCAGCTACAATTTGATGAACTTGACCTATACTTATGGATGTAGTAACTTAAAAGAGGGAATGAATCTTTACAACAAGGATCATTCACACCTCCTCGGTAAGCAGGGTTGACGCAGGGATGGGCAACTTAGACATTGACTACCCAAAATGGGGGAGCTACAAAGGCATGAAGTGACTTGGCTTACAAGCTTTCAAGAGGGAGCCTAATTCAGAGGGTGCGGGGGAAGGTAGACTCTCCACTGAGTGGTTTCCAACCTGTCTGGACAGGGCTGGTGAAAGGAGATGGGGATAAGACTCTTGTGGTTCAATAGTGAATAATTGCTATCAAGACTGATTATGAATGTTGGAAATGTAAAGGTAAATGTTTTGTAACAAAAGGAGGGGAACAGAGGACCCTGGGACCATCAAGGGAGAAGAGTGGAGTGCAGGACCCTATCCAGAGATGCAGTGACGCCAGAGACGGAAGCAGAGACTATGATGTGGAGAGACAGAGCGGCTGGGGACTCTGGACACAAGGAGGGAGGGAAGGAGAGGGGCTGTGTGCTGGTGGCAGGCTTGGTTGTTTGAATGGTTATATATTCCTGAGTGCTTCAGTGTACATAAAACAACAACAACAAAAACCAAAAACCAGGGAGAGGGGGGAACAACAACACATTTGCCCTATCACAGTGGAGAAGACCCTAAATGCAGGAAGACCATTCCAATGCTAAGGTGCTCTGGTAGTGTAGTGGTTACAAACCTCAAGGTCAGCAGTTTGAAACTACCAGCTGTTCTGCGGGAGAAAGATGAGGCTTTCTGCTCCTGTAAAGATTCACAGCCTCAGAAACCCTGTATAGGGTCACTATGGGTTGGAACCGACTCCACAGCACAATACCACTATTCCAATGCTGAGCCCTTTGGGGGAAAACCCATATGTAATATAAGAGCAACCCTGTCATTAATGGAACTTAGAAATGAAGTAATGACTAAGTTTACCTAGAAATAACCAAGGTTATGTTTTCTGCCACTTGACTAAATGGGGATTTAAAAAAGAGATTGCTATAGAAAATAGATTGCTATAGCAAATTGCTTTTTTGCACGCAATCTGGGTTTGTGGCTGTGAAATTCATTCACTCTTGAGATTAGGCAAGAAATGAACAAAATGAATAAATAAACTTGCTTGGCATTTGCTTGAATGGCAAGGGCACCGGCTCCCTGAGTATTGGCAGGGATTGTAAATGTGAAAAACAGCTTTGGAGCTGGGAGAGAGACAGCGGCCAGCCAGACCCAGACACTGACTCGTTAGAATGTGGGTGAAATTCGTGTGAAACGGTTCACTGCAGATGAGTAAGCCTGTGCTGACCTAGCTCCCAGGGGCCTCTGTCCCTGTCCCTACACTGCTTTGGAGAAGAGACATTGATTCTGTGTGAAGGTGCTGTGGGGAGGGACCCATGTCAGCCAGACCTAGAAGCAGTCTTTCATGAGGTGGAAAACTGGTCACTACAGAATAGCACGTAAACACAAGTCTGCCTGTGTTTACCTTGCTTACTGGGCAATCCGATATTGATTGTTGCCCGCCCTCCGTTATTTCACTGTACCCCTCCCTTTCTTCATCAGCCCCTCCCTCAAGGCCAGACAGGATGTGCTAACTGAGCCCATTGACTCCCAGGTCCGTTCTGGTAGCTAGGGATCATGTGGCAAGGATAAAGAGATGTCCCCTGGGGTCCCCAAAGCCTGAACTCAGCACCTCCTTGGCAGTCCCCAAGCCCATTGCTGCCGGGGGTCCTATGTCGGGGTCCCGCCTCAACAAAGGAGTGCCTCGACAAAGCGTGGGGTTTTAACGTGAGTGGGAAATCTGGTAGGTGAAAGAAATAGATTAAATTCAAAGAAGAAACACTCACATGTTTGATGCAAGCTCTCAGGCAAGCTAGCACACAGAGCTAACTAAAGCCCAGTCTTTTATTGTCAGAAGAAGGAAGTTGACACAAAAGACAATAATGACAAAAATGTGGTTATTCATTTAAAACAGGTCGCGAGATTACTCAAGTGATACAGAACATGATGATTCACAATTTTATCCTTAACCTATTTTTGCGTACATCATGATTTACCTAATAACCTAAAATTCTTATTTCTGTAAAAAAGTTTAAGCAAGCAATTATAGATTATATATTAACTGCTAGGTCTGTGTAACCTAGGGCAGCAACTTGCGGTTTCTCAAAGGTGTTTAACACATTTTTAACACTTAATCACAAGTGGATGAAGGTGAGAGGCTTTAGGGTTTTTATAAAGGACTAAGTTATACTTTCTAAAGAATTTTAAGTTGCCTCTGTATCTTTTGCAGGCAGAAAACACATGCTTTTGTAAATGAACAAGATTTCAGATACCTGGCTTCCATCTTAAACTAATGATTCTTTCCTCTTTGCTTCTACAAAATCAGGGAAGGTAAAAAACAGGTTTAGACTTTTCTAAGAAGGTGTGGTCTCACTTTTACATTCTTTTAACCCAGTTTTGCTTTCTATATCTAGATATGACAATGTTCATTACTGTTATATTCCCAATATACCTTCAGGGGGAAGAGGAGCATCAGGATTAAGTTGATTATAGCCGGAGGTGGTTTGGGGGTGCATAAAATTAGCACATACAGCAAGATTCCCATGAAAAACATCAGGAGCACAACAGACATACACAGGGGTGTCTTCAGGGGGTAGCTACCAGTTTCAGTGTTATTATTGTACATAGACATTAACAGCTCATGTATCTGTTTAATATTAAACATAACTGAGTAATTGGTTAAAAAACAATTGTTACATATTCTCTGCGTTGCTACATCCTGTTTCTCTGTACTTTTATTTTTCATAGCCTCAAACACAACACTTGTTACTGGGGCAGTGACATTTACATGAGAGCCATTGATCAACACGTTGTGCGTATTATTACTGAAAACAATCACTTTCCCAGAAGCTACAGTTACCGGAGTTAAGAGCATAAAGAACAAGTACAGAATGCACAAAAGTACAATTAAAGAAAATTGCACAGAGGTGGCCAGTGAACTCGCTAAAGCCATGAACCTGGGACCACGAGGGGTCACTTCCTGGGCCCTCAGGGTCCATGGCTGGCAAGTCCAAGGAGGGCCCAAAGACTGGATTTTTGTCCATGTTATCCTTGGGCCTCAGCTTCTCAGCGCTTGCCACGCATGCTGCGGTTGCCAGCACATTGCTTAAGAGTTGAATTTGTGTACCCCCAAATTTGAAGTGGTTATAGTGGCGCAGTGGGCTAAGCATTGGGCTGCAAGCCCCAAAGGCAGCGGTTCAAACCCACTAGCCACTCCACGGGAGAAAAATGAGTAGGTTTCCCTGAAGATTTACAGCTTCAGAAACCCTATGTAGCGGTTACTATGAGCGGTTACTACAATACTGGGTTTGAAGTAGTTATAATCTCATTTGGAAATGGGTTTTCTTTTCTTTTCTTTTGCTACCCACCTACTACCATGCTGTTCTCAATTCATCTACCTCTGGTGTTCCCTCCTGGGAAGCTGGCTGCAGCGAAGGGTGAAGGGTGGTGAGTGGTTGCATCAGGTAAAAGCGCTGGGTCTGTAGTTGTTGTTAAGTACCGGGGAGTCTGTTCCGACTCATAGTGACCCTGTACAGGGTTTCCGAGGCTGTAAATCTTTACGGGAGCAGAAAGCCTCATCTTTCTCCCGCGGAACAGCTGATAGTTTCAAACTGCTGACCTTGAAGTTAGCAGCCCAATTCATAATCACTACGCTACCAGAGGAGTCTTACCAATGGAGAAAAGATTGAAGTTGTCAAGGACTTCATTCTTCTTGGATCAACTATCAACACTCATGGAAGCAGCAGTCAAGAGAGCAGATGATGTATTGCATTAGGCAAATCTGCTGCACAGGAACTTTTTAAAGTGTTGAAGAGCAAAGATGTCACCTTGAGGACTAAGGTACGCCTGACCCAGGCCATGGTATTTTCAATAACCTCATATGGATGCGAAAGCTGGACAGTGAATAAGGAAGATCGTAGAAGAATTGATGCCTTTGAATTGTGGTGTTGGAGGAGAATACTTAAAGTGCCATGGGCTGCCAAAAGAACCAATAGATCTGTTTTGGAAGAAGTGCAGCCAGAGTGCTCCTTGGAGGCCAAGATGGCAAAACTTCGTCTCTCATACTTTGGACATATTGTCAGGAGGGAACAGTCGCTGGAGAAGGATATCATGCTGGGTAAGGTGGAGGGTCAGAGAAAAAGAGGAAGACCCCCAATGAGATGGATCAGCCAGGTGGCATCATTGATGGACTCAAGTGTGGCAGCGGTGGTGAGATTGGCCCAGGATCGGACATTGTTTCGTTCTGCTGTGCATGGGGTCGCTATGAGTCGGTTCTGACTCGATGGCACCTGACAACAACAACAACGCTACCAGAGGAGTCCTGGTGTAGCACTGTGGGTTAATGAGCCAGACTGCAAAGCCATTTAAACTGCAAGGTTGGTGGTTCAAGCTCATCAGCTGCTCCTTGGAAACCCTATACAGGGTCCCTATGGGTCAGAACTGACTCAAATGTACTTCACAACAACAACAACGCTACCAGAGCTCCTTCTGTAGAAAGCTGGTCACATCAGGAAAAGGGTGTTCTTCATTAACAATAATGGGGCAGGATCCCTACCGGGTATGTCTTGAGTTCATCTCTTTCGGGATATCAAAGAGCAGATGAAGCCAGCAGAGATGGAGGGAGATGGCTACCACGTTCCATGAGATCTCCAAGGAACCAGGAAACAGAAGCTGAGAAGAGACCAGAGCCCATAGAGAGAGAAAGTCTTCCCCTCACGTCGTTACTTTGAATTCGGGCTCCTAAACTTTGAGAAAATACATTTCTGTTCCTTACAGCCATCTACTTATGGTATTTCTGTGAAAGCCACACTAGATAATAAAGACACCCACCCTCATGGAGCTGGGCCCAGGGGGCCAGGTCTCTCTCACCCTGCACCCCAGTCTCTGCCCACAGGGAGCACACTTCTCCCCTCTTGCATTTTGCACTTCTGTCCGCCCCTCCCCCGCATCCTTCAAATCACAGACAGATCTTCAGGAAACCCTTTTCTGGTACCCTCCAGCCCAGTCAGCACCCCAGATAGTAGTGCTGGTGGCTGTGTGCAGCCAAGTCAGTTCTGACTCATAGTGACCCTGTGTAGGGTTTCCGAGGCTGTAAATCTTTATGGGAGTAGAAAGCCTCATCTTTCTCCTCCTGAGCCGTTGGTGGATTTGAACTACTGAATTTGTGGTTTAACAGCCCAACGTGTAGCCCACTGTGTTACAAGGATCCTTCCCACACAGGTCGACCACATGAAAACTGTTGTTAGTGATGGCAAAGGCCTTCAGAATGATTTTATCTAAACTATGGTTAGTTGGGTCGCTCTGGGTCGGACCCGACTCGACGGCACTTAACAACAACAACAACAACAATGGTTAGTTGGTTGGTTGGTTATGTGCTGTCCGTTGGTTCCGATTTATAGTGACATAGTATAGGGTTTTGTCATTTTATGGGAGCAGAATTCCTCATCTTTCTCCCACGGAACAGCTGGTAGTTTCAAACTGCTGGCCTTGAGGTTGTTGTTGTTAAGTGCCATCGAGTCAATTCCAACCCATAGCAGCCCTATATAGGGTTTTCAAGGAGCAACTGGTGAGCTTGAACCACCGACCTTGTGGTTTGACAAACTGACTTTGCAGTCCAGCGCATTAACCCGCAGCACCACACCAGAGCTCCAACCTTGAGGTTGTTGTTAAGTGCCTTTGAGTTGGTTCTGACTCACAGCGACCCTGTATAGGGTTTCCAAGGAATGACTGATGAGTTTGAACACCAACCTTGCGGTCCAGCACATTAACCCACAGTGCCACAAATCCAACCCAGTTGTTGTGGAGTCGATGCTGACTCCTGGCGCCCCCATGTGCCTCAGGGAAGAACTGCTCTGTCTAGCGTTTTCAACGGTTGTTCTCTTTCAGAAGCAGTTCACCAAGGCCTTTCTTCGAGTTACCTCTAAGTGAACTCAAATCCCCAACCTTTTTGTTAGTTGCTGAGTGCTTAACTGTTTGTGCCAACCAGGGACTACGTCTTCATTTTATAAAAGGAGCAAATTGGAGCCTACAGACTATTTGCCTACCACAGCCTTACTGCCTCACTGGTGGTCAGTGGCAGAATTCAGACCCTCTTCTCAATGGGGACACTGCCTGCCCTTCCATGGGATGGGGCCCATAAGGCCTCCCTGTAGGAACGTTCCCCTTAGGAATAGGTTTCTCCTTCCTGACCCCATACCAGGCACCCCTGGTGGACAGGGCCCATTCACTCCCTGAGCATTTCTTGAAGCTCTGCCCTCCCTCCTAAGGCTGCGGTGGGTGGTAACTCCTTTAGGCTCAAGGCTGAGGACTGTTTCCACAGCAACCGCCCAGGCTCTGGTTTCCATGGAGACCTCCCAGGTTCTGGTTTCCATGGCGACCCTAGCAGGAGGTTACAGAGCTTGCTATTTATGTCAAGTTAACATTTCCAACTGCTCTATTCTCCAGGCCAAATCTGGGCTTCCTTAATACAGGGCTTCCTTGCTAGGTGGGTGTCAGACCTCAAGAGTCATAGAGGGGAATTGGGTGAATTTGTGAACAGTTCACTGAAGGTGAGGACATCTCAGCTGGCAGGAGCAGGAAATATATACACTGACACACATACCAAATAGGAAAAGAATCATCTTCCTTCATGAGATGAAAGACCTACGGCTCCCTACCGTCCCTACTCTCCAGAAGAAGCAGGTACCAGAGGCTGGGTATACTTCCAGAGACAGGGTACCCACACCCATGCCACTGTCTTTTCAGACTTCAGAACTGGAACTGAGCTAGCTGTGTGTTTCTGCTCTACCACCTGCTTTACCCCAATTTTAGATCATGGAGATCTTTATACATCTACACAAACATATCTACCTCCTTCTCTGTAACGGCAACAAAATTTTGCACTTTTTTTTTTTTTTCTTAAATCAAGTTCCCAACTGAGAGTTTGTGTTTACAGTTTCTTGCTATAACTACAACAACTATCCTCCTTGTGCAGGTATTTTTGTATGCTGGTGAGTTCATGTATAGGATACCTTCCTAGCAGAGAAATCACTGGCTCAAACAAAGATCGTGCATTTTAAAATCTGATATTGTCAGCCTGATTTCGTCTACTGTTTTCTTTTTTAACATTTCCCTGTGGATCGGTTGAAAGAGTAATTTAGTTTCCCCTTCAACAATTTAGACATGTTTTGGGGTTTTTTGTTGTTGTTGTTTTCAGACACATTTTGCTTTGTGATGTGACTTGCAATCCTTTCATTGGACCAGTGAGAACTTTAACCACTTCCTACCTGACTTCCCCATTTCTACTGACCCATCTTCCCTGCCCCTCCCTGCCTTCCTACCTGACTTCCCCATTTCTATTGACCATCTTCCCTGCCCCTCCCTGCCTTCTGAACTTTGTTTTGGGGCAGATGCTTCCTTCTTGTTCTCTATGGTTGATTGTACTGAGAAGCAAGTTCCTCACGGATGTCATTGTTCTCTTTGTAGGCCTGTCTGTTGATTGGCTGAACTGTGACCTCCAGGAATGGGTTCAGTTCCAGGTTTGAAGGGAGTCTACTAATGGCCATAGTCTCAGGAGTTCCAACAATATCAGATCAGTAAGACTGGTCTTTTCTATGCAATTGATTCTTATTTTTAGTACATGAGACCTTGGACACATGTGAGAAAACTGAGTATTATTGAATGAAACAAACAAACAAAAAATAGAACAGATCATCCCAACTCATTCTATAAGGCTAGCATGACTACACAAAAGCCAGATAAGAGAAGAGAAAAGAAAATTATAGGTCATCTTAATAATAGAGATCTGAAAATCCTAAACAAAATATTTGAAAACAGAACAAGGGTTATAGAACAAGGGATAGACCCAGTAGGACAAAAAAGAAAGTTCAAAATTTGCCTTAAACCCAAAACTCCAACCCACGGCTATCAGGTTGGTTCCAATTCTTGGTAATCCAATGGAGGGTTTCTGTGGCTGTAACAGAAAACCTCTTCTTTCTCCATGTAGTGGCTGGTGGATTCGAATTGCTAACTTTATAGTTAGTAGCCCAATGCATAACCCACCATGCCATATGAAAAATTCATCATTGCAGATATATACTCCACCTCAGTGAGGAAAAGAAAAAGCCTCTAAACAAATAGTTATCCCTATCCCAAACCACTAAGCACGTTGTTGTACTTGTGGTTAGGTGCCATCGAGTTGGTACCAACTCATGGCAACCCTATGCACAACAGAACGTAACACTGCCTGATCCTGGGCCAACTCACAATTGTTGCCACACTTGAGACCATTGCTGCTTCCACTTTGCCAATCCATCTCACTGGGGGTCTTCCTCTTTTTCTCTGACCCTTCACCTTACCAAACATGATGTCCTTCTCCAGCAACTGGTCTCTCCTGACAATATGTCTGAAGTATGTGAGATGAAGTTTGGCTATCCTGGCCTCCAAGGAGCACTCTGGCTGCACTTCTTCCAACATAGATCTGTTGGTTCTTTTGGCAGCCCATGGCACTTTCAATATTCTCCTCCAACACCAGAACTCAAATGCATCAATTCTACAATCTTTCTTATTCACTGTCTAGCTTTCGCATCCATATGAAGTTATTGAAAAATACCATGGCTGGAGTCAGACGCACCTTAGTCCTCAAACTGACATCTTTGCTCTTCAACACTTTAAAAAGGTCTTGTGCAGCAGATTTGCCTAATGCAATACGGTCAATTGATTTCTTGACTACTGCTTCCATGAATGTTGATAGTTGATCCAAGAAGAATGAAGTCCTTGACAACTTCAATCTTTTCTCCACTGATAAGAAAATCCAGTGGTGAGGATTTTTGCTTTCTTTACATTGAAATGTAATCCATACCGAAGGCTGTGGTCTTTGATCTTCATCAGTAAGTATTTTAAGTCCCTTTCACTTTCAGCAAGCAAGGTTGTATCATCTGCATATCACAGGTTGTTAATGAGTGGTCCTCCAATCCTGATGCCACGTTTTTCTTCATAGAACCCAACTAACCCTGGCGCACACCTTTCCTGATTTTAAATCATTCAGTCTTGCCTTCTTGGTCAATGTACAGGTTCCTCATGAGTACAATTAAATATTCTGGAATTCTCATTCTCCGCAATGTTGTCCATGCCTTGTCATGATCCACATAGCTGAAAGCCTTTGCATAGTCAATAAAGCACAAGTAAACATCTTCCTGGTATTCTCTGCTTTCACCAAGATACACCTGACACCAGTGATGATATCTCTAATTCCACACCTTCTTCTGAATCTGACTTGGGTTTCTGGGAGTTCCCTGTGCATGTACTGTTGCAACCATTTTTGAATGATCTTCAGTAAAAATTTACCTGACTGAGCACAAATACGGATCTCTTC